>NC_058130.1:418000753-418107600 GCF_016433145.1 Gracilinanus agilis
TATATATATATACATATATATATATATATAATTAAATAGCTGAATGTTTTAACTTTGGCTAACAGGATTTCAGATGTCCCTAGGTTGGAATAGACATGAGTAGTGGGGGATGAAAGATTTCCTTCTCTTCAGGCTTCCTTGAGAATTCCAACTCTTGATGATCTATACTTACTCTTCTATGTTATAGCACCTAACCCACTAATTCTAAATTAGATCTAGGATTTCATTAATTAGTGTACTCTTTCCTCCACTCTCTGGGTGACCTCAATATGCCTTAATAGAAAGCACTGATATGGCCAAAAATATTCATCAATTAGTGATTAACTAACCTTTTCTACTTGGTAGGCTGATAATAGACACATTGGTTCCTTGGACTTAAACTCAAAGCTTTTTTAGCTTGGTAACAACTTCATTTTTTATTGTCATGCAAAACACACTTCCATATTGGTTATTGTTGTAACAGCAAAGTCATACATAACTAAACCCCCTAAATGAAATCATAAATACACTGATGTGAAAGATGACTCCAACAGTTCCTTCTCTGGAGGTGGATAGCATTCCCCATTGTAAGTCTCTCAGGATTATCCCAGATCAGTGCATTGCCAAGAGTAGCCAAGTTTTCACAGATAATCATCATCCAATATTGCTGTTACTGTGTACAACGTTCTCCCAGTTCTGCTTATTTTGCTCTGCATTAGTTCCTGCAGATCTTTCCAACTTTTTCTGAAATCATTTTGCTTATCGTTTCTTATAGCACAATAGTATTCCTTTACCAACACATACCACAATTTGTTCAGTCATTTCTCAATTGATGGACATCCCCTCAATTTCCAATTCTTTGCCTTAATAACAACTTCAAGAGCTTGTGCTCTACTATGATCATTTTAGAAAGTTACATTTTGCACTTCACTACAATGAGGCATTACGAGTGGGTGACGCTTTAATTTTATAGTAGACATCTCACTGGACTTCAACAACTCTGCAAAAGACAGTGAGACTGATGACAGTGCAACTTTGCCTTGCTTAAATCCAATTCACTCATAAATCAAGAAATCACCCTGTGATGTCATTGGTCCTCTTAAAAAATGAAGGATGAACAACAACAAAAAAAATTCTATTGTGTGCTGTACTGTTGCTTCCTAATTTTTGTTCCATGATTTTAATCTTGTTTCCTCAATGATTGTATCAGATTCTTGAGGATAGGACCATATATGTTTTTCTGTGACCCACAGAACACCTATCAGGGGATTGACTTAGAGGAAGTATTCAAAAATACATGATCAATTAGGTCAAATAGAGAGAACTATAAAAAAGAATATAATAGAGATGAAATTCACTTCATTCATTTATTCTTCATGAAAGAGTTACTGACTACTAAGTTTAGAAACAGAATTTACCTAAGATCCGATCTAGTCCATAGAACTGGTGTTCCAGTGAGGTAGCTAGTGGAGCAAAAAATAAAATGCTTTGCCTGCAGTTAGTCAGAAAAAACCAGAATGCACATCCTCTCAGATACTTAATTTCAGGTTATCTTAGTTTTCTCAATTGTTAAATGGGCATAAAGATAGCACCTACTTGGAAGGTTATTGTGAGGATTAAATGAGAAAATAATTAGAAAAAGTGCTCATCACATTGCCTGGCACATAGTTGATGCTATATAAATATTTACTTCTTTCCATCCTCATCATTTCACATATGAAAAAATGGGGCATTGTTACACTAGAGCATATGAAGATTCATGTCACACAAAATGCCATTTTCATTATCTAAGAACTTCATATTCAGTAGGGGTGAAAATACATATCTTGCCACCAAAAGGTTGGCTACCAGAGGATGATTTATTTATTTATCTTCCCTCTGCTTTTGGTTACAACTCATGATACCACCCACTAATGTGGGGAGGGATTATAATTTCCCAAGTGGAACAAATATCTATACTTATGTAATCATAGAGCTCCTAACCTATAACTTTAAAGACAGCAGAATCAAACTATTCCTTACCTAAGCACATAACTTCCAGTGTCTTGACCCAGTACTATATCTGGGATAAGTGCTCTGTTTTAATTGTTGCTCTTTTGCAATAATTGGAGGCAGCATGGCATAGTAGATAAAGTATTGAACTTGGGGTCAAGGAGATTGACATTTACTGTCTGTATGACCATGAGTAAGAGACTTAACTTTCTTGAACATCAGATTACCCATCTGTGAAATGAGGATATTAGGCTCTAGTTCTCTGAGATGGTTCCTGAGGTCACTTCCAATTTTATATCTTCGATCCTACAGTCTTATCTTTGTGACCATGGTCAAATTATTCAAGGTCTTAATCTTTGTTTCTTCTTCTGTAAAATGGGAATATTATTACTGGTAATGCTTGCTTCAAAAGAGAATGCTTTACCCACTTTAAAAGTTTATAGAAAGATGATTTATTACTGAAGTAATAAGAGGAATAGTTTGAAATTCTAATGCTCATGTTATGCACAAAAGAATGTGTATAATTTCATATGAGGAAAAATTCAATACTAGCTGGATACTTTTCCTTCGAGAAGCTTAAAGTCTGAGCATTATAGAGCTGCAAATGTGATTAGAAGGCATCTAGCTGGTGCAGTGGAGACTAATCTTTCTGAGTTTAAATCTGGACTCAGACACCAACTAGTTGTGTGTCCCTGGGTAAGTCAGCCAACCCTCTTTGCCTTAGTTCCGCATCTGTAAAATGAGCTGAAAAAGGAAATAGGAAACCACTTTAGTATTTTTGCTTAGAAAACCTTAAACAGGGTCATGAAGTTAAGGACACAACAGAAATTTATAAATAACAACAAATGTAATCTGAACACACTGCTCCTCCTAATTCTCTGGTTTAACCCTTGCATGATACCCTTTGGGTGATCACCCTTTCGGATCTCCTGACTCACATTTTTATATCGTCTCACTTCTTTTTTTGACCTTGAAAGTGTATAAAATAGAATATTTTGTTACCTTAGTTCTCCTGTTAGTGTAAAACCTTAGCAGAACAATTTTGACAAATGGAGGGAAAGTATTGCAAGGCAAAGGAAGAAAAAGAAAGGGACAGGGCAAGAGAGATGTGATGGTTGTTTTAAGGCAGGAGAAGAGAGGAAGGTGAGGTAAAAATTGGAAGGGTGAGGGCAGTTACCTGATACTCTGCCTTAGACCAAAAAGTAAGAGATTCGTATAGTGCTTTCTATACACCAACAAGGAAACAGAAAAACGTACTTGTCTGGGTCCAACTTTTAGGCTCTGATAGATTTGTCCTACTCTCTGTCTGGTAAGAGAGCCTCACTTTTCACCTGTCCATCATATGACAGCTCCCCAAAAGTCCATTTTCATTTTCCTTCCAAATAAATACCCTAAGGTAGGAGAACAAAGTTGCTTTCTTTACATTCTTTTTTTTTTTAAACCAATTCCCCCATTTTTCCTATCAGTAGCCCTGAGTGATGGACACACACCTTCTCTATAAAAAAAGAGATTAAGTTTTCTCAGTTGAACCTCATATCTAAGACTCAACTTGTGTTCTACCCACTGGCAATGTTATGGCTAAATGTGACTGACTTACATTGAGAAAAAGCAGCATTTTCCTACAATGGCAGTGCCAACATCACAAGGATTTGGGGAACTGGTTTAAAATGCCTGTCTGTCTTTCTCTCATACTTACTTCCAACTTGTCACGTTCCTATCACAAAGCCTAGGAAAATGGGAAACTGGGAGATATATTGAGATAAGTCTGGAGATAATAATGATTATACAACAAGATGTATAGCGTGGTAAGAGAGCAAATGAATAGTCAGGAGGCCTGAGTTCCTGTCCCAGTTTTGATGCTAACTTGTGTGATTCAGAAACAAAAAAAAAAGTTATTTCATATCCCTGGCCCTCAAGTTTTATCATCAGCAAAATGTGGGGATTTACTAAATGTCCTTTAAAGTCTTTTTTAGCTCTAAAAATGTTGCTTCTCTAACATCCCCAGGAAGGACCTGTGGTGTTTGACAGCCAGCAGCATTTATGAGAATACAGTGAAAGGAAGGTGGCACCCGGCTCTCACTTTGAGGATATTGCATCTGCTCTGGGGGATTTGGAATTGGTGGGGTGTCTGTTTTCATTTCTAAGCCTGGATATTGACAACAACCAAAAAGTGAATGAGCAGACCATCCATTTGATTTATATTCGAGTGGAGAAGCGGCAGGAGACCAGATTTGGAGAAACAGGACAAAGACAAAGGAAAAACTAACCCCAGGGCTGACTTCTTGTCAGCAAGAGATGATCATGCCATCCACAGGGAAAGCTTTTCAAGGGAAGTGTGCAATGATTTCAGGAGGTATGCTAACCCCCCTCATACTCCCCCCCCAAGCTCACTTTGGCTCAGTAACTATGCACCTTTAAGAACAATGAAACATCAAGGTACTCTCATTAGAAAATGCAATTCTTGATGGATAATTTAGGTGTCAAGGTAAAGTCAAGTGTAGTGAACAGAAGGGTCTTGTCAACTTAATGCTTGTCACCAGCTGTGGAGAAGGCAGAGCTGTTCCCACTGACAGCTGCAGGCAAATATGTGCCAGGACCACACATGCCTGGGTTCTGCCTACCATAGAGAGGGTACATTTGGCAAGAGCCTGCCTTGAGAGGGTTCCTTGTGCCTAGCACAGGGTTTAGAATGAGAAGACTTGACCCACTCATGAATGATCTCAGAAGGGAAGCATGCAGGGTAAATGGAGAAAAAAATGGTGAGCTGACCTGCTTGACACCAAAACCCTAAGTTTTGGGTGAGCAGGAAAAGCTGTTGAGTCCTGTTTGAGATCCTTCTGTCAAAATGTGTAGATTCCTCCTTTAGGCTCCAGGAGAGAGTTCATTGGAATTAGGAAGGACTTTGGAGATGGAAGGGACTATAGCAGTGATTCCCAAAGTGGGCGCCACTGCCCCCTTGTGGGTGCTGCAGTGATCCAAAAGAGCGGTGATGGCCACAGGTGTATTTATCTTTCCTATTAATTGCTATTAAAATTAAAAAAAAAATAATTTCCAGGGGCGCTAAATAATATTTTTTCTGGAAAGGGGGCGGTAGACCAAAAAAGTTTGGGAACCACTGGACTATAGGGATTAAAAATCTCTCATTTAAAGAGTAGAGGAACTGAAGCCCAATTCTCCCAGAAGAAGTAAATCGAGCTGCCCAAAGGTCCCACGACATCTATGGCATAGTAGGTCAGAGCACTGGAGTCAGGAAGACCTAAGTTCAAATCCAGCCTTCAGCCCTGACTAGCTGTTTGAAACTGGGAAGTCACTGAACCTCTGTGCACATATTTCCTTATCTGTAAAGTGGGCTAATAAGATCATCTAGCTTCCAGACTTCTTGTGAGGATCAAATGAGATAGTATTTATGGGGCACTCTGGAACATAGTAAAAGCTTAATAAATGTTCATATCCTCCTCTCCTGCCTTATTTCACTCTATCTTATTCCTTTAATCACCCTTTCTCTCTTTCTCTCCCCTTCTCTTTTCCCCTCTATACTTCCCTTGCTTCCTTGCCTACTTACCATATATAAAAATATGTTAGAGCTGGCATTCAAACCCAGTTCTTTCTCAGTGCTTTGCACATAAGTGCTTAATAATTTTTTTTCATTCATTTTGTGTATTCGTGCAAAAGGCCAAGCATGTGACCAAGAGATAATTCTTAGATGCATATTCTCCATTTGCTACTGAGTTTTTTGCCCTGTCTTCACACCTTCTATCTTTTTTACATAAAACAAATACCATGCCATCATAATGTATCTTTGCAGTCTGTGACAAAAGTTAGGGATGGTGGTACAATGAGGTAGCTCAGTAGATAAAGAGCCAGGCTTGGAGATGGGAGGTCCTGGATTCAAATACGTCTTCAGACAATTCCTAGCCTTGTGACCCTGGGCAAGTTATTTAACCTCAGTTACTAGCCTTTACTACTTTTCTGCTTTTGGAACCAGTACTTAGTAGCAATTCTAAGACAGAAGGTAAGGTTGTTTTTTTTTTTTTTAATTAAGTCTGTGAAGTAGAAAGAATATATTCAAGGCATGGAGGAAAACAAATACTTCAGCTTTGTGTTTAAAACCCTTCCTGTTCTGGCTCCAACCTATCTTTTCAGAATTATTTCACATCACTCCCTGTTCCACACTATCCATTCCTGCCAAAATGGACTAGCCAATGTTTCCCGAACTTGGTGTTCTGTAGTCTTTTACATTTTTTTTTTGAAATTTTATTTTTTTGACTCCTCACTTTGTTCACAAGCTGTCCCACCGGCTGGGAACATATTCTTTCCTAAGTTCTGCTGCTTCAAATCCTTAGCTTTCTTTAAGCCTCAACTGTCAAGACAACTCTGATTTGAAATTCTCCCTTACTCCCCTACTCATTAGAGCCCTCACCCTCCTAAAAGTATAATGTGTTCTTTTATCTTTTTAAGTGTGGTGTCTAATAGCAACATCCTGAAAGCAGGGACTGACTTTTGTTGTTGTTTTTTCTTTTCAAATATTGTCATATCTATTCCCACCCTACGGTAGCAAGACATTAGATAGAAAGTGTGTTGCTGGAGAGCAGAGTTTGTTTACTTCTTCCTATAGGCCTTGCTCAAAGTCTAGCATGATATTTGGTTCATCGTAGGTTCTTAAAGAGATGTTTTTAATTCAGTTAGTTCCTTGTTATAGCCTAGTGCATTTTCTAAATTTCTACTTTGCAGATTAAAATACTATTATATCTCGGGGCAGCTAAGTAGCATAGTGGATAGCGTGCCAGGACTGGAGTTAGGAGGTCCTGGGTTCAAATGTGCACTCAGACAGCTCCTGGTTGTGTGACTCTGGACAAGTCCTTATCCCTTGATTGCCTAGCCCTTAACACTCTTTGATCTTGGAATCAATACTTAGTATAGATTCTAAGACAGAAATGTTTTTTTTTTTAATAGACTATTTTTTCTTTATTCTTCTGAGACAGAAACCATAGGTTTTATTGCTGTTGTTTGTATTTGTTTTCAAATATCATCTTTGAAGCATAAGGAATATAATAGAGAGCTAATAAATTTGCATTGACTTGTTGATCAACTTTTATTTCTATAACAGCTCTAGGCTTGGACTCTATATTTACTTCTATCCAAAAAGTTCAAAGTAATAACTCCTGTTTGCAGTAAGCCCACACAGGAGAGAGGGCTTTGAGCTACAGTTCAGGAAAGCTGAATTTCTTTCCTAGACAATTCATTTCCTGATTGTAGGACCTTGGATAGATTACTAATACTTAATGAGAATGAATTTCATCGTCTATAAAATGTTAGGGTTGATAAATTAGAGAACAAAAGATAGTGAGATGAGTGGAGAACTAACCAAACAATAATTAGCTTCTTTAGTTTGGATGAGAGAAGAACACAGTATGTTGTGGACCAAAGCAGTCTTCAATTATTTAAAGGGCTGTCAGATAAAAGAAAAATAATATTTATTCTGTTAGATATTGAGCATTCCCGTTCTTTGCATTTCCCCAACCCCAGTACTAGCATTCTTCCAGTCTCAGAGGCTTATCATCTTAGCATTTTTCTTAACTCTTCACTCTTTTTCACTCCACATATTAAATCAGCTGCCAAGTCTTGCCATTTCTACCTCTTTAACATCTCTCCATTTGTAATTTTCCCTATGGCCATTCAGCCACCACCTGAACTATTACAGTGGCTTCCTCATTGCTTTCGATGACTCAAATTTCTTCCCATTTCAATCCATGCTTCCCAAAGTTGCAAAAGTGACTCCCTTTAAATATAGAGCTAACTATGTCAGAGAACTAGGGACTGGGAGAATTTGGTCTAGGATCCAGATCTCCTGACTCATAGACCAATGTTCTTTCCATTCTCCCATGGTTTCTGTGTTGGAGAATTGGAAAAAAAAACGTTTGATCTGTATTTATGGATCAGTGGAGAAGGCAGAACAGTGACCGCTTCGCTTGGTCTATTTCACTCTAAAAAGCTATCAATTTTCAACATTTCCTTCCTGAGAACCAGGCACATAGTAGTCGATAAAGGAGTAGTCGATTAAGACTTTTGGAATTGATTCATTGGCTGAAATCCAATTCTAGGTTACTAATAGTATGTATCCTGTCCTATCATACTTGTTTCCTTTGCCCTGCTGCCATTGCCTCTTTATTAAAACCTGTTCTGAGGTTTTTCATTCATGGTAAGCTCTAAATCATAGAATCAGATAATGTTAGGGCTGAAAAGTCCATTAAATACCATCATTTGTCCTGTGAGGAGCCTGAGGTACAGAGGTCACTGTTCCAGTTAGTGGCAGGGATAAGATTACAGCTCATATGTCCAGATTCATTTTGTTGCTCTTTTCACTATGAAGCTGGTGCCTTCCTATGACTAATGACAGCTTAACAAATGCCCCCTCTCTTGGGCTCTTGCTTTTAAACAGGACTCATATTAAAGGGATAAGACTACTCAGTGAAATTTCAGGCATGGTGCCACATTTGTCCAAGGAATGTTGGGGGCACTGGGACTCTCTTCTGGCAGCTATGAAATAACAGTGCGTAGGTGGTCACCTCCTCTGCCTGTTTGCTTGGCCCCTGCCAAGGCACGCACTCCTGGTGCCTGGAAATGGCATTGACTCTGATTTGATTGTCAGTCTCCTCCTGCCCATACACCCTCCAGTGAGGGCAGGCAGCCCTCACCCTCAGGTCTCTCCACGTGAGGCGTCATCTGTTGGGCCGTATGTCTTTTTCAAAATGCCTTGGCTCAAACCTTTCCATTTTGTTGTCACAAGTGAGACTACAGGCAGCTCCGACTGTGAGCTATTTGAGCTTTCAGGTGTGTGAGCAAGAGCACAGATAAAGCCATGTGCCAGGGACGTCAGGTTAGCTGCCATGCCAAACAGGAAAATCTCTTCTCCTACATTCAGGAGCAATCCTGGGAGGGACTTCTAGAAGAACTCACAGATGCTTCTTTGGAGTCTCTTCCAAGAAAAGGTTTAGCCAACTCAAACTCTCACTGTGAAGGAAGATTGTTATGATTCATTTGATTTCTCTTATTTATAATATACTTTGTATTTGGAATCCGCTCCCAGACGTCTCTTTCTCATCTTTCAAAAAAAAAAAAAAAAAAAAAAGCACTTGCCATCCCAGCCCAGTGCCATACACAGGACATATACACAACACTTTAAATTCTGGGAAACACTTTCTTATCAACCATTTCCTTGGCTTATCATTGGTTGCTTGGACAACAAATCAAGTACTTATTCTTATACCCATTTTTCAGATAAAGAAATGGTGAGGTCTAAGTATATCGGACCTGGAGTCATAGGCTAGTCAGTGGCAAAAATTTTTTAACTGTTAAGTGGGCTGTGTTGAATCCCAGTTCCTCCAGGAAATCTCCTTACACTAATCCAGCTAAATGGCAAATGTTAGTTCCCTTTTCATTCTTTATACTCACAAAAGGTCCTTGATGCCAATGGAACCCTAAGCTCCTTTTGGCTTGTGACAACAGACATATGCTTCTCTCAATTCACTGACCTCTTTACTTTTAACAGAGGCTCCTTGGATTCTCAGGCCTGGAAAAACACTTCTCATGAGTTGTGATTCAATTTAACAATCACCTGTTAAGTGCCAACTGTGTGCAAAATGTTGTAGTTGGCAAGCTCTGCAAATTCAAAAATTGTTGCAACCTAGACCCTACTTTTAAGGACCTCAAAGGTACATTCCATCACTAAGTCTATGAATATTAAACTTAGGATTTTATGTAGGGTTACACTAAGAAAGGGGAAAGGCTCACAGGAATTAGGATGATAAAAGGGATAATGAGATTAGGGAAAAGTAGACCTGTAGGCAAAGTACTAAGAGGAGTTTGAGGACTGAAGATTGACTTCAAGTGCTGGAAAGATATCTTGACAGTCTTCATATATAGGAGATAGCCCAGGAAATGGGTCTGGAAGGGAAGGAAAGATTTAGATGGAGAAGAGAAGACCATTCCAAGCATAAGGGAAAAGGAGAGGGAAGGCATGGGAAAGAAGGTGACCAAATGAAAATAAGGGTTACATAGCAGCTATGTGGCAGAGTGGATAGAGCACAAAGGTTGGTCAGAGAGACACAAGTTCAATTGGTACCTCAGATACTAGCAAGCTGTGTGACCCTGGGAAAATATCCTTACTCTGTTTTCCTCAGTTTCCTCACTTAGAAAATGAGCTGGAGAAGGAAATGACAAATCACTCCAGTATCTTTGCCACAAAAAACTACAAATGGGATCAAAGTCAGATATGACTGAAATGACTTAATGATGACAATGAAAGATGGCAGATGGTCTTTGCTGAAATGTAGGGTGCACACAACTGGTCATTACAATCTGATTAGTGGTTTAATTTTATGAAAAATTACCAAATAGAAATGGCAAGGCAAGGACAAGAAAAGAAGGTTCTTGTGGTGGAGGCCACGAAGATGTCCAGAAGAGTGACAGAAGTACCCTTTCAGCTTGAGGTCTTTGTCCAGAAACCACAGGATAACTCTGAATTACAAATGAAGGAGGGTCTTCCTTCTCTCATGTACCTTGACTAAGTTTCAAGAACAAGACTTTTTACACACCGATGACCAACAAAATCTGCTTGTATAAATATAAGTTCTTGTAAAGCTTAAAGGTTTTCTTTGTAGAAGAGACAGTTTACTGGCAGAAAAATGACCTTGAAATAGAGTCATAATTATGAACTTTTCAACTACCGTAAAAATAGTTCTGGTGAGAGTAGAGTAGATTGAGGACAGTCCATCCATGGATGTGGCCACATTTGTCTGACCCTCACCACATCAGGGATATGAAGAGAATAAAAAGAAGAGAATAGCAGAAAAAGGACATTAGAGGATTTTGGTGGTGACAGGTCAGTAAAAGAGAGCAAATCAAGGCATAGTCATAGAGGATTCCTTAAGGAAGGAGGACCTGTGAAGAAGCATGACCTTTTTCCCCAGTGCAGCCATGCACTCATGGCAGCTCACTGGAGAAAACCATTGCCTTCAACCTTTGCTAGTTATTGCCTTTTCTAGGGCTTCCACATCCAGAGCTAAGAGCAGAAGAATACAGTTAGCATCGGATAGAGACACCCGACTATTCTCAAACAGAACTTACAACTCCTATAACTTTAGAGGATGATGATATATACAGCTTAGAAAGATTTGGGAGAGGTGAACCTAAAGACAAGATTGAAAATAAGAATTTCAGTCAGGCATGAAAGGAGATCAAGGCTCACAGAGGTTAAAGACTTGCACAGGATTATGATATAAGAGCATGAACCTAAGTTTCATATTCCAAACTCTTTGCCTGTACCACCATACCTCTTGACTTTCCAAGGCTTAAAATAAGACATTCCACTTTTAAAAAATCAACTTTATTTTGTTCAGAGGACTACATAAAAATTCAAGAATGACATAGCCCTTTTCAGGAGGAATGATGTGGTTGACCTGGAATTCATGTCCTCTGATAAAAAGTGACTACATGATGCCATCAAAGTCATTTGTCCTCTTGGTGTCTCAGGCCAATCTGAAACTTAATTTGCAGAACAGCTACTGACCTGCTTTGGTAGAAAGTGCTTCCTCTCTCTTTCCCTAAGAGTTCTCTACTCCAGAGGTATCAAGCAAGCAACATAATGCATATGTACACACAGATATATGTGTGTATATTTATACATATGTGTATATATCAACTGGTAACAAAACCTTTATTAATCTTTTCTTGACTATAACTAGACTAGACCTTAGAAGACAAGCACAAAGTATGTCATGAGCCCATAAGGGAACCCTTGGCAGTCATACTTCACTGTCAGCTAAGTGGCATAATGGGTCTATTGTGTGACCTGGAGAAGACAAGTTCAAATCCAGCCTCATATACTTACTTAATCCCATAAGATCTGCCTGACTCAATTTCCCCAACTGTTAAAAATTAGGATAATGATAACATCTAGCTCTCAGGGTTGTTGTGAGGATCAGATGAAATAATATGAATAAAGTGCTTTGGAAAACTTAAAGTAATCATCAGAAAATCATCTAGGTCATCAGAAAATATCAAATCTTAGATTTATGCAAATTTGTTCCTAGAAAAACAACTTAGACATTTATAGGTCAAATCCATATTTTTAAAAATCCAATTTTATTTTATTTTCAGTTCCAAATTCTCCCCCCACCCCAACTTCACCCAGTGTTAAGGCAAAACAGACAAAATTCTTTACAAATATGTATAGTGATATAAAACAAGTTTAAACATTACACATTTGCCATTTTTGTAAGTAAAAGCAAGGAAAAGAGAGAAAAATTTCAGTCTCTACTCTGAATTGTTACAACTTATCATTTTACAAAAGAGAAAACCGATTTCTAGAGAGTCTGAATGATTTGCCTGAAGTCTCATGCCTTAATATGTTCTCAATTTAAAAAGGGATTTACGATCTTCCTACATAACATCCCTTCTCTTTGCTCATGAACAACCACACTATTTCCAAGTCTGGCACCTGGACTTTTGCAATAACTTTTATTTTGTCCTCCTACTTCATGTTAGAGCCTTCTCAAACCCACCAGGAATTTTTTCTAAAGAACAGGTCTATCCAAGTCATTTGCCCTGATTGAGACTGTTCAGTACCCCCCTATTTCTTCTTAAGTAGAAGTAAACTCTTCAGTTTTGGATTTGAAGCCCTTCACAATCTGATTCCAGCCTGTGATAACCTACCATGAGAAATGAGCTACACTTGGACTCCAGACCCCCCCCCCTAGAATTCAGCCTTTTTTCCCCCCAACCTCTACTTCCTGTCCTTCTTCTGGATCCATTCAGAGCCAAACCAATGACATGCACATTCATTCCACTAAGTGGAAAACAGTTCACTAGAACTTACTACAAATTGCTCCCCTTCCTGTATTCTCCATTCCAGCCAAATTTGTTTATTTCTTCCTTAATAAGTCTTTCATTTTATTTCCTGCTTCCATACCTTTGTATAGAGAGTTCCTTAAGAAATTCATCTTGGAATGTGCAAATGAGAACTTCCTTCAAGATTCAGCTTTTATGTCATCTCGTATGGTGAGGCTTTCCTATAATAACAGAAGTCCAAGCCATGATGCTCACTTGCCTCCCAAATTACTCTCCGGCTTGCTATACCTCCATACTAGCTACCTTGCCCCTTTTTATCTCCATTTGATGTTTTGTCTTCCTCTCTTTCTAATGTAAGCTCCATAAGAGTAGGAGCCATCTCTGGTGCTTGCCTTTGTGACTAGCACAAAGTACTTAATAAATGTCCTCTCTCTCTCTCTCTCTCTCTCTCTCTCTCTCTCTCTCTCTCTCTCTCTCTCTCTTTCTCTATCTATCTAAATATCATTGCTTATAAATATTCTATTCTGCCTCCTCAAATAATACAATGGATCCTTTTTCTATTTTATATTCCCCTATTAAAGAGAAAGCTCAATGAAGTCAAATACTATTTTCCATTTTGTTATCTTTGTCTCCAAAGTACCTATGTTAATATCTCACATGTTTAGGACCCTTAATAAATGATTGTTACATTAGTTTGGATTAATAATATTGGAAAATGTTATGTAATTTTATTTAATGGCGAAGGAAATGGCAAGCCATCCTAGTATTGTTGTCAAGAAACCTCAAACCACAAAGAAATGAACATGATTGAAAAAAGGCCTGAACAATAGCAAAAACAATAAATTTTATTTAAAATTATAATGCATTGGAATCACCTGGGTTCATATATTTGTTGAGACACTTTCCAATTATGTGACCATGAACAAGTCACTTTATTTATTTTTTTAAACCCTTAACTTCTGTGCATTGGCTCCTAGGTGGAAGAGTGGTAAGTGTGGGCAATGGGGGCAAGTGACTTGTCCAGGGTCACACAGCTGGGAAGTGTCTGAGACCAGATTTGAACCTAGGACCTCCCATCTCTAGGCCTGACTCTCAATCCACTGAGCTACCCAGCTGCCCCCCAACAAGTCACTTTACTCCTATCATCCTCATTTTACTCAAACACAAAATTTGAATAAAATGATACTACATATCACTTACCTTCTGAATTCTTGTTATTTAAACCTTGAAGCTCTCTGTAAATGTGAGTTATTTATCTTCCAATCATTAACAATAAATGATGATAATAATGTTAACAATGACAGCTAAACAGTTTAAGTCATGAAAGATTCAAGTTTCTGTTGTTTGAAAAAATTGCTTTAGAATAACTCTTTTCTGATGATTTTAAATAAATAAGGTGCTATTTTTATGTGTTGAAATTTCAAAGAGGAAAATTTAGGTTAGATACAAGAAAAACTTTTGTATAATTGGACATGTTCCAAGGTGGAATAGTTGTCTCTAGAGGAGGAAAATTTCTCCTCTTTGGAAGCCTTCAGTCAAATTCTAGATGACCCCATTGCCCAGAATGTTACAGATGGTATCCAAAACCATATGATAGTATTTTTCAGGTGTGTATGCATTGAGTGAGTTGCTCACTGACATCCCTCGTAGTTCTAAATTTCTATAATTCAGTATTTCTATTAACGTCATCATGAAGACTCTAATAGTAATAGGTTAATTGCCCCAAAACTCTTCATCCCTACTGAGACCTTGCCCTGCATTTATCCAATATGCTCCTGCTCCCTCCTTGCCCATATGGAACTCTCTCTTTGGCCTGCTGTGCCCTCTCTAACCTTCCAGTATCACTTTTCCTCCTGAGAGGAATGTCTGCGTCACTGGCTGATGGCTCTGAGTGTGTCTCACAGCAAGACAGGGAGTAGAGGCTGGAAAAGTGGCTGAATTCCAGTGGCGCTTGTAGGATTCCCACTTCTCATGACAGGTGCCTTCAGGGTTCTGAAACTCCAAACACTGCTGTCAGACTATCCCTGGCTTTGGCTTAGAAGTCTCAGTGATACCGTGTGGGATTTCAAGGTGTTAAAAAACAACAAACAACAACAAACCCAATCAGCTTTCTGTCTCAGGACAAATCAGGTTTTTATTTATTGTTTTAATGCAAATACTTACTTTTCTTTGGCTATTAAAATGAAGGAGGCAGTTGAGGATTGTCTGAAAATATGAGGTTTTAAGGTTGCAAAGACAAAAGGAGGAGAGGTGCTAGGATCAGAATCTGGAAAACTTCGAAAGAGGTGAAGGGGAGGAATTTACACTTCATAAACAAATCCTTTTCCTCCCAAATGACAAAAGAATTGGGAATGAGAAAATTAATAAGAAGGCAATCCCATTTAATGGAGCTACAAAGAAGAAATAGGAAAACTGATCATACCAATTTTTAAAAGTTAAAAAAAACCCTCCACAGATGACAGTTTTATAATAGACTATTAAGGGAATTGAAATTTTTAAAGGGAAAAGCTGAGTAGCTCAGTGGATTGAGAGCCAGGCCTAGAGATGCGAGGTCCTAGGTTCAAATCTGGCCTCAGACACTTCCCAGCTGTGTGACCCTGGGCAAGTCACTTGACCCCCATTGCCTACCCTTACCATTCTTCTGCCTTGGAGCCAATACACAGTATTGACTCCAAGACTGAAGGTAAGGGTTTAAAAAAAAATAAATAAGGGAAATTTCTAATGTTAGGAGAGGCCAACTGTGATTGCCCAGCCTATACTGGTGTGATCTTTAAGGAAGTGGGCCAGGGGGCAAAGAAAGACAATTCTAAGTTCCTTACCTTCTTAAGGACCACAACAATTAAGATTCTGATAAACATTTTTTTTAATAAACCTTTACTTTCTGTCCTAGTAACAACTCTAAAACAGAAAGACAAGGGGGTTAAGTGACTTGCCCAGCTGGGAAGTGTCTGTCTGAAGCCATATTTGAATCTAGATCCCCCTGATTCCAGGTCAGGCAGTCTATCCACTGTGCTACTTAGCTGTCCCTAAATCTGATAATTCTTAAAAAAAAAAACCTGTAATATAAAAATACGAACCCCGTTATTTTTCTTTGACTCTTTAGATTAGTCTTGTATACGAGTGGTACCTATTTAGTGAAAATTTACCTCAGAAAATAATATTCCAACTACCAAACTATAATTAAAGTCCTTCACAGAGCTGAAAGAGATTTGGTATATTAGAAAATGTATAGTTACAAGGGGCTTTAAAGGGCTTCCCCCTTCGCCCACAGATGAGAACATTGAAGGCCAGAGAAGTAGTGATTTGTTTAATATCACACATATTTTAACTAGGGGAGATACAATCTGACCCAATGTCTTCTAACTCTAAATTCAATGGTTTTTTTTCTACTATATTCAACAGATGTGAGCATAAAGAGAAAGGAGTCCCTGACTTTTTCTTCCTTCATATGGGTGACTACATTGTCAGAACATGTCATCAAACAGAAAATAGGTATGTTTGCTTCCCTATATTTGGGTTTTAGCCCACTCCTAGACCCTGATCAAGACTTTGGTAATATACTTCCATCATCACCAGTGTCCTTACAGAGACAGACAAGTTGTAAAAAATTACAGACTCTTATCTATTCTTAACTCTTCTTGTAAGAACTATTGTTAACTCGTAGTTAGTACTCATTTGGGTTGTAGCAAACTGACCTTGACTTTTATTTCTCAGAGGTCTTCTAGTCCAATATCTTCATTTTACAACTAAAGAAACTAAGGCACAAAGAGATTAAGTGACTATTCAAAAGCATAGAGTATTAGAGCAAGATTTGAGGTTAGGTCACTAAATCTTAGTTAATAAAACAAAATGTAGCTGAAAGGAAAACTCATATAACAAAATTATTTTTAGAACCTTTAAGTATTTGGCAAGTAATTTACCCCAAATGTACCCCACAATCACAGGGAAAATAAAAACTAAAAAATATCTTTGTGGGAAGTAGTAGTCATGACAAAAAGACAGTGGAGGGAAGGCCACCCACTATATAAGGTGCTCTGAAACATTCTTTGCCTGTGATCACAAAATGATGATAATCTTTCAAAGGTGTCATTCCATGAAGCTCAAGTCCTTAAGTCTCATTTGGCTTTCTATAAATAAATTCCAATGCCACCCTCTTTCCTCTGGAACCTAATAGGAACTCCCCTGGCATTTGAAGTCCCTAACAACCTGGCTCCAGCAGTCTTTCCCAAACTTGTGTCTTACTTCCCTCCATGTGTTCTTGATCCCATCAAACTGGCATTTTGGCTGGTCCTCATGTGCAACACTCCAACTTTTATCCCTGTGCATTCACGTAGCCAGTCCCTGGAATGTACTCTCTTTTCATGTCTCCTTCAGGACTCCTAGTTTCCTTCCAAGTTCACATTAAATGGCAACTCTTCTGTGATATTTTTTTTCCTGATCTCCCCAACCTCCAATGCCTTTTTCCCCAATTTATTTTGTATTTATTTTGTATAAACTCTGACCATGGCAATATTTTATATATTTATGTGAGTATATTTTAAGTATTTTATTTCAAAATTTTAAGAATTTTGTTCAGGTCCGGCAATGTTTCAGTTTTGTCTTTGCATCCCTGGTGCCTAGAATAGTAACTAAAATGCAGCAGACACGATTCATAATTGCTAATTGATTGAGTAGATATCATTGAGTAAAGGAAGATGGAACCAATGAAGAAAGATGGCCTTAGACAACAAAAATAATGAACATGACGACATCTTTGATGACATGATATATTCACTCTGCATAAAAGTAACATTAAAGGTTGAGAATTAGGTGGTGGGTGGTTGCCTTGAGGGGTAGTGGTGGTCCATGGAAAGAGGTGAAGTTCTGGATATAGGTGGGGACCTAATGCCCACAAATGAGGCATGTACTCCATGTTCAGACCTGGGCTGCTCCCCCTCCATTGGCTACCTTGTGATGAGATTCAGGAGCTGTGAGGTAGATTAGATGCCTGACATGATGCAGCCTGTATTCTCACCATGGGAATTAGCTGAGGAGGTCCAGACCTGAGATACCATGATTCATCCTCAAGATATCAGTTCTTACCAACCAGGAAGTATGTTGGATTTTCCAGAAGAGTTATTGACTTTTTGAGGAAATAAGGTAAGCTCTCTGACTCACCGAATCCAAATTAATAGGTCATACATAGAGGATTCTTAGCCTTGCTGAATCTTGGACTAAAATTAACAAGATCAAAAGGCTATATTTTATGCAGACCTGTAATAAACAAATGTAATAAACATTCTCAAGAGATGTATTGTCTTTTTGTTATAGAACATACTACATCTTCATAGACCAATACCTCATGCTATATGCTGAGATAAAGCCAAAATGAATACATTATTTAGAAATAAAGGATGATATCATAAATAAATTAGGGAAGCACAAAAGAGTTTACCTCTCAGACCTATGAATTAGGGAAAGATTTGACCAAACAAGACATAGAGAACAATACAAAATGAAAAATAGAAAACTTTGAATATATTAAATTTTAAAAGTTTTGGCACAAACAAAACTGATGGAACCAAAATTAGAAGGCAAACAAAAAACAGTGGGAAAAAACCTAGCAAGTGTCTCTTAAAAAGGCTGTATTTCACAAATATATAGATAACCAAGTAAAATTTATAAGAATAGAAATCATTCCCCAACTGACAAATGGTCAAAGGTTATGAACAAGCAGTTCTCAGATGAAGAAATTAAAACTATTTTAGTCACATGAAAAAAATGCTCAAAATCACTATTATAGAAATGAAAATTTAAGCAACTCTGAAGTACTATCTCACAAACTCTCAGACTGGCTAATATTGCAAAAAAGAAAAATGATAAATGTTGGATGGAATTTGGGGAAATCAGGATACTAATACACTCTTGGTGGAGCTATGAACTGATACAACCATTCTGGAGAGTGATTTGGAACCATGTTCACAAGGACATAAATTGTGCATACTCTCTGTCCCAGCAATACCACTACCAGTCTGTATCTGAAAGATCAAAGATATGGGAAAAGGAGCTCTGTGTACAAAAATATTCATAGCAGCTCTTTTGTGTGTGTGTGGCAAGAAAGAATAGGAACCTGAAGAGATGGCCATCAATTTGGGGAATGGCTGAACAAGTTGTGGTATATGTTCATAAGAAATTAGGAACATGACAATCACAAAAAAAAACCCAAACAAACCTTAAAAGACTTTTATGAAGGAAGCAGAGCCAGAAGAAGCTTGTACACAGTAACAGCAGTAATGTATAATGATCAACTGTGAAGGACTTAACTATTATCAGCAATGCAAGGATCCAGGATAACACCAAGGGACTCTAGACAAAAAAGGCTATCTACTGCCAGAGAAGGAACTGATGGAGTCTGACTGCAGACTGAAGCATACCATTCTTCACTTTATTTCCTTCCTGATTTTTTCCCCTAGTATATGTGATGTGCTTTCTTTTACAACTTGAAGACTATAGAAATATGTATTGCATGAGAGCACATGTATAATTGATATCATGTTACCTGCCATCTAAGAGAAGGGTGGGAGGAAGGGAGAGATCATAAAATGTGAGAAAACAATTATTAAAATTGTATCTAATTGTTTTTTTGCAAAAAACACACTACTTCCAAGTTTTTTTTAGCAATGTAATTGCATGGTATAGCCCCTTGGATTGTTTCTATCCCATTCTCCCAATGAAGCAGTCTTCAGTTTTTGTTCAAAGTCTTGGCACACATCTAAACTTCTTGCTAAGAAATAAAGAATTATTAATGAAATGAACAAAAATAATGATTGAAGATGTGGACTACATTGCTATTTTAATGCATTGAACATCATTTCCTAGTAATAGGGTATATTTAAGAAACATATTGCAATAACCTCAATACAGTATAGCCATTGCAAGGGTTTGGTCTTGGAGATCTGATGACCAAATACTATTCCTATTTGGGCTTCATCATCATGAGTATGAAAATCACTAAGGAGGTTTCTGATGTCAACAAGAAAATAGACAGCTTAACTTTTATATTTCTATATCCAGAGAATATTGATGTCATAGCCCTAATTAGGACTACTCCTGGTCTGCTCAAAATACAAGGATAATGAAGACAATATTCTGGGACCAAATGCCTATACACTTTGGTTATCCGTTCAACTTGTGAAAAGGTCTATAGAAAAATTGAAGACATTTCTAACAGTAAACATCATGAAAATAAATAGTGTTTGAGACACTAAACTTTGCTGATTTTCTTGTATAAAAGAATGTGTCAAAAGGTTGATTTCAGTAAGAGGACAATTGTATTCTACTGCATGAGGTGGATGTGGGATATATCTAAGGAGCAATCTAGAACATTTAGCTTACTGACTCCTGATTGTGTGAATAACAATTTTGAAAGATTATTTAGCCTTTGTTGAAGACCTTCAGAAAGACTTTTAAAGACCTGTTGGTTTCTGATATCATCAAATAGTTCAACAGCCTATATGCTTACCCTATAGTAGTAGTTCTTTAAAGAAAAAAGGAAAGATATTATGGGATGTAGATTAATAAACTTTAAATACAAAGTGAATCAGTATACTATGCCAAGGGTTGAATAAGCCCTGTATTCTATTAAGCAGCTAACAGTTATTGATATTAGACATGCAGTAATTACTACCAAATGTTAATGGCAGAGGAAGTCAGAGTTAGAATAGCTTGTATCTACCCATCTGAATTTAGTAGTCTGAGCATATGCTGCAAGACATTTTGATGGCATTTGTCCTTTTCCAACAGTTGGTTGACAAAGAAGTTATAGATGTGAACTACCTAGAAACATTGATGTTCCTAAATGATATCAATGTCTTGGATAGCTCTGGAAAACAGCAGATATTGATGAAAACGTTGGTTTGGTTAAAAAAATGGCAGGAAATTTTCATTGGACAAGGTTCAGCTTTACACAGCTATATTTGTGTACGTTGGTCACTTATTCTAAAATGGCGTGAGCACTAAATTGTTACAAGTGACCTATTAGACCTGGACTAGAAGTAAAATGATCAGTTATAAACCCCATTCCATCAGGGATTGGCACAGAAGCTATGCTCCATTCCATCTCTGACCTGGGACAGTCCTTTCCTTCCTGTTTAACCTTGGTGTCTCCTACTGCTAAGTTCAAACATTTCTTTCAATAATGGAGTTGGACATAGTGTGAACTTCTTATCAGCTATAACCCTACTGAATCTCAGAACTACTGAAATCAAATGATCAATTAGCCTTAGCTTCCCTTAGTAGCAGGGAATAAAGGGATGCATTGCCATGCCTGGTTGTAAGCATCCTTTCACAGACTTGGTCAGCCGACTCACATATGTACCAGTATTGATCTATGCATATCCAAAATGTGACTTTTGTGCTATACACAGACATCAATTAAAAGGGCTTGAGAGCAGTCTCATTACAAGAGAAAAAATTTCACTTACATTTGTTGACAGAGGGCTAACTAAGCAACAGTGAGACTCATTATCTATATGTAAACTGGAATTCTTAACTAAGAAATGGGCTGTCACTGCAAAGTTTATGGGATATTCATATGGAGGGAAGTTATAAATGTGGACAAATCACCATCCATTGACTTTTAGCCTAAGACAGTGATGGGAAAACTACAGCCTGCAGACCAGATGTGGCCCTTCTCCTTCATAATTTTTCAGTCATTAATAGGGCTCAGTATCACAAAAATACAAGAATTTTGTAAAATGTATCATTGTTATTTTTAATAAATTATATTGGCCCAAGTTTTTTTTTCCTTTCCTTTGGCCCCCTCTTTAAAAAGTTTGCCCATTACTGGCCTAAGAAGTTTTAAGATCATTGCAGATGCTTCGTCACAAAAGCAATGTGATATTGAAGTTTCAGTGATATCCAAGCAAGTAATGAAGACTATCTGAAAAGCTAAGTTATAAGCAAATGTCAATAAAGCTGAAAGTTGGGAACTTCTTCCACAAGGTAATTGGCCAGCAGTGCATATAAATTTTATTTTGGTGAACTGACCATCTCTCCTACACATGTCAAGATGCCAAGAGCAGATGACTGATGAGGAAGGGACTTCAAGAGGTTATACAAACCAGGAAGTAAGTCAGAAATGAGAAAGGACTGAAGTTCCAAGCCCTGGAGGTATCCTGCTGTTGAGACAATGGAACAAGTTTGGATTGTGCAATAGAGTGTTGCACTTGATGGTCACTGATCACAAATATGGTACCAAGAAGCAATTGCATATTACACTAGAGCCATAAAAGCCTTATATAATGACTTACATGGACATACACATCAAAAAGGTATACTATAGGTAGTAAAGATCATCTTTTTCTGGCCCAAGACAGCTGTAGACATTATTAAGAAATATTAGACTTCTGCTTGTTGTGTACCATCCATTTATATTTGGAAGACATAAACCTTTCAACTTATCTGTTTGACTTTCTATCACTGGAAAGAGATAGTAAGAAAAAGAACCATATTTTGGTGTTTACTGACCATTTCATATGCAACTCACAGGCATACACAAATAGCAATCAGAAAGCTTCCATGGCTGCTAAAGTATAGTAGGAGAAATATTTCCCACTGAATGGGCTTTGTGCCAAGATCCATTCAGACCAAAGCAGATGCTTTGAAAGCACACTACTCAAAAAAGAGGCAGCTCTGCCAGGCATCCAGAAATATAGAACTATATCATAATGCCCTCAAAAACACCCACAGCCCGAGATTTTCAACTAGTTGCTGCTCAACACATTCAAGACACTGAGACCAGAGCAAAATTCTCAGTGGAGCCACCATGTGGCATTACATACATAAAACTCCATTAGGAAAGATGCCACACGAATGTATCATAATTGCTGATGTTTAGGCTAGAACCATGTGTACTTTCAGAATTGTGTTTTAATAATCTCTAAGGATGGAAAATCTACAGTCACTCAATCAGTATGCCCCGAGTTGAGAGAGAAGCTGATAGAGGTTTACTATCTCACATCAGTTGTAGCTCCCAACTGATTTGGCAGAACCAAATATTACAGTGGTCAAGAACTTAAGCAAGACAGTATTTTGCCAAAATCTTGGTGCTCATGGAATATCAAGTTAAGAGAGACTAGTCAACCTGCCTGTTTACAAAATAGACCTAGTTAAGGCTTTGTAAGGACAATTCACCCCAATCATGTATTGCATAGAGGAGAATAAGTTGGACTGTCTGATGAGCTGAAAGATCCTCTCATTGAGATAGGGTCTTAAGTCAATAATCTCTATGCAAAATAGAATGATTACTTATTTTTCAAAGACTGTCTGAATCAGATAATGGCTCAAAAATAGATATCTCAAATGAAGAAGACTTGGTGTCATTCCTCCACCCCAAAATTTCTAATGATGGGAAAGGAATGGAAATTGAGGTACAGCATTTTCTACCTACAACTTCAGCTGTAAAGATTCTAAGGATTCAGAGAAAACCCAAGGGAACTATAACACTGTTAATCAACCTGGACTTTCCATAAGTTTGGGTTTATAGATTGAGAATTATTGTTATAATGAGAACTATGATCTTCTAATACCACCAACTAGTTTAGGTAGAAGGTCAGATTTTTCACTAGGTTGCAGGAGATCTAGGTGTATTTGAATTGTGGCCATCCTAATCTATGACATTGCAAGAGAAAATGGAGAAATTGTTATTCAAATAGCTAAGCAATCATACTAGTGTTTAGCTATGTAAGATGTACCTTGCATATAATAGTATATATTCATTAATACATGTACTAATTATTGCATATGTCCAATAAATACATTTAATTTTAGCTATGAATAATTTTACTCCATTTACTTACATAAATGCTTAATTTTACACATTGTTATTATATAAACAGATTGATGTTATTATTGTATTGAATTTTATGCATATTAGCTTATATGGATATGCATGTACTACTATAACATGTAAATGAAATATGCCCTGAAATTAATTTAGACCTATTGTCAAGCTAAAGAAATTTTAAGAAATTGGGAATATGGAGAATTATTTGTACTAACAGCTCAGTTATTTCAACACAAAGGTTGAAATGATGGGATAGAATTAGAAATAGGCATGTCAATAAAAAGGGAGATAATAACGAGTTATTATATCAACTCTAAAACCAAGACCAACACAAGTGATTCTTTCATTTGGCTTAAATGAGTAACTGGGAATATAGACTATATCTCTACAATGTCATTAAAAATCAGGCAATGAGTCTAGGAGAGGGACTCATAGGGGAACCCTGACAAGATATGTGGAAGATACATTTTCCTGAATGCCATAAATGGCATTAGGACTATGAGGGAAAGCTTATTTCTGCTCTAGGAGGATGCAAATATTTCATCCTTGTACAATGCTTCCAAATCTCAAATGTATTAACCTTTTTATATTTCTTGACTTTGCTTTAGTTTCTACACAATTCTCATATTTTCATGCATAGAAGTCTTATATTTCACTAAATGTCCATTTCCCCCCTTTGTTTGGCAAGTTAAGTTATTCATCATTGTAAGTATATCTTTTGTCTTTTGGAATATGGTATCTCAGGATCACCTTCTCTCATAGTGGTAACTTCCAAGAATTAGGTGATCATTTTTGTAGTATAAATACTAAAATTCTTTTTTAAAATTAGACAGTCAGATGGTAAAGTGAGTAAAACCTTGTACCTGAGGTTAGGAAGATCTGATTTCATTTATGACCTCAGATACTTACAAGCTCTGGGACACTGGATAAGTCATTTAACTTCTGTCTGACTCAGTTTCCTTACATGTAAAATGGATTTAATAATAACTTCTGTCTCTCAGTTTATCATGATGATGATATTAAGAAAGTGATCTTTAAACCATAAAAACTATCTACATGTTATCTATTATAATCCTTAATATTC
This sequence comes from Gracilinanus agilis, assembly GCF_016433145.1. Classification (NCBI taxonomy): domain Eukaryota; kingdom Metazoa; phylum Chordata; class Mammalia; order Didelphimorphia; family Didelphidae; genus Gracilinanus; species Gracilinanus agilis. The sequence goes on from NC_058130.1 coordinate 418,025,482, forward strand.
TTCCTGGCAATCTAGAGAATTTTCTCTGATCTGAAACCTCTGGATTTTGACTATGACTATTTCTGAAAGTTTTCATTTTAGGGTTTCTTTCAGGAAGTTAATGGTTTTTTGCTATTTTATTGCTCTCTAAGGCTGAGATCATTTTTGGAATGTTGCCAAATGCTCTCAAATCCACTTGAGCATGGACCAAAAGCATATCATGTTTGGAGAGCTCTAACTCCTGATACAAGAAAGGGTAGTTAATGGAAAGTATATGGGTCACATATTTGGTCCAGTTGTCGTTATGTTCCACAAGCTTTCATAAGTATCCCCCTTTCCTACTAAAGTCCAACCTCCTTAACCTGGCATGAAAAACTTATCACAGACTCACTACATAACCTTCACACACTATACTCCCATCTGGTATTCAATATTCCATTCAAACAAATACTTATCATTCTATAAACATATTCCAAGGTTGCACAGCTTTAATCATTTGCTCACATTGTGGGTGTGCAATGTTTCCCCTCACAACATTGCCCTTTAAACCCTACTAAAATTTCACAATGTACTGTTTGTCCAAATAATGGTCATCATTCAAGTTTCATATAAAATGCCAATCCCCAAATAAATACTGCTTGGAAGTTCTTGTGTCCCAATTGCATTGTTTCATATTATGATAGCACTTGTGCATACTATATCTGCTGTTATAACGTAAGCTTCATGAGGGCACGTGCCAGAGAAATGGCATTATTCTTTCTTATTTTATTATATTTTATTAATATAGTAAATATCTCATTTATATTTTCATCTCACTCAGTGACTAGCATAGGGATTTCATAGAGTAAGCCCTTAAGTGCCTCTTATCTTTGACTTCGGAGACATCTCTATTATTGTTTTCCTCTTTCTTCCTTCTAATCAGGTTTACTTAAAGGTTTATCAACCCTATTAATAATTTCAAAGAACTAGCTTTTAACTTTATCAGTTTTTTAGTCTAATAACCATATAAGCAAGGTGGATCAGAAGATTTTTCAGTGATCCTGGGTGCTCAGTTAATGTAGACAACCCCTTTTAGAATATTAAGAAGAGATCATCTCTTCTCTACTAGTCCTACAACCTTTCCTCCAGTATTTATTGTTGGTGTTGATTATCTGAATAAGTGACTCAAATCTCTACTTCATTTTGCCCCTGTGGATTCACCCATAGACAGCAAGTATCATTTTAACCTATTAAAAGATAGAAAAACTCAGACACAAAGAGGTTAATTGATTTAACAAATGTCATACAGCCAGCAAGTGATGGGGCAGAAATGATAACCACCAGTTCTCCAGACAACATTGGCTCTCAAAGTCTGCTTAAAGAAAATTACAAGGGATGTGGTATGAAGCTTCCCAACTTTAAAGAGAAAGGAAAATCCTTGCTAGTCTGCTTTTTTCTCTTTTTGTCAAGGAGAAATGGTGGCCTCATCAACTTACTAGGTACTGAAGTAAATCATGTAATAATCAAATTTAAGGGATATTTTTTTTCTTGCTTGTATACAAAATGTCATTTTTTGAACCTTAAATTTCTATTGAGATGGAAAAGTACATCAGACAGTCAGACAAATGGCATTCAAAGGCTTTATCTGTGCATTGCCTTTTATACACCTGGCGAATGGAAAGTGATGCTTAAAGCCTTCTGCACCCATCCATCAATTGGTTAGGCCGATTATGGAGAAGTTTCCCAGTGGTTATCTTATATCCTTCCTTATAACCTAAAATGTCTCATCTAAGTTATGTTGTAATATCCCACATATAAGGATGAGGGGGCAACTTAATCTACTCTGCCATGATTCAGAAATAGCTTTATGTCCTTCAAAGCAGTGACCATTCGCTGCATGAAAACAGCATACTTCAGGGGTCAAAGAACAACAAGATGATGTGAACATTTTGGTAGATGTTCAGTCAGAGAGATAATGTTAGAAACAGATAGCTTTGTAGATTTTTGAATACAACCCTTTATATAGTTATAATTGCATGCATATACATATATACATATAGACACACCTTAAATGCCTCAGGGTATCATTTTCAAAGTGAATGGTACTTCAGGTGATTGAAATCATGACTCATTTATGCTTTTTTTGAAAAGCAATCAACCCATCTTGCCAAGGATCTTTCTCTAATTCCTTAATAGGTCATGTAAACTGCCTACTGATTATACCTAGAGCTTGCCACAAGATTATTTCACATATTAGCTGACCATGTGTCTCTCTAATAATATCCTTTATGAAATCTCTCTTTCAAAAATCTTGATTTGAAATGTAGTGAAGCCTACTTACATACATCATGCATCTCTCCATTCACAGGAGAGTAACCTTTAACTTTAATTCTTTGGAGACTATGTCATTAATTGGCTCACAGCTGTATGCTATTACCATTTTTTCCCCCAAAATGAAATTTCGTGTCAAAGAAAAAAATCAGAATTATTCAAAATTATGCAGTTTCTCAAAGGCAATCTTCCTGCTCTTTTTTTTCTGTCCAAATGTGGATCCAGCTCATTATATGTGTATTATACACATAATATGTAACTACCTATGTATATCATATATGCATATTCCACATATGAATATATGTATACATCATAAATGTATATGTGTATTGCAAATTCATTTTGTTTCAGGAACAATTTTTGGATTTACTTTATTAATACGTATATTTGTATATATATGTGTGTGTGTAGATACATATATGCTATTTAAACACACAAATGAATAAAATTGAATACTTTTTTATCAAATTCAATAACAATGTGCAACTGGAGGAAGTAAAAATATCAACAAAGAAAACAGTAATGGAAAGATTTGGACACAGAGAACATCTGTAGCAATTGTGGTATTGGAAAAGAAACCATAAGTTTATGATCTTTGAGGAATTCATTCTCAAGGTGACTTAGGGAATCTAAATTATTTCCTATCCATATGTCTATCTCTACATTTTTTTTCAATCAGAATATTTTGCACATTTTTAGGGCATCCTTAATGCATTTATCAGGAAGGAACAAGCAGGCTATTGTAAAATATATGCAACTGATGATATATTTATAGTCAAACAGTTTGCTAAAATGTATATAAAGCCAAAGATCCCACTGTTTCAGTACTATGACAAAAATCATAGAACCATTAGACTAGTTTTTTAAGCAAAATTGCAAGAACAAAAAATATCTCAAAAAATACAATTGACCTAGAAGAGAATGCTTGAGGAGACAGTATAAGAATTTTTGGACTTCCCTGCCAAAGAAAAATTTTTTGATTGACAAAACTATTAATTTGGTTCTTTGTGCTACATTGCCTTACTCTTTCTTTTTTTTCTTTAAGTAGCTTTTAAGTGATTCTATAATTTTGATATAATTTCATTTTCTGGATTCTGCTTTTTTGCTTTTTTTTCCTCCAATTTTTCTGCTGTGACAAAGAGCATGGCTGTGAATATTTTTGTACAAGTCTTTTTTTCCTTATTATCTCTTTGGTGTACAAACCCAGCAGTGTTATGACCAGGTCAAAGGATAGGCATTCTTTTAAAACATTTTGCCCACAGTTCCAAATTGCCCTCCAGAATGGTTGGACCAATTCACAACTCCACCAGCAGTGTATAAGTGCCCCAATTTTGCCACATTCTCTCTAACATTTATCACTTTCTTTTGCTGCCAAATTGGCAAGTCTGTAATGTGTAAGATGGTATCTTAAAGTTGTTTTAATTCACATTTCTCTTATTAGGAAGGATTTAGAACACTTTTTCATGTGCTTATTGATAATTTTGATTATATCATGTGAAAACTACCTATTCGTGTCCCTTAACCATTTGTCAAACGGGAAATGCCTTGATTTTTGTAAATTTGACTTAGTTGCTCATATATTTGGGCAATTAAACCTTTCTCAACAAGTTTGGTTATAAAAATGTTCTCCTAGTTTGTTGCTTTCCTTCTAATTTTGGTTGCATTTGGTTTTGTTTGTACAGACCATTTTTAATTTGACATAATTAAAGTCATTCATTTTACATCTTCCAATGTTCTCTATCTCTTGCTTGGTCTTAAATTCCTTCCTTTCCCACAGAACTGCTAACTCTATTTCAGATTATTTCTTCTTTAGCTTTCTGTTCTTTCCTCTAGTCTACTTCCTGTCTTTGGAGTTGTTAGAGGTGGATTCAGCATAGAGCTGACATAACTGTAAAATATCCAGAAATATTTAAAATCAATAAAAATAATAATTACAAAACAATGCCAAGACTAAAACTTTTAATATTAAAGGGCTAAGAAAAAATTAGTATTGAAATAAGCAATTAAAAACATTTTTGAATGAAATTGATTTTTTAAGAGAAATTTGCTGGCATAATAAAAAAGAGAAGAGAGAAGAGAGAAAAGAAGTGGAGAGAAAAGAAGAAAATTAGATAGGAAATCAATTTACCAAGATCAACAATAAAAATACGAATGATAGAGAGGAAAGCTTTAGAGGAAAAGTCATATTCAATGATATGACAAAAAAATAAAATTAAAGAAATAAATGAGTAAATATTTCAAAAATTATTAAACACCAAAAGTAAACAAAATAAAGGAGATATTAGATTATTATCATTATAAATACTGAAGCAAAAAATTCAAAAAAATATTAGCACAGAATACAGAGCATTACATTAAAATATTTTTCAATATAGAATTTGACTTATATAAGTAATGCAAAGGAGTTGAAAATAAATTGATGTTATTGTCAAAATAATTATATGATCATATTGTTATTGCCATGCATTTTGTTATTAATAGCATGTATTTCCTTGATGAAAGATAACATTGATTTATATTAAGATGTTTGAAAAGTTTAGGTATAAAAGACATCACCTTCACATGATTTTGAAAATCTACCTCAAAGAGCTAGTATTTTTAAAATAGAAAAACAATGGAAACTTTCTACATAATTTCAGGGTTAAAATTATGATTTCAATTATCTGCACTATTATTTTCCATGTTCTTTAGAACTACAATGAAGAGAATTCAAGTGATTGGTGCACAATATAAGGAGATAAACTCTCTTGAAAATGACAGTGAATTCCAAGTTTTAATGGCTCCTACTGGATGCAGTTACTCTGGTACCATAAGTAGCAGAATTAAGGACTCCTCTAAACCTGATGATCTGAGAATATTCTCTAGCTTTCTTTTCTATCTTGTTGACAGAGGAGATTACAGAAGGAATACTTTGTGATTGATTTTCCAATGGTGATGGCCAAAATTGGGTCATACACATTTTTTAGAAAACCTCCCTCATTTAATCCATTGTGTGAACTTGTTTCCCTCTGGATGATTCTCTGTGGATTGAAGTAATGGAGATATGGAATGTCTTTGGGAAATCAGAAGAGTGACAACCTTTTAGTGCCTCACTAGTCTGTTTTGTATTTGTCTGTGTACCAGAAAGCAAATGGAGAGCTCAAATGTCTTGGTCATGTTTCCATGACAGTCACTGGTCAGAACATGGACCCAGATGAAGCTCTGGTATGATGTAGTGACTCAGTGGCTTTCCCTGTCTATATATACAGTTAAGAAACAAATACTTTAAGGGCCATCATATAGAAAAGGGCCATCATATAGAAAGTGGGTTTATTTTATTCTGATTCCCTACAAAAAATATAACATAACACATGATAGAATTTGTAGCAGCAGATTAAGACTAGATTTAGGAAAAAACAAAGTGGATCTGTCCAATAGTGAAATAGCTTGTTGGATTATATTTATTAGAAATGTAATAGAAATAATTTCAATCATGGTGCAGGTTGTCCTAGATGACTTATGAAAGTCCTTCCAACTTTGAGATCCTGTGATTCTGTTTTTCTTTGAAATACTACCATCTCTAGGGTATTTAAAGCTGATAGATATATATGTGTATGTGTGTATGCAACATATACACAGAAATATATATGTGTATATAATTTCTTTTTTATTTTTGTTCTCTCCAATTACATTTTAAAAGTTTATAACATTTAAAAAATAATTTTGAGTCTCTAATTCACTCTCTCTCTCTCTCCCTCCACCACCTCTCTCCTCATGCCCCACACAAAAGTGGTAAGCATTCTCAAATAGATTTACATGTGCAATCAGGTAAAACATTTTATCATATTAATATTTTTTGTGGAAGGAAACTTGACTGAAAAATATTAAGATTTAAAAAAAATTTGCTTTGGTCTAGATGAGAACTTCCTAGGTTCTTTCTCTGCAAGTGGATGACAGTTTTTTTTTATCATGAATCCTTTGAGGTTGGTTTGGATCACTGCATTGGTATGAATAGCTAAGTTATTCATAGTTGTTTGTTTTTCTGGTTCTGCTCATTTAATTTGGTTTCATTTTGTGCAAGTTTTTACAGGTTTTTCTGAGCTGTCCTTTTTTACAGCATAATAGTATAGTATCACAATCATATGCTATAACGTACATAGCTATATTCCATAGATTGGTGTCTCCCCAAATCTTTGTCTCCACAGAAAAGAACTGCTTTAAATATTTTTATACATGTAGGCCTTTCCATCTCCCCACTTTAAAAAAAATCTATTTGGAATACAAAGCTAGTAATGATATCACTTAGTCAAAGGTTATGTATTATTTTCTAGCCTTTTGAGTGCAGGCCCATTGCTTTCCAGAATGGTTAAATCAGTTTACAATTCCTCCTATTGTACATTAGTGTCTCAATTTTTACACGTCCCCTTCAAATTTTGTCATTTTCTTTTTCATTCATAATAGCAAGTCTGATAGGCATTAGGTAATACTTTAGAGTTGTTTTATTTGGCATTTCTTTAATTAGTGATTTAGATCAATTTTGCATGACTATAGAGAATTTTAATTTCTTTGTCTGATAACTGTCTGTTCACATTCTTTGACCATTTTTCAGTTGGAGAATGGCTTGTATTCTTATACATTCAAATAATTTCTCTGAGTATTTGAGAAATAAGGCCTAAACTGTAACTTTTTTTTTAATTACTCAATTCTTTTTAAAGAGTTCTTTTCCTCAATGAAATTCTTAGTTCTTTTACTCTGTGAATTTTTGTACCTATTTTTCCAAATGGCCAATTCTGCCTTTTTAGAATATTATTCTTTTTGGTTGGTTTTTGTGCCTCTTTTCCTAATTGCCGTATTTTGTTTTTTAAAATATTAATTTCTCTACTATATTTTGTGCCTTTTTTACGAAGCTGTTCACTTTTTTTTGTGATTTTCTTCTATCACTCCCATTTATTTTCCCAAATTTCCTTCTATCTCTCTTATTTGATTTTTAAAATCCTTTTTAATCTCCTCCATTAATTCTTTTTGGGCTTGAGACCAATTTCTATTTTTCTTGGAGGCTTTGGATGTGGCTTTTGTTATCTTCTAATGAGTTTATGTTTTGGCCTTTCATGTCACCAAAATAACTATCTATATTGAGTTTCTTTTGTTGTTGTTTGTTCATTTTTCCAGCTTTTTAATTTTCTTTTATCTTAAAAAAACTTTTACAGTTTGTCTCTATAACTGTGACGAAAAGAACACTATTTTAAGTTTCAGGTTTTTTTTTCTGCATCTGCCTCCAGAGGCAGCTCTGGGGTTAAAATTTGCTTTCAGTTCTTTCCAGCTGATATGATATAAAGTGAGATGTGTTTAATAGTCTTCTGGACTTTGATCTTCTCTGTAAGTAACCACAAGCACTCTTTTCTCCCTTAGAATAGTGACCAAGATTTGCTGCTCTGAGGTTGCCCCAATTGGTAGTTCTGCTAGTGCTTCTCCTCACTCTGAGACCCCCACCAGAGATTGAAATTTGGATCTGCATACAATACAAAACAATATTACAATAAGAGGCTTATTCCTGGAGACAGTGAACGAACCTTTGTAATATCCTTCTGTCCAATTCCCCTTTACTCTCTGTGGCTGAGAGCTCCAGATACCTTTGATGCTGATTCAGCCATCCTTCAGGCCTGCTGCTTTAGTGGTACCTGCCTTGACATGCTGGTTTGTACTCCACTTCCAGTATATTAGATCATCTGTGACGGTCTTCTAAATTTTTATGGCTGAAAAATTATTTCACGCTATCTATTCATTTTGAGGTGTTATGGTTTTTTGGAGGACAATTTGATCAGGTGTAGTTTCTCTACCATCATATCTCTGTCCCCCCTGTAATTTCAAGTATGGGTCATCTTAGGACCCCAGACATCATCCCCTCCAAATTTCTACATAAAATACATCAGTCCAATTTCCTAGAGCCTCCAAATTCCATATACCCCATTGTATAGTTAAGGATGAAGTTAACTACTGGTTCACAAAGAAATCAGTGACAATTAAAATCTGTCTAGTTTATTATTATTATTATTAATATTATTAATATTATTATTATTATTATTATTATTATTTTATGGCAGATACATTGTCCTTCACACATGAGCTTACTGGGACAGTCTTCACAGTTCCTACAGGATTTGCTTTAGTGACTTACATAACATAAATTCCTTTGTTGCCAGCTCCATGTTCCTATAAGGGAACAGAATGGCTCTAAGTAGGAGGTCATGGCTGACCTGAAACAGTCTGATTTGCCCCATGGAGCCATAGAGCAATGAAATTGTTGTTCAGCCCCATCATCAGATTATTTTGTGTCTCTGAGCCTAAAAATATCATTGTCAAGGAAAGCTAGAGTTAGCCTCCAGTTCATTTCAAGGTAACATTATTGTTGTCACAGTTATTATTATCAAAATTCTAATATTACACATAACTGCTCTCATAATGATATTTATGAAACACTTTTAGGGTTGTCAGGTATTAATGATTATGCATTTCAATGACATTGGTTTATGGTAAGTTCTGTGAAATGCTAAGCTAGATAAATGGATAGATCACCAGATTAAGTGCTAGAAGTGGCATTTGAGACAATCTAGTCCAATTTCCTTATTTTAATGAAGAGGAAAGTAAGACCCATAGAGCTGCACTGGCATGGCTAACACCCCATAGTAGTAGATAATAGATCTAGATTTCACACCCAAATATTTTGACTACAAATCCTATATGTTTTCAACTGCTTTAGGCAAAATTTTACACATCAATTAAGAGAATACAATACTACTAGGATAATTCACAAGGTATTAAATAGTAAAATATTTATTATCTGATAGAATGAAAAAAATTCACATATAGGGAGCCATACCTCTATATGATTTTTTGGGGTCCTGAGTGGCGTGGTGGCATAGGATGGTTAAAGCAGGAGAAAGAAAATGAGAACAACTAGACTAGTGGTTAGCCCATGCTGTTCCGGATTCTGCGGGCTTGGGAGTTTATTATATACTGATTTCAAGCAAAGAACACAAAGGAATCACAGTTGTGAAGGGGTAATAAATCACACATAACCCATTGAAGTCTAAAGAATAAAGGTGCAAAGACAAATGGTCAAATTCCAACCACCAACTTAGTAGGGGATAATTCTGGGAGAGGAAATACCCCATGCAGATGCTCACCAGTCAAATCCTAAAGGAGCCAGTTCTAATCTGAATATGCACTCTTATCTAAGTAACATTTGTTAGGATTCAGGCTTCTCAATTATCAAGGAAAGGAATCATTAACTCAGTAGATGCTGGTCTGCCACTTCAAAGCTCTCCAATAAGAAATTCTAAGAAAGGTGGGGATCAAAGACTGAGTCAAAAGAGGAGCCTCAGATTTTTATCTTAGATGGCCCATTCTGTCTGCATCCTGACATGCAGTGCAGAAAAATCATACACACAGTTTTACTTGCTGATGATTTTGTAATGGGATCCAGATAAACTATCTGTTACAGACTCTGTTTCTCTAAATGACTCCTAATAGCCTCTTGGAGGGATCAAGTTGATTTTGGATTAACCTACCTGCTGGTACCAGAGCTTTTTGGGGCTCAGGTGACCAGGACCAAACACAAAGACTGCCTCAGTCTGGATTGGTCATGTAGGGAATCCAGATAACAGGCCCTAAATTTGATCCTATTTTTCCAATGGTTTTAATACATCGAACGGCTTCCCACATTCACACACTCTGCAGACCAACTAAATCTCTATATAAACTCCATCTTAGTCTTTTATGTAGGAAAGGTCAAAATAACTAGAAAGTTGATTATATATCATTATATGATGGACTGCCTCAAGAGTTAGAATTAGAACCCATTTGCTGCAGTCCCTATGGATCTATACCTTCCTAAAGGTTAAATAAGGATAATCATGATCTAGGAAGGAATTATTTCAAAGTTAGGATAATACAGTATTAGAAAGGGTCAAGATGATGGCAGGCCCATGCTATATGACTCAGTTTACAGAGTGATTCACACCATGTCACCCTGAATCATTCATAAATTTTTATTTCTGTAGTGAGGAATGGCAGAAGGAGGCCCAATACCAATAACAATAAAAGGTTTGAAAGAGGGAAGAAGGATATCTATAAATACATTAAAAGGCATGACAGAGTAAGGAATATATTTTTTTGTTTCACAAAAGTCCTGCCTTTTCATTGGGACAAAAAGGAAATAAAGAAGGAATAAAGAAGTGGATAGTTGATGAAGTGGGAAATAGAATTCAGTGTATCTAAATGGAAATAGAAATAAATAGCAGCACCAAGTAAAGGAAAAAGGACACTACAAAGCAATGCTATTTAAGAAACTAAAAAAGGAAGATGAGTAAAATTTGAAGAAGGCATTAGTTAGTATTTTATTTGGATCAAAAAAGGGTAGTATTAAAGGAGAAAGAAAGTAAAAAAGAAAAATTAACTGTATAATAATGAAGTAATTTGGGAATAGAGAAGATAAACAAGAGTGGTATTGGAGAGATTGTGGGCAGAGAACAAAGTCAAATTAGCAAATTAGCAAAAAACTCTAAGCAAAAGTGATTATGGAGGTACAAAATAAGGAAAGATGGTATAAAGATCAATACAAAATAAATAAATGACAGAAAAATTCAAATATTTAATTAAATACAAAGCCTACTAAAAAAGAGTATTTCATGATGGATGAAGAAAGAAAAACATATATTGATTGTCAAGTATATTTTGGAAGAAATAGTAGAAACACATCAAAGAGAAAGACAAAAACAAAATGAAAAATCAAATCTGGAAAAAAATGTATTATGCATCAGACAATTTCAAATAAAAGAGGTTGCAAGTATACTATCAGAAAAGGACGAATAAAAATTAAGTGTCAAGAAATATAAATGGAAAAAGTATATTAGTTTTTAAATTTTATTTAATTGATTAATTAAGAATATTTTCCCATGGTTACATGATTCATGTTCTTTCTCTCCCCCTCCAAACTCCCCTCCCATAGTCAATGAGCAATTCCATTAGGTTTTAAATGTGTCATCGATCAAGACCTATTTCCATATTATTGATATTTGCACTAAGGTGATCATTTAGAGCAGTGATGGGCAAACTTTTAAAGAGGGGGCCAAAGGAAAGGAAATGCTCATCTGTCAGTCTGTTTCTAAGGCAACTCTTTCCAAGTTTCATTGTATTCTATCCTACTCATTGTATTCATCAAATTAGGAATAATGTCATGCAGCTGGATAGAACATTTCAGGTGGCTGCATTTGGCCAAGGGCTGTAGTTTGCCCATCACTGATTTAGAGTCTACATCCCCAATCATATCCCCATTGAACCATGTGTTCAAGCAGTTGTTTTTCTTCTGTGTTTCTGCTCCCACAGTTCTTTCTCTGGATGTGGACAGCATTCTTTCTCATAAGTTCCTCAGAAATGTTTTGGATTAATGCATTTCTGCTAATACAGAAGTCCATTACGTTCGATTGTGCCAGTGTATCCATCTTTGCATATAATGTTCTCCTGGATCTGCTCCTTTCATTCTGCATCAGTTCCTGGAGGTCTTTCCAGTTCACATGGAATTCCTCCAGTTCATTATTCCTTTGAGCACAATAGTATTCCATCACCAGCATATACCACCATTTGTTCAGCCATTCTCCAATTGATGGATACCCCCTAATTTTCCAATTTTTTTCTACCACAAAGGGCGCAGCTCTGAATATTTTTGTACAAGTCTTTTTCCTTATTATCTCTTTGGTGTATAAACCCAGCAGTGGTATGACCGGATCAAAGGGCAGGAAGTCTTTTAAAGCCCTTTAGGCATGAAACTACATTATTATTATTATTTTAAAACCTTTACCTTCTATGTATTGACTCCAAGGCAGAAGAGTGGTAAGTTATAGGCAATGAGAGTTAAGTGACTTGCCCAGGGTCACACAGCTGGGAAGTGTCTGAGGCCAAATTTGAACCTAGGACCTCTTGTCTCTAGGCCTGGCTCTCAATCCACTGAGCTACCCAGCTGCCCCCAAAACTATATTATTTTTAAACATCATATAGTCAATGAAACAATATTATTATTCAGTGGATATAAAACAAATAGAAAGACTTAAATGTAAGGGATGCTTTTGATAACTGTAGGTCCTCTTTCAATAGAGACTTTTAAACAGTTTAGTTGACCACTTGCTGATTGTTGACATTTTTTAAGCTATTGTTCAGATTAAATAATCTCATTTTTCTGAAAGATGATGTGATACTAAAATAATGAGGGAGGGAGGCAGATGCATCAATATATAGAGAGCCAGGCCTAGAAGTATGAGGTCCTGAGTTCGATCTGGTCTCAGATACTTCCCAGCTGTGTGACCCCCAGACAAGTCACTTAACCCCAGTTGCCTAACTCTTATTGCTCTTATGACTTGGAAACGATATTTAAGATTTATTCTAAGATGAAAAGTAAGGTTTTTTTTTTAAAAAAAAGATTATGTAATTCTGCAAATTCATCAAGGAAAATATCTTCGCTATAACCACTTTCTCTAATGTTAATAAAGATTTAATTGCCAAATTCAATAATCCTTATACTCAACTTCTCCACAGTCTTTGAATCTTGTTGATCATCCCATCCTCCTTGATACTCTCCTCTGTCTAGTTTTTCAGGACAACCCTCTCTCCTGATTCTCCCTGTACCTAACTACTACTTTTCAGTCTCCTTTGTTCTTCTTTATCATGCCCTCTAATCATGGGTTTTTCACAAGGTTCTTTTCTGGTTCCATTTCTCTTCTCCTTCTTTCTATACTTCCACTTAATGATCTTACCAGCTTTCATGGATTTAATTACCATCTCTATGCTAATGGGTGTTAAAGTACCTATTCTTCACTAATCTCTCTGCTGACTTCTATTCTCATACCTCTAACTGCCTTTCAGACACACTGACCTGCATTGTCTAGTAGACATCTTGAACTCAACACGTTCAAAACTGAAATAATTATATTTTCACCTAAATTCTCCAAGTTTTGTACCTTCCCTATTACTTTATAGAGCAACACATAGCAACTATAAAGGGGAACACAAACACCCCAGTCTGTCTGGTTCACAGTCTAGATGTTATCCTCAATGCCTCTCACCCCAACTCATATCCAATTTGTTGCCAACATATGTTGATTTCCATCTTTGTAATATGTCTCCAATATGGCTCCTTATCTCCTCTGACACTGACCCCATTGATCCCAGTGTAGGTATTCATCATTTCATGCCTAGACTATTACAATAACCTGCTGTAACATCTGTCTGCCTCCTCAAGTTGCTTCCCACTCTAATGTTTCCTCCATTCAGTTATCAATTCTAAGTCATTTCCTTTAAGCACAGGTCCAACCATGTTACCCCCTTTCTAAATAAACTTCAGGAACTCCCTTGCTTCTAAGATCCAACATAAAATTCTCTGTTTGGCATTAAAAACCTTTCAAAATCTAGCTCCCTCCTACTTTTCCAATATTTTTCCTCCTTCCTCCTCATCATGTATTCTTTGATCCAGTGACAGGTGCCTCTCTGCTATTTCTTGAATAAGACACTTCCTATCTCAGTTCCCAGAATTTTCTCTAGATATATTATCCATCTGGAATGTGAGCCCTGCTCATCTGTGCCTACTGGACTTCATTGTTTCCTTTATCTCATCTAAAATTCCCTTTTCTACATAAAGTCTTTTCCAATCTTGCTAAACTCTAGTGCTTTTTTTCTCATTTATTTGCTTCCTATATATCTTGTACATAGTGTGTTTGTACATGTTTGTTTCTCCATTTAATTGTAAGTTCACTGAGGGCAGAGATCTTCTGACTCTTTTTATATGCCCAACACTTTGTACAGTACCTCACACATAGTTGGTAATTAATAAACATTCGTTGAGTGACTGAAGAGCTAAAAGAAGTATAAAAAGAAACAAAGAATATACCCATTTCTCAGCATCCATGGTAATCAAGAGTCAGGATTTCACAATGGATCAATAACTGGCTTTTGAGTCTGGAAATTTTGGATTTAAGTGTTGCCACTGACATATAGCATATGCCTTTTCTTATTGGTCTTCTGTTGTTTCAGTTGTGTCTGATGTCCCTCCCAAAAGGTATTAAAAATTCAAATGACTCCTTTTATTGCTGTAGATTTTTAACTGCTCCAGGCCTGCCTACCAACTGTAAAATACAAAAAATTTTGAAATAAAGCTAAAGCAGTTCCAAATGAAAACATATATATGAAAATATACAAAAACAAAATACACAAAAAAGAAATACTTTCCTGAATACATACATAAAATACCCAGAGAAAATCAATATAACAACAGATCCAAAATAAGAACATAATAAAAAGTGTTTCAAAAATTGTAGAAAAAGATTGAATATAATAAGAATATATAGCAAACTAAACCAAAAGAAGTTCTTTGAAAGGACCAGTAAAATTGATACTTCTTTAACTCTTTATCCTAAATTTATCTAATGAGTCCAAGATGGGATAGAGAGAAAAAGAAGAAGCAATTAAAGTGTCAAAATCAAGATGGTATGAAGTAAATTCATGATAAACAGTAAAAATTAAAAATAAAATCTGCAGTGTACAATTATGTGCACTGCAAATCTAGATTTTAAAGAAGTGGATCATTACCTTAAAAAAAACCCAAATTAAAAAAAAAGATATAAAATATCACTTTTTAAGCCATTCCCAGAAAAAAAATTAATAAGCTAGATAAAAATGTACTGCCAAAAAACAGGACAAAAACAAACACAAAAAATGAATTTAATAGATTCACAACAGAAGTTTTCAAAATGTTTAAAGAGTAATTAGCCTCTACATAATCTTCTCAAAAATTAAGGAAGAAAAATACATGAGCAATTTCCATTCAAGGGAGAAGGAATAGGGACTAGACCTATAATTCCACTGGTCTAGGAAACCCATAGGTAAGGAAACAATATGTTTCTGAAGTGGTTTATACCTCTATTCTTGACTTTGAAGCCAGTGTTTTATCTACTATGAATATTACTTCTCACAAACATCACCCTAATTCCTAAACAAGTGAAGGCTATAGCAGACAAAGAGAACTATACCCTAATATTATTAATCAATAAAAAAAAATCCTAGAAAAGCCTGTGCAATATAAGAAATTAGCAAGTTATATTTATGATTATGGCAATAAATACAGCAAAGGTTTTGGTAAATATAGCATAATTTATAATTAAACTAAATACTTTAAAGTATGTGCATGGAATGTAACTAGGTAGCTCAGTGTATTGAGAGCCAGACCTAGTAGCGGAAGGTACTGGGTTCAAACATGACCTCATATATTTCCTAGCTGTGTGATCCTGGTCAAGTCACTTAACTCCCATTGCCTACCTTTTATTGCTCCTTTGTCTTGGGACCAATACACAGTATTGATTCTATGATGGAAGGATTTTTTTTTAAAGTATGGAAGTGTTTCTTTAAGTAAAAGATTTCATTTAAAAACAAAAGCTGGGGGCAGCTGGGTAGCTCAGTGGAGTGAGAGTCAGGCCTAGAGACAGGAGGTCCTAGGTTCAAACCCGGCCTCAGCCACTTCCCATCTGTGTGACCCTGGGCAAGTCACTTGACCCCCATTGCCCACCCTTACCAATCTTCCATCTATAAGACAATACACCGAAGTACAAGAGTTTAAAAAAAAAAAAAACAAAAACAAAAAAACAAAAGCTACTATTATTTGCTAACCATGGTTGTCTTCTAAGGCTTTGTCCTGAGGATTCTTTGCTTTTCTCTTTCTATTCTATTTTGATGGATGATTGCTTCAGCACCCATTAATTCAATTATCATCTCTATGAAAAATGAATCTTAGATCTATTTATCTAGCCTTAAACTCTTTCCTGACCTCAAATCTTAAATCTCCAAATGCATATTGACTATCTTGAACTCGGTATCTTTATAGACATCTTAAATTCAACAAAACTGAATGTATTACATCTCACCTCCCAAATCTAATCCTCCAAGAGTCCCCATTATTGTGAAAGGTAGTACCAATTTAGGTGTTATTCTGGACCCTTCACTCTTAACATCTCTCTCCAACATCTTCCCAAGATCTATCACTTCTACTTTCACAATATCTCTTGTGTAAAGACTTTCTCTACTTTGACACTACCACCACCCTAGTGAAAGTCCTCCTCATCCTACACCTAAATAATAGTCATCTATTTTGTGTCTCTGCCTCTAGTCCTTTCCTTCTCTAGTTTATCCTCAACTCAGCTATCAAAGTGATCTAGCTAAAGCTTAGATCTAACTATATGATACATTCCTATTTCTTAAAACTACAAAGATTACCATCATTACAAAATATAAAATACTTCATTTAAATTATTTAATTCTTATCCATTTTCTATTATTTTCATGTTCTTAAGCAAATTTCCTTCTACATATTTTACAATCCAGTTACAGTACACACCTTGTTCTATTTTGCACAAAACATTTTATTTCCTGACTGGGCATTTTCCCTAGCTGTTCTTCATAGCTGGAATTCTCTCTTTCTTCACCTCTACCTTTGAAATTTTCTGGCTTTTTCCAAATTTCATAAACAACCCTACCTTCTTCAAGAAACCTTCTCCAGTACTCCTAAATACTGTGCCTTTTTCTCAGAAATTATGTCCAATTTATACTGTATATATCTTTAATGTATATAGTTGTTATATGTTGCCTCCTCTTTCCCATTCAATTGTTATTTCATCAAGTACGAGAACTATTTTTATGTTTATTTTTTATCTCCAGTGCTTTACCCAATTCCTGACACATTGTTTACATGCTTCATTTAAAAAAAACCTTATTGAATTGACTTAAATAAATGCAGGGATAAAATAAGGATATCTCTTCACATCACAATTTTTTGATATAGGAATGTTAGTATGAAAAATAAGACAAAAATAAATGAAATAAAATTTATCTCACTGAAGAGGAAATCAAACTGTCTTTTTCCAGACAAGAGTGTGGCTTACTTGGAAAATTCCAAAGAATCAATAGCTTTATTAAAGTAATAGGTCAAGTAATGTATTAGAAATAATCCACAAAATTATCAAAACATGTATATGATAATAAAAACCAGAAAGAATGACAGAAATAGAAATATCATTCAAAATAACCACAAGTTGCATTTATTTATCCAAAAGATAACTTATAAGAATACACTAAAGGCATATAAAATACAGTTGTAAATTATTCAATTAGATAAAATGCAAAAAAAAATTGGAAGTATATTTATTGATTTTAGTTCCCCCTTCAAATATAATAAAAATAACAATTTTAACTTTAATCAGTCAAATTTGACAATATTTTCCTTTATGGAACTAGAAAAAATAACAATTAATTTGAAAAAACAAAAATTTAGAATGTCAAGGGAATTTTTGTAAAAGTAGGAATGAATGAGGGATAATATTTCAGAAGCTCACTTAGTAAACTTTTTATCACCATATTTGTTTATACTTGTTTAGAAAAAAGGAATGTAAAAAGAAGAATATGTTAGATAAGTAAAGATGGAATGGATTGTGATACAATTGTATCTTGTTCCAGTCCCTGTGAACATTCTGTCCTTCTAGTCTGTATATTAAATAGTTTTTACAGGAAATATGACTGCAAAGAGGAACTGGAAGTCAGGTAAATATTGTTCCAAATATTAAAAAAGTATAATTTATACATTTAATCACATGTTAACTAAAAGTTCACATCCTGGCAATATATATTGAATCAGAGGAAACAATGTAGGCTTTGCTTGTGGAACTTCTGGTCCCACAATATGTAAATTCCAGATAAAATCCAGAACACCATGGCTACAGACCAATATAATATATATATATATATATAAATATAATATTGTTTCATATAATAATAATATTTGTATTATTATATAATTTTATATAATTATGTCTGTATACAATAACTTTGTGCTGATTACTTTGAAGTTTAACAGATAATTTAAATATTATTTGGATGTATTGATGAACGAATCTCAAAGTGGCAAAGGCATAAATTGGTCTTCCCTCCCCCTCCAAAACAACAACAACACTATGAAAATGAAAATGAGACTTTAAACTCCTGCCCCCCATCCTTTAGCCCTCTTCCATCTCCATTGTGTCCCCACTTCCCAGTGCTTCCAATTCAAATCCTTGGTTACATGAGTGATATTCTTTGTCTCTTTCCCTTCTCTTCCTCTTCCCCCTCCTCATCCTATTCCCCTTTCTGTCTGCCTTCCTTTACCACCCCATCCTCTATTTGCATGTATCCCTCCCCACTTTTTAATGCTTATCTTTGGTCCTTATTAAGGTATAATTACTGTACATTTTCCTGCTTCCAATAGTGACCTTTCCAGGACAGTATAAAAATTACTAGGAGGGGGAAGCTGGGTAGCTCAGTGGATTGAGAGCCAGGCCTAGAGACAGGAGGTCCTAGGTTCAAATCCGGCCTCAGACACTTCCCAGCTGTGTGACCCTGAGCAAGTCACTTGACCTCCATTGCCTACCCTTACCAATCTTCCACCTATAAATCAATACACAGAAGTTAAGGGTTTAAAATTAAAAAAAATTACTAGGAGTGCTTGCCCCTATTTCATAATTACATAATTTATATAGATTCAATCTCATACTCATTAAAGGGGAAAAGACAACACAAGGAAGTGTATTTGTGGCCCAGAAGGAAGGGGAACAGGTGAGGAAGAAAGATGGTCAGTGTGGAAACTCTTCTCACTCTTATGGAGCCACCAATACTAGGGGACACTTGAAGGGGATTTCACTCAGATGGTGGGTGACCAGGGAAGGCATACAGGCCCTCACAGGTTAACAGGGAAGGCTTCTATGCAAGATGAGGTATGTAGTGACCCTGTTCAATGTTGGCCAGAACCAGGGTTCACATAAGCCTTCCCCAACCAGTCATAGGCACCAAAGGGGGGGTCTGGCTCAAAGATGGATTCATCCAGGAAAAGCTGTGGTACCTCCTTCCCCTCTTGTATTTCAATAATCCTGTAATGCTATCTGACTGACAAAAGTATTTATTAAAAGTATCAGGGTGATTGATAAGGGTGGTGGTCAGAGGAATTGGGTTGCCTTAATACACTTTGGGGAGTCAATTCAGTCTCAAACCCAAAGCTTCTCCTTCCCTTCCCTCTATTTCTATATATAATCTATAAGCTATAACTTCAATTGAATAGGGTCTCTCTGCAAGGCAAGAACAGGAAGAGGGGGGTTTTGGGAATCTGCTCCCAGTTGGAGTCCAGAAATCCCCAAAGGACAGAATGATGTAGTCTTGCACGTGAGAATATGTCCGTTGGCTAAGAACAGGGTATCAAGTCTTCAATTCCAGTTGAGGAAATCCATAGGTTCTTCTTCAGTTCGCTCAGAGCAGCCTCTACCCCCTTGAGCTCCTCAATCTGAAGACCTCACCTTTCTGTAATTTTTCCCAGAATTCTCTGCTACCTCAACTGCTGTTCTTGTCTCATGCTCCTCTCTTACAACAATCTGTCCTCCCAAGATTCTTCTCTTTGCCCTCCATCCTTACAGAAGATATAGTCAATGTTGGATGGGGCTATAAGAAGGTTGTTACCTTAATACATGATTGGTGGAACTGTGAATAGGTACAATAAGTTTAAAAATTAATTTGTAAGTGTTCAATCAAAATGTCAAAATGGTTCATACACTTCTATACATTGATCTTGTTGCCATAAAAAAGGAAAATCATAAATGTAAGAGGGGATATGAAAAAATTGGGTTCTAAATACCCTTCGGTGGAGCTGTGAACTGATAATAACCATTCTGGTGTTTTGAATGATACCCAAAGGACCATAAAACTATGCATACCTTTTGATCCAACACTAGATATGTATACCAGAGAGATCAAAGACAGGGGGGAAATGACCTACTTGTGGAAAAATATTTTTACTGGCTTTTTTGTAAGGTAAAAGAAGTAGAAACTGAAAGGTGTCCGTTAATTGGAGAATGGCTGAACAAATTGTATAAATGATTATTAATGGAATACTATTGTACCAAATGACTAACAAGACAATCATCAAAGAAATATGGAAACACATATGAAATGATGCAAAGTGAAATGAGCAGAACCAGAGGAACTTTGCATAGAGTAAAAGCCATATATGTGATGATCAACTGTGATGAACAATTACTTATTCACAGGAGAACTCCAAGAGTTTCACATCTAAAAAAGCTACCTATTGCCATAGAAGAAAATGATGAAGTCTGAATGCAGATGGAAGCATACCATTATTCACTTTATTCCCTCCATGAATTTTTCTTTAGTGTAAGTTATATGTGTCTTCTCTCACAACATATAAAAATGAAAATATGTACTATATGATAATATATTTCTAATCTATATCATATTACCTACTCTCTTGAAGAGAGGAGAAAAGTGGGAGGGAGGGAGAGAAAATGGATTGCAAAATGTCAGAAAATGATTATTAAAATTGTATTGACATGCAAAAAAGGAATATTAAATAATCAATGTTATAGTTTACTCTTTCCTCACAATATCTTTTTCCCTTCTGTTTCTCTAGGACCTTTCTTCTTTTTGATATTTGATATCTATGAGGATATGTACCCAGATATCTCTTTTTAAGAAGGAAATTAGCTAATAGATATATTCAAAATGAATTATAAAAGTAATGAAAATATTAGTATTTGTCGCACCTCCACTTTCCAAAACAAATGCTTGGAAAGAGCAAGGTGGCAAGATTTTAGGTACTATGATTGGTCGTGGTATTTTTTCCTTTTTCTAACCTCTATAAAAAAAATCCTTTCAGCATCTGCCTATGCTACTATTGTGTAAAGTTATTCCTAGAGGAGTTCATAATACAAATGTTAAAGAAAAGGAAGGTGAGGGGGAGAATATTCAACTCCTTATTAGAATCTTTCTCTGATTCATTATGACTCATAAGCCAATTTTTAAAGCTTCCGAATTTTGTTGGTCAGGGAAGAATTGAAGGCTAATTAAAAGAAATTCTACCTGGTAAAGTGGAATAGGCCCTTTGATGTTCTTTTCTGGCAGAGGATTCTCTCTTTCTGACATAGTATAATGATAATTTTTAACCTTTTCCGTTTTCTTTCCTTATACCCTGTGTAAGCAAATGATATTCTGAGGCACGGAGGCTTTCTGTTCCAGTGGGGTGGCTAGTTGGCCCCATTTTCTTTCCTACGTCTTTGATGCAAGCAATTTGCAAGCTCATTTCTGGTTTAAACAGGTGTATCTGATACAGGGCACATTCTAATTTAGACTTGAGCTCTGTTAGCATGAAACTGCCTGTAGATCAAGCATGAAACACAACAATGTCCCAATTCTGATAAAGAGCCCAAGGCAGCACCATGAATTTTCCAAGCAGCTGAATTTGGAAGAATCTTGTTTGCATTGGTGCCTACTGATGCTGTGTTGGTCTGGACTACAAAAGATCAGAGTGGAATTGTAAGAAAGAGTTAATGGTGAGAGCCATCCTTGCTTATTGCTTCCAGCAGCCTTCAGCAGTTGGTGCTTTTGCCATTAAATATTTTCACATGTAGGTTTTCTATTTGCCTTGAATTACTGAAATACACTAAGCATATCTCTCCAAGGACCTGGAGCCATGGCGTAATAGGCTCCTGCTAATAGCTTGAAACTGTACAGCAATCTAGTTTTAAAATACAACACAAATCTTTATCTAAAAGCACTAACACCTCACTCTTGTGTTCGTGGACTATGTTTTCACATTTCCTCTTGCAATGCATAGGAAGGGGGGAAAAGAGCTACAAGAGAAATGATGCATTCCGGGCAAGAAGCCAATTTAAAAAGTCTGTTCTTTCCAGTTTGCTGTCACTTGTCATGGTTAAACAAAACACGGAGTAGAAAAAGAGAAATTGGCTTCAGTGTAAATGTCAACATTCTGATTAAACCAAACACAAAGCATTCACAACTCTTGACAAAAAAAAATTAAATTGAATTATGAAGGGTATGCAAATGTGGCCATTTCTCTGTATGATGAGGAAGATGTGGACATTCTGCATTTTCTAGTTTATACTCAGCAAAACTCAAATACTGGACATGGTGCCCATGAGCAGGGAGGGAAAAGTAAAGAACGTATTTCCAGGCTAAGGACAGCTGGCCTTACCAAGATACAGGTACTCAAGCAGCAGGCCCATCTCATAAGCTAAAAGGGCTTTAAGCTCAAAGGTAATGCCAAACAATTTCTGTCAACTTTTTTTTTGTTTGTTTTTAACAAATTAAGAAAATCTCCATATTCCTCTAAAAGTAATTCTATCGTTGCTTGGGTGGGTATGAAAAGCGCCATCAATAATGTAGATGTTGGAAGGATATGGTCCCAGTTTATTCCTATCTCATTAGATACAGACTTTAAAAATGGAATTGTTTGGAATGTAGTTTAGGAACACTCTCAGCATGTATCCATGACATGAAATTTTAAAGCTAGCATAATACATTCCAATTCCATAATTAAAATTAATGGGGAAATGAAAAATAAATGGCTTGTACTGGTCTCAATTCCCTAGGGGAGAATATATTTGCTGTTCTCAGTGAATATGTATTGCCCCGTGTTAGGTGAGTATATTGTGGAAAAGTCCAGGTATCTCTGCATGAATAAGGATAGATGTGTGAGAATAAAAGTTTGTTCAAGCAAAAAATCAACTCAAACTTAGAATCAAAAACTGAACTCCAAGTAAATAAAATATGTTATGATACCTTTACCAAGTGAGAAAACTATTTGATTGAAGCAATCTATGGATCAATCAGAGGTATGAACTAGATGTAAATAAGATCTAGACATCCCTACTTAAATAATCAGAAGCATTTTAATTGAGGGAAACCAGAAGTCTGTCAGATCTGTTGAGGGGACTTGGTCATGCTCTGAGGGGCTTTTTAAAAAATGAACAAGTTGGTTGGAAGTGGGTATTTGAACAATTTGACAGCTTAATGGTAAAGCCTTCCACTGAAGACCAAGAAAAGGAATCTCTTGCGTGGAGAAGGCAACATGGGGAAAATACCTCAACCTCTTGACCAGAGGATGATCTTGTGAATTTCAAAGGGTTAGAATATTTTTCTTATTATTAATACATTCTATGAATAAGTGTTTTGATCCCAGTAGAGGGGATATTGTGTCTGTATTCAGGAGCCAAGGAACAATTAAATAGATTGAAAAAATGCAGCCTGCCTACACTATAACAAACTAAGTAGAATAGCTTCATCATAACTAAAGGAACCTGAGTACCCCACAGAAGGGAAAAAAGACTTCTAGCAACGAAGAGGAAAGACAAAAAGCATGTACTAATTGCTGTATACTAGTAACTATGAGTTCCAAATAGCTTTCTAAGTTTGATCCTATTTTTACATGTACTTTATACTTATTGGTGGGGAAGAAACAGACATTTTTGTTTTTTGGTTTATTTTTTTAGCAACCAGTCTTACTATGTAACCTTATTAAAAGTTCATTGTCTAGCTCACTACTTAACATCAACTAATAATCATGGGATGGGGAGCACACCTGTAGGAGCCTATGAACAAGAACAGCCTTAGGAAAATATGCCTAACACCTCAGGACAACTCCTAGAGAACTCTTAGTGGAAATGAAGCAGCAACGTTCTGGGATTTGATTCCTTAGTGCCAGTAGTTTTGGAAAGGGTAGCTCTAAAGCACACACTTCATAAGTTACATAATATATGATGTCTTTGCTGTCAGTTGTATAATTTTCATAAAATCCAACACTTAAAATTTTTTGAGAAAATTTTCAGGAAAAGAAGCTCACTAACTCCTTGAATCAAGAAAATTAACCATTCGGGGAAAATTCCATAAAGAAACCTTCACTGCATCAAGAAGATCCAGGTTGAACTTTGAGGTGTAATTGATTGAATTGAAGGGGGTTGAACACATTTATTCTGAATGCAAACTCTTATGCCAAAGGGGATTGCCCCCTAATTGGCTTTTTTGTCTACATACCTAGGTTTTGCTATTTTCCCTCTTAGAAAGTGCAATGTGGTATGCTAGAAGATCTTTAGAGGTGTAAGTTGGTTAAGTTAAATGATTCATTAAGGAGACTAGTCTCCCAAAGAATCACTGGGGGGACTGTGAAAGGGAATTCTTTATTCTCTATGTCTATTTTGAGTTAAAACTTACTTAATCCCTATTTAACACTTTGTTATCAAGTAAGAGAATTCATAAGTCACTTACTTGAAGAGCTCTACCCTTTTAATCAGAAACTTGTGAATTCTCTTACTTGATAACAAAATGTTAAGTAGGGGCTAAATAAGTGTTAACTAAACATAGACAAAGAGAATAAAGAATTCCCTTTCACACAGTAAAAACAATCTTTCATATCTGGCCCTTTTCCTCCATTCTAGTATACAATTATTAGAAGTGTGGTGTTGAACCACTATAGTCCTTGCTGCTGGGGAGAATGATGTATAAAACTCAGGTTATAGTAGATCTAAAACCCATCAGGTATCCACCCTACATCTAGCACCAATACAGTGGACCCTTGAGGTCTAGGATTTGGGGTGAGTGGGACAGGCTACATAAGGAGGATTGAACTGAACCAACTTGGAAGCAGAGCAGGTCAAAGCTTCTGTAGTGATGAGAAGTGAGTGGCCAATATCTTCCAGTCTGAGTGGGATCAGGAGACCCAATCTCATAGTAATAATGATAATGATTATAGATTGCTTTTGTGATCATTGTTCTACTCACAAACCATCACTGACTTCTCATATAAGCTTGTAGAATAAAACACAACTTCCTTAACCCAACAGAAACTATATCATGGGAAGTATCATGATAAAAGTTAGATTGAGGACAGAATATGCAAAACCTTAAATGACAATAGGAACCTAAAGTAGGTTAGTAGCAATTAAATTGCAAAAGATGGAACCCATGTTAGATAGCATGTTTCTTTATTGGTATTCTGGAAATTGCAATTAGTCATTGAATTGATCGTTTTTCAAAATTATTTGCTTTATAATATTGTAGACATTGTATAAATCGCCCTGGTTCTACTCACTTTGCTCTGCATCAGTTCTATAAGTCTTCCCAGGTTTCTCTAAAATTGTGCCTTCTATCATTTATTTTTTAAATCCTTACCTTCCATATTAGAATCAATATTGTATCTTGTTTCCAAGGCAGAAGAGTGCTAAGGATTAGGTAATGGGAGTTAAGTGACTTACCCAGGTACCAGCTTGGAAGTGTCTGAGGCCAGATTAGAGCCCAGGACCTGCTGTTTCTAGGCCTTCTGAATCATCTAGTTTCCTCTACCTCTGTCATTTCTCATGGCAAACTAGCATCCCATTATATTTGTCTATCATAATTTGTTCAACTATTCTTCAATTATTGGGAACCCTTTTAGTTTCTAGTTCTTTATTGCTACAAAAACAGTTGCTAAAATATTTTTATACATATGGATCTTTTCCCTCTTTCTTTGAACTATTTTGGGTGACAGGGTAGATATTTTACTTCTGAGTCAAGGAGTATACATGGTTCAGTAAGTTTTGAGGCAAAGATCAAAATTATTTTACAGAATAGCTAGATTCATTTACATATCCACAAAGAGGCCATTAATGTACACCTGTCTTCCTTGATGGTTCATGAATTTTTCATTCCTAATCCACTAATTTGCTTATCATGTGACATAAGAAAATCTAAGAGAGAGGTAGAAAGGAGAAGGGGTAGGGCCCTTATCGGAAAAAATAGTTTGAAAAAAAATAGTAAATCAATATAAAATGAAAATGAAATTGTTGATATGGTATATGGAAGAAAAGAGTGTGGAAATTACATATAAGCAGATGGAGTCTGAATCCCATTTCACTTTGTTACCACTGGACCTTTGACTAAATCAAGTAAATCCACCATTCTTGCTTCAGCTTTCCCCTATGGCAAAAACATTGTCTGGGTTAGATAGTGTCCATGTCATCTTAGACCTCTTCAAACTCCACATAATAAAATCATGAGCCAGGAATGAAGCTTAACTTAAAGTAGCTTGAATTTACCTTGAATACAATTAGCATATTTTTATGGTTTTCTCTAATTATATTCAATAGTGTAAGCATTTTAAGATTAAAAAATTCTAGTGAGATTTACCAAAGATTAGGGCTTGGAAAAATGCATTGTGGCAAGTGAAAAAAGAGGAATTCTAGGGTATTGTTGAAAATTCTAGAAATGACTCATCATGGAGTCCAGCTAGTAGCACAACAAAAGTGGATTGATGGGGAAGGTTAATGAAAACAGGTTAAAAACTAGAGGTTGAGAGAAGAGCAAAGAACATATTTAGTAACAGTTAGGGATGGGGTGTAAGAATTGGAGATTATAGTCAAGAAGAGGAATTTTGATTTCAAATTATTGGAAATGTAGTAGTTCTGAATAATGATGAGTCTCAAAGCATGGCAACATTAAAGGTTGATTACAATAGATCTGCAATGCCTATTCTGGGAACTGAATTTGTTGAGGAAATAAAGAAGTTAGGCTGTTGAATATGTTCTACTGCAAAGAGGTAGAGTGGAAGCATTTGAGTATAGACTATCTTAAGAAAAATGTATAATTTTATTACTAAGATTTTAGATAGCAAATATTTCCAACTCCTTAGTTTATAAATGAAGAAATTAAATCTTATTAATATTTAGTAACATATCCAAGGTGACACAGCTAAGAGTGTCTCCTCACACTTAGGCAAGTGCCAGTTTTTTCAGTCAATCAGTAGTCACATTTTCATTTGAATATATAATACTCAAACAGGGCCGTCCTTCAGTCTTAAGGTAGAGGTATAGTTACATTGGTTCCATGAGGTAAAACCTTTTTTTGGAATCCTTTGTCTTGATCATCAGCATGAAAAATTAAAGAGAGACCACTTTGTCTGGACAGTCTTGCACATATGCTCAATTTCAGCACAGCAGCCAATCAAGAGATTTTTCTTCTCAATGCAACTAGTGGGTAAGAATATAGTCACATGAAACCTGTACATGCTCTGTAGTGAAGCACTGGATTCCTCCGTTTCATATAATTATTCACTTCCAGAATAAGAATCTTGAAGTCTTTTCACTTGGACTAGCAATGAAAAACTCACTCCATAGGTGCTCCCAGGACTGGTCTCTCATTGGTCAGTCCCCCATTAGAGATACAAGAGAAACCATCTTCCTGTTTACCATTAAGAGTTCTGCAAATTTGGAACTATGCCCAAAAGGCTTTAAAAGACTGTCTACCCTTTGACCCAGCCATACCACTGCTGTGTTTATACCCCAAAGAGATCATAGGGAAAAAGACATATACAAAAATGTTTATAGCCGTGCTCTTTGTGGTGGCAAAAAAATTGGAAAATGAGAGGATGTCCTTCAACAGGGGAATGGCTAAACAAATTGTGGTATCTGATGGTGATGGAATACTATTGTGCTCAAAGGAATAATAAACTGGAGGAATTCCATGTGAACTGGAAAGACCTAAATGAATTGATGCAGAGTGAAAGGAGCAGAACTAGGAGGACATTGTACACAGAGACTGATATGCTCTGGTAAAATTGAATGTAATAGACTTCTCTACTAGCAGCAATGCAATGATCCAGGACAATTCTGAGGGACTTATGGGAAAGAACAATGTCCACATTTCGAGGAAGAACTACAGGGATAGAAACACAGAAGAAAAACAACTTCTTGAACACATGGGTTGATGGGGATATGATTGGGGATGTAGACGCTAAATGATCACCCTAGTGCAATTGTCAATAGTAAGGAAATAGGTCTTGATCGATGACACATGTAAAACCCAGTGGAATTGTGTGTTAGCTATGGGTTGGAGGGGAGGGAAAGAACATGAATCATGTAACCATGGAAAAATCTTCTAAATTAATTAAAAATTTCATTAAAAAAAAAGAATTATGCAAGTTTCCAACCCATTTGCTTCACCACACTTTTCAAGAATGTTCTGTCAGTTAAAATATCCCCAACCTTTATCCTATCCCCATAGCACAAACCAAAGATATATTGTAAAAAGCAAAGTGAGGAGAGAAAAGCTTCAGCCCTCACTTCTGCTTTCAGCTATTCTTCACTAAAGAACATATCCTGAATCCAAGGGACCTGTGGCCTTGACCCTGGACCTCTCTCTTCATAGAATCTTTTTTGTTAAAGCACAAGCCTTAAAATATTCCCTGGAAAATTTAATTTGGGATATAGTGATAAAGGAATCTTCTTTAGATGGAAAATTAAAAATTATAATCCTGGGTTAGTTTAGAATAAAATATCCACAGCAAACATCTTCAAA
Source organism: Gracilinanus agilis (assembly GCF_016433145.1). Taxonomy (NCBI): domain Eukaryota; kingdom Metazoa; phylum Chordata; class Mammalia; order Didelphimorphia; family Didelphidae; genus Gracilinanus; species Gracilinanus agilis. The sequence continues at coordinate 418,053,997 of NC_058130.1, forward strand.
AGATATAGAATTGACAATGATACATCAAACCCCAGTAGAATCATGCATTGGCTACAGTGGGGTAGGAGGGTTTGGGGGAGAGAGAAAGAAAATGAAACATTTAACTATTGGAAATTATTCAAAATTAAAAAATAAAATGCAATTGAGAAATGTTTAACAAAATAAAAATACCACACAACATAAAAAGAAATAAAAGATATAGGATTGGATATAGAATGGAACATGTATTCTGACTGGTGTAATAATGGATATATTTGAGAGTCTTTAGATGACTAAGAGATGACAGACTTGGGTGTGAAAGCCTGTCAGCTCCCTCTCTCAATATACCACTATTACTTGGACAACGGAGGGGATTTCTCTATAATGATGACTAACCAGAGAAAGAAGCCAGCATTGATAGCTAGAGGGAAGGCTTCTTTAGCTGGTGAGGTGGATGATATCTCAGGCTGGATAAGCACAGATCTTCCCCAGGCAGAAGCCTCCCCCTTGGGTAAAGCCTACACTGCAGGGGTCTCGCTCAGAATGGAATCTGCCCTGGGCAGATCTCCTAGACCCCTTTCCTCTCTTTGTCCCTTGTGATGATTTTTCCTTTTATCTGGCTGAGAACTGTTTAGTATGGTGAATTAAGATAGTTGAAGATAGGGAGGATGGAGGTAATCAGGGAAACCCTAAAAGTCTAAAATTCTCAAGGTTTTTCCCCTCGCCAGCCCCAAAATGGTTGAAACCAGATGTTCACCTTCCCTTCCCCTTAAATCTTATTTCTACCTATGATCTATGCTATTTAAACTAAGGTAGGGTCCTTCTGTAAGGCAGGGTATTGGTTGAGTCTTCGGGCTCTGCTCCCAAAGTCCTAGACCCATCAGAGATAAAGAGATCCCAATCTCTTTTAGTTGGTATTTGATGCTGACAGGAACACCAAGCTTAGGGGTTATATCTGTTCAAGAAACCCTTTGGGTCGGCTCTCAAATCGGTCACCCAGCAAGCACCTGTCCTCCTCTCACCTTGAGATCCCCAATCAAAAAGACCTCCTTCCAGATTCTTTTTTCTCACGATGCCTTGCTTTCCTCCAATCAGTCATCCCTGTCAATCAGCCAGCTTTCAATATTCTATAAAGGTTGCTTCCCCCATACTGCCTTTACACTGGATAGTGGTATATTGTGCTTGCTCATGATTTGGCTCCCCTATATTGGCAAAGTATGAGATCAGAAACATTTTGCCAACTTGTCTTTTGTATTTTTTTTTCCATTTGTGAACTTAAGATTTGGGAATCACTGATTTTCCAAATGGAGAAAAGTAAATATTTCCCTCTGTCACAGAAAACATTTAGACAACCATTTGTTAGTCAGCTCTTATTCCTATCAAGACCTTGATGCCACTTGCTTTACTTTTATGAATACAGGGAAATCAATGAAACTGAAGTTTCTCATGTTTCTTCTAAGTATTCAGAAGTCACAATTAGTCACTGCATTGATGAGAATTCCCAATATGTTTCAAAATCTTTGTTTTCAAAATGTACTTTCTAAAATATGTTTCTTTAAATTATTATTAAAAAAATGTCTTATTTACTCCCTTCATTCTGTTCATTTCACTTTTTTCACATGCAAATCTTTTGAAGTTTCTCTGAATTCTTCATATTTGTCATTTCTAGTGGCACAACTATATTTAATTTTAATATATTTAATTATTGTGCTAGATTTTATTTAGCAATTTTCTGATTAATGGACATAATGTTTCCATTTCTTTATTATAAATAAAATATTTTTAGAAATATTTTTGTATATGTGTGGCCTTTTTCTCTTTCTTTGATCTCCTTGGGACATATACCTAGTATAATTGCTAGTCAAAGTTTAATCACTTTAAGGGGTATGTTTTCAAATATTTTTCATATTTAATCAGAATTATGCATAATGTCCAATACTTACCCATTCCCTTTTAAGTATTAGTGTTCATTCTTAAGAAAAACTTACCTTGTGCCTAGTTCTATGTCTCTTCTATAACCCTCTTCTTTTCATTAAAAAACCCTCCCTTCTGTAAAAGTTCACCATTACAATCAGTAATTTTAGCCAGACAAAGCAAATCAGAAACACATTGGCTCTACTTGTAAATGTATATGTATTCTGCATCTATGGTCTAACAACTTTCAAGAAATTTGGGATACAATCCACCATCCCTTTTTTGAAGTCCTGACTGGGCAATTCAAGTATCAGAATTGTTCAACTCTTCAGAGTTGCTTTCAACTATACCATCATGATCATTAAATTAACTATACTCATGACATTGATCCCTTTACTTTCTAAGATTAGTTTATTCACAAATTCATAAGATTCCATGAATCTACAATATCATATTCATAATACACAATTTGTTCAGTCATTCAACATTGATGAACATTCACTTTATCTCCAGGCCATTTCTATAATAAAAGTGCTGCTATAAACATTTTTATACCTATCAGTGGGTTCTTTTCTTCTGCCTTTGACATGTATTTCTATTAGTGATACCTTTGTGTCAAAGGTTATAGGATAGGAATAACTTTTTGAGTATAGTTTCAAATTACTTTCCAAAAGGATTGGACCAATTTGTAGCTTCAAAACAGCTTCTGGTTTTTGTAAAAATAATGAGCCAATATTGGAACTGAGGGATTGAAGTGTCTGGCAGCATAGAAGATAGGCATTCTAGTCATTCCTTTCATGAGAAGGAATTACTAATATGAGAAAAGGAGAGCTTAGACCTAAGCCTTAGTGTCAGTCTGCTTCCACCTTCTGGGCCAGTGGAGGATCTTGTAAATTGCACAGGGTTAGAGGGTTTGGAACTTTTCTTTGGACTTTAAGAAACATCCCTGGGACAGAAACAACTAAAAGCAGTGCCTGCATTGGGAGTTGAAGCAACTGAGACAGAATGAGGAAAGATGGTTTCAAGAACCGACAAAGGGACCAGTAGAAAAACTAAATTCTTCCTAAGGAGAAATTCATGAGCATCCCCATTAAGAGAGAAAAAGACTATTAATAACCTGGACCTATATCCCCTAAATTTAAACCCACTTCTGGCTCAACTCTACATATATAGTAAAGTATGTCACAATTTTTAGGGGAAGTTTTTTTTTTATACCAACTATTCTTCACTCCATCATATTTGTCAAATATCCCATTCTAAAAGTTCATTTGGTCTAATTGATAATAATAATAATAATAATAATAATAATAACAGCAACAACAACAACAACATGTATGTAATTTCTATGTCACTTTAATGTTTATAAAGGACTTTAAAAGTTTTGTTTCATTTTATCCTTTCAACAGTCCTGGAAGGTAGGTGATATTGGTCAGTCATTAAGCATTATTGAGTGTCTACTATGTGCTAAACACAGTGCTAAGTGCTGAAGATACAAAGAAAATAAAAAGACAGTCACAATCTAATGTGGGAGACAACAAGCAAACACATATGCTCATACACATATATGTGTGTATATATGTATGCAGAAAATTTAAAAGACATATTTAAAGAAAAACCCTTACCTTCCATCTTAGAATCAATACTATGTGTTGGATTGAAGGCAGAAGAGTGGCATATATATAAAGGAAACAAAATATTATACAGGATAAATAGAAAATAATTAACAGAAGTATGGCTCTAGAATCAAGAAAGTGTGGGGAAAAAAGCTTCTTGTAAAGGATGGAATTTTTAGCTCCCAGAGGAGCAGCAATTTATTAATGTTCCAACATATAAAAAGAGGAAAGGGAGGGAGTCACAGCTAGTAAGTATCTGAAGCAGGATTCAGAGTCAGGTTTCCTTAGGTCTAGGTCCAGCACTCTCTACCCACTGCACTATTTAGCTTATCAGACAGAGAAACACACTTGTTGGAAACTTAGCTGTAAGAGTGATGGTGGACCTTTTAGAGAACCAGTGCCCAAACTGCAACTGTCATACCTCATGTGAGCCGCCCCTCACTCCTTACCACAGACAGGGGAGGGAGAAAGTGCTCCCATTGGGCTGCTGGGCAGAGGGGTGGGTCATGTGAGAAATGTCTTCAGGTGCCCCTGGAGATGGGGAAGGGAACAGCACCCTCCAGCCCTCGTGCCATAGGTTCACCAACACAAAGCTGTAATATTATAAATTTTAATAATATTATAAATTACACATCCCACCCCTCACAGACACTTAGCCCCTCAGGGCTCATCCTGAAATACAGAAAGGGCATAACCTAGAAATGTTTTAATGACTCAATTAGCCAGTTCTAGTGGGAGGTGGGAGAGTGACTCAAGAGCAAATGCAACACTTGCATTAAGAAAAAAAAATATCTAGGGGCAGCTAATTGAGAGCCATGTGGATTTCATGGGTTCAAATTTGATCTCAGAAACTTCCTAGATATGTTATTTGTGCAAGTCATTTAACCTTTATTGGCAAGCCCTTACCACTCTTCTGCCTTGGAACCAATAGATGGTATTGATGCTAATATGAAGAGTAAGTTTTTTTTAATCTATCTTTTAAATTTTCTGCTTGGGTGCCACATTTTTAATTTTTTTAAATTTTAATTTAAGCATTTTTTAAATTTTTTAAATTTTTATTTAAGATTTCTTTCCTGATCTTTTGGCCTCCCTCTCATATTCACAATTAGTTACCAATGGTTATTCTCTTCTTTCTTGAGTTCCATCTCATTTTCTTGCCACTCATAATCTTTTTTTATTTTTAAACATTTATTAATATTTATTTTTTTGAAAAGTTAACATGGTCACATAATTCATGCTCTTACTTTCCCCTTCACCCCCCTGATTTTCCCCTCCCCACATGGCAGATGTGTATTTCCACTGGTTTTAACATGTGTCATTGTTCAAGACCTATTTCCAAATTGTTAATAGTTGCATTGGTGACTCATAATCTTTTGATACTCAGTAACTAGTTGACTACAGCCTTCCTGAAGTGGATTTTATGGGAGTCAGCTTACTTGGTTATTGCCTTAAGTCAACTCAAAGAGGGTAGAAACTGTGCCTCAGTGGAGTTTTCCCTTATTTTTCCTCTCATACCAGCATTCTTTTCTATTCTAACCTGTATTCTTTCCTGTAATGTCTTTCGGTTCACCATGTAGCTGTTTTCTATAAGGTGGCTTGGCAGAGTTAATTTCTTTTTCTTCTCATACATGAGAGAGGCTGGACTCAGAATGAGTGCTTAATGTAAGTAGTCCTTGGTGGGTAGGTGTCTCTAGCTAAATGTCAAGTCACAAACCTGTGAGTTTTCTAGTATATACCAGTTAATCGGTTGTTTGGAGGTTAGAATGCTCAGTATATATTCTTAGAAATTATTTCATGAGAAAAGCATGTGCAACTTTTCTATTTTATCTGGTGAATACAGTTTAATTTACTCTATACTTGTTGCATGCTTCTTTTTTTTCCCTGAGGTTTTTGGTTTGTTTTATATAATGAAAAAACAATTTTATCATCTTGCCAGTCATGTTCTGATCTACCTATCCTTATGTTAAACTGTATAAACAATATCATTAAACTTCACTTTGTGAAGTTTATCTCTTTTAAAGTACACTGAGTCATGAATTTCTAAAAACTCAACACAAATGCTACCTCTACCCATGTTCATTTTAGTACCTCTCCAAGATTATTTTTCAAATAACCCATGGCCAATATCAATGCAATTTAATTTAACCACTGCTTGGGAGTCCTTGGACTTTAAAAAGAAGGTGATGTTATGCCTATCTAGTGTTTGGTAAATTCAAAGCTAAGTTTTAAAAAAAATTAAAGTTACTTTAGAATCATTTCTATCACTAAATTCTGTTTCTAAATCTTATTGATTCAATAAAGAGCAGAATGAGAGTCTGCCACCTAAGGGAGAGAGTAGTGTCTCTATCTCAAGTCAATAGCAATGAAAATTATAGAAGATATCTACTTTCTAAGAAAACACACACACAAACACACACACACACACACACACACACACCACAGCATACATACAAACACAAACACACAGGAAGTTAGGAGAGCGAAAAGGCCCATTAAGTCATTTTTCTATCCCTTGCAGACTGGCAGAGAATTGTTCCCCAATGTGTATTTTCCTTCTCTTCTTGTAGTCCAGTTTTAAATGTCTCAAGCTTATAGAACTCCCATTCTTTTTCCAGAGACGTAGACTTACATTGTCATATAAATCTCATTAGAAAGTATTCTTTCTTGACATATCTCTAGTGCATAGAATCAAAGTATCACAGAGTTGGTGGACCTTTCAGAGGTCAACTACTTCAACTTATGTCCAAACAGAAATCAGAACTATAACTACCTTGAAAGGTGGTCACCCAGCTTCCCTTTAAAGTTCTAGAGTGATTGTATACTCACTCTCAAGGTTTCTCATTTTACTTTCAGAAATGTTTGGAAATTGTTCTCTCAAAATGAACATAAAAAAATGCCACTCTTCCTCTACTTCACTTTTTTCCTACTTATAATCTATAAGATCCAGCAAAATGAATCTAATTCAGTTATTCAAATGTTTGAACACATATATTATGGCATTCTTTTAGTCTTCTATAATAATTATCAAAAACATATACTGACCATTTTCTATGAACCAGGCATTGTATTAGTGATTCAAAACAAAAATTGAAAGATACTTCATTTTAGAATTTTACTTTCTATCAAGGAGATAATATGAACAAGTTAGGATGAAAAATATATACATATAATTAAAGGCCATATTGACTCAGAGATGGAGCTCAATTAGGAATCTTCCTGTAGAAGAGGTATAGGTAAATGCCCTTCCTAAAAGGCAAACTTCAGAATAGAACATGAGAGCCTAAATAAAACATTATTGTCACTTGGTTAAAATTATCCGGGTTCTGGACTTTACTATCTGTCTTAGAACCAATATTAAATCAATTCCAAGGCAGAAGAGTGGTAAGGGCTAGACAATTGTGATTGGGACTTGCTCAGGATCACATAGTTAGGAAATGTCTGAGACTGAATTTGAACCCAGAACCTCCCATTTCCAAACCTCACTCTCTATCCACTGAGCCACCTCGTTATCCCTGAACCTTCTCTTTTATGAAAGTATGGACCCCAAACCTTTTACACATAAACCGTATTGGCAAAACTTTTCAACCTGTGCATGGAATTTTGTTTTCCTTTTATTTCAAACCCTTACATTTTTTTTAAATAGATTTAGTAACTACTGCCATCAACAACAAATTAACTGAACAAATATATAAAAATATGTCATCTCTGTTTCTTCCATTGTCTTCTCCTTTGTCTTGATCTTGATCTCTATCTCCATTTTATTCTTCTTCTTCTTGAATAATTTCTTCTTCTGACATCATTTTTATTGTAGCCATGTTGTCTAAAGTCATCTCTTCTGCTGTTGCTTTTTTCACAAGTGAACAATGCAGTCACAATTCTTTCTCTAATACACAAACAGCTGAAGGTGATGTCAAAATAACTTGGAAAGACCCTACCCAGAGTAGTTGTGTAACACTAGTTCTATTAAAGTTTTTGATGTAAACTGAATCTCCAGGTTTTATCATGTGTAGTGCATAATCTAATGGACCCACTTGAGTTAAAATTCCCATTTCCTGTAATTCTCTAACCCTGTTTTATAACTCTGTGTGTATTCAGCAAGTGTAAGATCTCCTCCAAGCACAGATACATAAACTGTCTTAAAACTTTTTATCTGTAATGTTGAATGTCCGAATAACATTTCATATGTTTTTAACAAGTAAAATTGGGGTGTTATATATTCAGAGATGTATGATATTATTATGCCTTGCTGCAATAATGAGTTTATTATTGGGGTGATCCCATCAATGGCCTCTTTACTAAGTGGGTATTGTGGAATGCATGGTAGTGGACCTCCTTTAGTCAATACTTTAATAGGAGTTGCTGATTTTAATAAACCTATATCTGTAGAATCTGTAGCCCATAAGCCTTCTGAACTATAATCTGGTATCTGATGGATGTTATTCCTTTCTCCCTCTGACTACTGTATTCAGGAATAATACAGGGAAAAGGTTCAGGGTTCTTCTGAGAGTTTCAAAGAAATATCTCCAGGTGGTGTATATACTCTGGTTGCTCTCAATTTACAAAAAAGAGATCCCTACCCATTAGGTTCATTGGGGAATTGGGCATTAAAAGGAAAGAGTGTTCTACACTTAGATGTTCAAGTGAAACCATTCTTGGTTCTAATTTCTTTACTCTTCATGGTTTTCCCATCACACCCACAACTTCCATTGAACCCACTGCTTTTCACTCTTCATGAGATTTTTGCAACACAGATTTGGCAGCACCTGTGTCCAAGAGACAATTGTAAACTTGAGTTCCTATTTTTAGGGTGACATGGGGTTCTGTGCTATTTTCTGGATAATGGACAGGTATTACAGGAGCTAAAACACTAGGATCAGGAAAACTCAACACTTGTTCCTTTTCCTTCTCTAATTCTTCATTGATTTCTCCTCTACTAATTTGCCATGTTTTTAAAATCTCTTTGTGATTTTCATTAGTTCTTATTTCACTGTCCATATTTTCTAGTCTATTTTCTCCACATACTAGATCTTTAACTGCATAGTCCTTGGCACACTTTCATAATGAAGTTGCATCTTTTTGCATATCAAGTTTTTAGGGATTCTCACCAGCAACCTGGGAATATTTTGGATGAATACCTGCTTTGATATAGTCTTGCATGGAATTCAGGTCTGGGGCTTGTTGTGAATTATGGTAGCATCCAGTATCAAAACTATTTGGGCAATTTGGTCTCCCATACTGGAATGCATTATTAAACCCATTATTGAATCTGTTGTTAAACCCATAATTTCCATATCCATTTTGCCTAAATCTATTAAAGCAAATAAACCTATTGCCTCAGTTTCCCCTGAAGTTTTGTCCAAATAATTGTCCCCTAAATATGCACTCTCTCATGCGATGACCAGGTCTGTCACAAATATAACATCTTGGGGTTTGTCTGTATTATCTGGGGTTGTAGTTATTCTGGGTTGTCTATAAGTTCTTAGTGCAGCTACTATTTTTTCCTTCACTTCATTGGATTTCAGATTTTGTTTAAGCTCTCTGATTTCTTTGGTTAAGTTATCAATTATATCATTTTTCTATTCTGTTTGCCTATCTTTCTCATCTTGGAAAACATAATTAGCAATTTCTGAATTTCATCAAAACTCATATCAAACCAATTTGGACAGTTACTCTAAAAATAATTTTGGATTGAAGAGCATGTGCTTTTCACAAACTGCCTGCAAAATGTGATTTATGTTTTCCTCTGTTAAAATATCCAACCTAATCCATTTTTCCATGCAGTCAATAATTCTATCAAGGAAAGTGGAGGGAATCTCTCCTACTTCCTGCTTTAGGAGTTCAAATTTAAACCAGGTTCCTGGGCATCTGGAATTTTGCTTCATAGTTTCAATTATCACCTGTCTTGCTGTAATTAAGTTTCTGTACCCTGCAAATGAGTTAGCTTCCCACCCAGGGTCCTCGATTGGCCAATTGACAATATGAGGGTTCCTATTAGTGTCCTCTATAATTTGTTGTTTCTCTCTCTTTGTCAATAATTCATACATAAGGATGTCAAAGTCCAAATAAGAAGGATTGTAAAGCTTAACTAAGCTCTTAAACTGCTTTACAACTCCCATGGGTTCTTCTTCATATTTGGGGGTATTTTTCTTAAAACTATAAATAAATAAAATAAACTTAAAACTATATCAGCTTGTGTAAATTTTGTTGTATGTGGCATTCAGGACACCATGAGTACCTCCTTTAAAGGTGAACTAGTTTGCTTTGTAATGCTTCAGTTTCCATTTCTAATTGAGTTGGTTTATCTGATTTAGTTGCACCCTCTAAGTTAGTTTCTTCATGTTCTTTGCTTTCTGCCATTGTCTCTTTAGCTTTGAGTAATTCCTCATATTGAGTCTCCATTCTGTCTAGTTTAGTCTTACATTAAATCATTCTTTGCAGTAGCTTGCTTAATGTTTGCTTTTAAATTTTTGAAAATGACTGCCAAAGATTCTATCAGCATGTAAAAGCACAATAAAAACAATACTAGCACAGAGAAATAACAGATTAGTTCCAGGAGTGTCGATGAGAGTAATGGCATTAGAAAATCATAGGCAAGTGAATATTGTATACAATCCAGTACAGAAGAAAAGCCATATCTAACAGAAAATGCCCATGGTGATTTTATGCAGCTAATTCACCAGCTTTTCTGAGAGCACAGAACCTTTGAGTCAAGTTGACTGGGAGATGGGTTTTGGAGATACCTAGAGTTCAGCTCACTATTCCTACAGCTCACAGGGAAACTGTCAGCTTTAGGGGCTGCTTCAACAGACCCCCTGCTGGGACAATGGTTTCAACTGCCCAAGCTGATAGTCACAAATCAGATTTTCTGGTTTTTTTTGTCCTATTTAACTCGCCAAAACTGTTAAAATACTAGGTGAATGAATTGATTATTGATTATAAACTGATTAGATATTCTGCTTGTTGTGCTTACAAAGTATCTTCAGTTTATATAATTGAAGTGAAGCTAATAAGTGAACTCTTCAGGGCCAGTTGCAAGGATGCTAAGAAGATTCTTGTTATATAAAAATAAACTGTTTATTCATAATATAAGGATAAAAAAGAATTTCTAAGTTTAAGGGATTCTAACTCCACCCTAATAAAACTCCCTGTTTCCACAAAGAACCACTTCTCCTGTTTCCACAGGCCATACTGATCCTTCCTGACCTGACTAACCCAAATTTTCACTACTCTATAATAAATTAACACTATTTATAAGAAGTTTTAAAAGTAACAAAAACTACCTGACTGCACCTCAACAAGAACAAGTTAGGACTCTGAGCCTTAGCAGACTCAGAGTCTAAACCAAAGGCCAGGTCTTTCTTTGGTCTTCTCAGATTTAAAAACAATTTATAAAACAGCAGTATATAGTTACTAGTGTTTCCCACTTAGCTCCTTCAGTTTTTTCCCTCCTCCCTTCTACCTCAGACAGTGAGGAGAAAAGAAGATGTCATCTCCTCTCAACACACCAAGAGAGAGTAACTGCTCCTCCTCAGAGTAACTGCCACACCCAAAGACAGTAACTGTCACAGAAATATCATTAAATTGTCAAACTTTGAAACTGACATTCTGTCTCAGATCTTTTTAAACACCAATTCTTTCTCAAGCCCGCTTCTCTACTTCTTAGCTCTAAACTAATATAATAAGACTTAATTTCTAATATCATCCTTATAGTTAGTAACTACCACCACCAACAACAAATTAACTAAACAAATCTATAAAAATATGTGAAAAATCACAAACTCCACATTTTTTAATAATTTCTTTAAAATATGTAAATTATAAATGTATGCTAACATAACATCTTCTTCTTTTGATTTCCCTTTAGATTTGTATTAGTTGGATACCCTTTTCTCTTGATTTTCTGACTATTTTTTTATGTAATCATACTCTGTATTATTCCTAGTCTTTTTCTTTTCTTTTTCTTTTCTTCTCTTCATATCTTTCCTTAATTTTCTTTTTATTTCTAATATTTGGCATTTCTAATTATGTGCAACCATCTACATTCAAATATCACAATCTATCCAGTCATTTCTCCCATTTCATTGCATTTGTATTATTTCCAGTTATTTCGTCATTATTAACAAAGCTTCCATGAATATTTTCATAACTACACAGCTTTTTACTCTCTCAACAATGCCTTTAGGGGCTATTTCTAGTGATGAGATCCCTAGGTCAATAAGCATGAAAGGCTTTATAGCTCTTAATGTATATTTTCATCTCGTTTTTTAAAAAAGTTCACAACTGCTCTAGCAATGTTTCTCCCTGGTTCTATCAACATTAAATTTGATCAACTTAATCTAACTGGCTTTTGGTAAATATATATCAGGACCATATTTAGCAACATTGGTCTTTAGGAATCGGGCACAATATGTTTCTGAACCATACTTTTTCCAAAATGAAATATTTCCAGCTTAGTCATATCCAGTAGAACTTTTTTTTCAAACATTTATTAATATTCATTTTTAACATGGTTACATGATTCATGCTCCTCCTTTCCCCTTCAACCCCCCTCACTCCCCCCACCCATGGCCGATGCACATTTCCACTAGTTTTGTCATGTGTCCTTGATCAAGACCAATTTCCAAATTGTTGGTAGTTGCATTGGTGTGGTAGTTTCGAGTCCACACCCTCAATCATGTCCACCCCGACCCATGCATTCAAGCAGTTGTTTTTCTTATATGTTTCTTCTCCTGCAGTCCTTCCTCTGAATGTGGGTAGCGTTCTTTACCATAAATCCCTCAGAATTGTCCTGGGTCATTGTATTGCTGCTGGTACAGAGGTCCATTACATTCAATTTTACCATAGTATATCAGTCTCTGTGTACAATGTTCTTCTGGCTCTGCTCCTTTCGCTCTGCTTCTGTTCCCGGAGGTCTCTCCAGTTCGCCTGGAACTTCTCCAGTTTATTATTCCTTTTAGCACAATAGTATTCCATCACCCGCATATACCACAGTTTGTTCACCCATTCCCCAATTGAAGGACATACCCTCCTTTTCCAATTTGTTGCCACCACAAAAAGCACAGCTATGAATATTTTCGTACAAGTCTGTTTATCTAAGATCTCTTTGGGGTACAAACCCAGCAATGGTATGGCTGGATCAAAGGGCAGGCATTCTTTTATAGCCCTTTGAGCATAGTTCCAAATTGCCAGCCAGAATGGCTGGATCAGTTCACAGCTCCACCAGCAATGCATTAATGTCCCAATTTTGCCACATCCCCTCCAACATTCATTACTCTCCCCTTCTTTCATTTTAGCCAATCTTCTAGGTGTGAGGTGATACCTCAGAGTTGTTTTGATTTGCATTTCTCTAATTATTAGAGATTTGGAACACTTTCTCATGTGCTTATTGATACTTTTGATTTCTTTACCTGAAAATTGCCTATTCATGTCTCTTGCCCATTTATCATTTGGGGAGTGGCTTGATTTTTTATACAATTGCTTTAACTTCTTGTATATTTGAGTAATTAGATCCCTGTCAGAGTTTTTCATTATAAAGATTTTTTCCCAATTTGTTGTTTCCCTTCTGATTTTGCCTACATTGTTTTTGTTTGTACAAAAACTTTTTAGTTTAATATAATCAAAACCATTAAATTTACATTTTGTAATTTTCTCTAACTCTTGCTTGGTTTTAAAGTCTTTCCTTTCCCACAGATCTGACAAGTAAACTATTCTGTGTTCACTTAAGTTATTTATAGTTTCCCTCTTTATATTCAAGTCATTCACCCATTCTGAATTTATCTTGGTGTAGGGTGTGAGATGTTGATCTAGACCTAATCTCTCCCATATTGTTTTCCAAATTTCCCAGCAGTTTTTGTCAAATAGTGGATTCATGTCCCAAAAGTTGGGCTCTTTGGGTTTATCATACACTGTCTTGCTGATGTCATTTATCCCAAGTCTATTCCATTGATCCTCCTCTCTATCTCTTAGCCAGTACCATATTGTTTTGATGACTGCTGCTTTATAGTATAGTTTAATATCTGGTACTGCTAGGCCCCCTTCCTTCACATTTTTTTCATTATTTCCCTTGATATTCTTGATCTTTTGTTATTCCAAATGAAATTTGTTATAGTTTTTTCTAATTCAGTAAAGAAGTTTTTTGGTAGCTTGATAGGTATGGTGCTAAATAGGTAAATTAATTTGGGTAGAATTATCATTTTTATTATGTTAGCTCGTCCTACCCATGAGCAATCAATGGCTTTCCAATTGTTTAGATCCAGTTTTATTTGTTTGGAAAGTGTTTTGTAGTTGTTTTCATATAATTGCTGAGTTTGTTTTGGTAGGTATTCAGTAGAACTTTTGTTCAAGCACCACAATCCCTCAGGAATGTAGGATTAACTCCACAGTATGACGACTGTTAAAATAAGAATTCTGAAGAATATTTATTCTCTCTAAGACATTGTTGTCCCACCAGTAACTATACTTGGATTATGTGTATAATCAGGCTTAGATCTACTACTAACCTCATGTAGGTGCTCTCCATATATTTATCTTTAAGATTCCATTCATTTCAACAACTTCCTTATTTGTTTTGGTCAGATTTATCTAGTTCTGGGAGGGAAAATATTTCTGCCACTATCATTATTTTGTTATCTTTTTCTTTCTGTATCTCATTTAGTTTTTCCTTTACAAATCTGGAGGCTATAACACTTGGTACACACAGTTCCAAAACTGATAATGTTTTATTATTCTTAGCAATTCCCCATGCCCCAACATAGTATAATTGACCTTTTTAACATTTCCAGTCATATCTACCCAATTCTGTCAGAGATTAGGACTCCCATACCTGGATCAGCTGAGGCATAGTATATTTTTCTCTGACCCTTAACCTTCATTCTATGTGTGTCTCTCATTTTCAGTATGTTTCTTTTAAACAGCACATTGTCCAGTCTTTTTTTCTTGATCCTTTCTGCTATGCATTTTCTTCCCATGGATGAATACATCCCAATACATTCAATGCCATAGTTATTAGCTATGCATTTCCATCTACTCTGTTCCTCCTCACAGTTTGTCCACTTCTTCCTTTTTTTCTGTTATATCCTCATCAGATGTCTAATTTCCTTTGACCTATACCACTCCAATTCATAATCCACCAAAATGCTGCCTTGTTCTCTTCCTTTGTCTTGCTAGTTCCAATGTGACCTACCTTGCCAAAGGTAACTCCTTTTTTACTTCCCTCTTCCCTTTTAATTCTTATTCTATCCACCTTTCCAAAAATCTTTCCTTATCACTACAACTATGCCCTTCTACTCCTTGAGATGAGTTTGATTTTAAAACTCTCTTCCCTATCTTGATATATCCAACTGTCCTCAGTCCCTCCCTTATCCCAATTCCCTTCCCTTCTGTTTCTATGTACATTAAAAGAATTTTTACCCTTCTATTTGTGTATGTTGTTCTTTTTTATCTCAGGTCTCATGGTGTAGGGTCCTAGTACTGCCATCCTTCTATTCCTTCTCCCTTTCTCCATGGGAGTTCCTACCACTCATTCCTCCTCCATATGAGATAGCCATTCAACCTAACTCCTCCTGGTCTATTCTACTAACATTTTGGCTCAATCTATTACATTTGCCTCAACATTATTTTCCCATTGAGGAATCAAACAATTGAACCTTTTGGGTTGCTTATGGCTTGTCTTTTACTACCATTGTAGGTCACTTGTAGATTAAATTTTCTGCTGAGTTGTAGGGTTTTCTTCAGGAATAGATCATACTTTTTAGGGCATTAAATATCCACTTTTTAGCTTTTATAATTAAGTTCATCTTTTTCTGGATATATTGTTATTTGTTATAAACCCACTTCTTGCCCTACCAAAAGCTATATTCCATGTCCTGTGTCATTTTAATGTTGTAGCTGCTACACAGTATTTTTTTTTCTTTCTCCTTAAACTGAAAACTACGGAACTTTACAATGGTGTTTCTGTGTATTTTCACCTTTGAGTCTCTTTGAGATGGTTATCAGTGAATTCTTTCAATTTCTGTTTTAACTTCTTATTCTAGAATTTCTGGGCAGTTTTCCTTGATGATGGAATATGGTGTCTAAACTCTTTCTTCTTGTAATCTTCTGGGAGTTCAACTATCCTTATATTCTCTCTTTTGATCTATTTTCCAAGTTAATTGTTTTTGTGATAAAATGTTTCATATTCTCTTGTATTATTTCATTCTTTTGATTTTGCTTTATTTCTTGTTATCTTAGGAAATCATTAGCTTCTCCCCAAATCAAGTTCTTAATGCATTTTTTCTTCTTTTAGTTTCTGGATCTCTTTTCTTCCATTTGGTGATATTTCTTCCATAGCTTTATTTTGCTTTTTTTCCTAATTTTTATTTCCACCTCTCACTTATGTTTTTGAGGTCTTTTTAAAGTTCTTCTGAATCCTCTTTTTGAGCTGGTGGTCTTTTCATTATATTTTTTTATTTTCTTTTTTTTGAAGTAGTGTTTTTACTTTACTTTCCTTTGAATTTGAGCTAAAGTCTTCTCTGTTCCTATAACAGCCATGAATAGTTAGGTATTTTCTCCTTTGCTAGCTTATTTTTATTTGTTTATTCATTTAGATTTTAGCAGCCAGGCCAATAGATTTGATTATTGTTTTTTTACTGGACTCAGGCTTTCTATTGTACTGGAAGTTACCTCAGGTATAAGGGTTTTTTAATTTGTTTTTTACCCGGGTTCTATTTAGTTTTTCCAGTTTTTAATTTATAGAGGACTTTATCTTAGGGTTCAAGGAAGTGGCTGTTTGGTGACTCCAGATAGTGAATTTCCCTATGCCTGGTTTCTTCAGGAACTTTTGTTTGACTTTCATTTTGGTTCCCTTCTTCCTATGATTGGAGGAAAAAAATCAGATCAGGGCATCCTACTTCCCTCTTACCTCAGACTTTTTTCACCTTTTCTCTTTTATAATATGGCAATTTTCTATAATCCTGGTGGCAAATGAGTAAGTACATTATTTTTGCAATTGTCTTACATGCTTGTAGGCTATAAACTATCTCAATTGAGCCTTGCTGGTGATTCAAAGACCTGCTATGATTTTATTTTTACTCAGAATTTTATACACATAGAATTTTGATATGTATGTGTATATGTAAATATACACATATTATTTAAATTTTTTTTCTAATGTTTGGGGTTTTTTTTGGGGGGGGGGTAGGAATTGATTCATATATCCCATAGCCCAGTCATGCATCCTGGGGTGATTCTAGTGTTGGTGACAACCCTCCTGAGGGGGGATTGTATAATTATCCTAAAATCCAAAGTTTAAGATCTTTTAAAGTAATTTTAGGAAAAGAAAATTGCCAACACTGAACCAAAAAAGTGGATCTTCTAGAACAGATACCATTAGGATGCCTTCAGAAATCACACACTATATCAAGAGTTCCAGAGCAAATTTTGTGATATAATGAACTGAACTAAAGTAGTTTGAACTTATAATTTATTCTGTTTGTAAACTCTTATGCCAAAGGGGAGTTCCTCCAATTGACATTTTTTTGTCAGTGCACATACCAATCTTCTTTTTTCTTCTTCTTTCTTTCAATATTACCCCCAAATTGTTGTAATTCCCTCTATGTAAAGTACAATGTTTTATACCCCTTAAAGAGCAAATCTTTAAATGTATAGGCTCCATATGTAGAATGATTCATTGGGGGAGACCTGACAAGTTAATATCCTAGAAAACCAAGAGAGGAGATTTAACATGCTGGTCCTCAAAAGAATCAGGGATGGGGAGAGGAATCCTGTGAAGGAAATTTACCCTTCCCCCTTTCTGGGGTCACACAAGTGACATCATCTCCTGTCAAGTACCTACATACCTGGCATCAGCCTAAATGTGACATGGAGGAGAAGGACAGGAGCAGGGGAGTCAGGAGTTTATAAAAAGGACTAATAAGGAAGTTCACAGTCTCTCTGCCTCTGGTGCTCTGCCTCCAAACTTCCTTGCCAGGATCTGCTAGAGGAGCCATGTGTAAAACTTGGATTAGGGCCCCTTTTCTATCTCTCTCATCTTCTATCCAAATAATCCTAATACATTTTATTAGAATCTAAGGACTGATTCCTATTTTAATTGACACAGACGTAATCCCAAATATACCTCTCAAGTAATGATCAATCTGTGAAGGACCCCAGGTGTTTGGACCAGAACCTGAGTGCATCCAATCCACCTCCCCGTGGCAGCAACCAGGGACTCTACTGTCCTAGGAGTAACCACAGCTAATAGGGCCCTAGTCCTTCAGTAAACTCATACTCACTGTGGGACTCTTCTTACTCTTTTCTCTCCTATTGCTGTACCTGGACAGAGAATGGACAAATCTATATGAAACCAAGAAATTAAAAGATTGCATTTTGTATTGGTACTGATAAGACCCAGAAGGTAAATGATTGATTGGCTATTAAATAGGATATTTAAATAGCTATATTCCATTATACATGAGAATATATATATATGTATACATACATATATATATATATATATATATATATACACATATATATATATTTATTTATTGAAACCAGTCTGGCTATAGAGCATATGTTCTTAATACTGTAGAATAAAAAGAAAACCAAGCTACTTCAGTGTGCATGTGATATTTCTTTGCAAAACTGAGCATAGCAGCTCACTGTAGAGCATATTTCAAAGCTGAGAGGAATTGATAATTCTGCTTATATTGGAAGAGCTTCTGTGGTGCTCTCCTGGATCCCAAGTGATATGATCTAGTATTTTATGACCCTAACATATGCATATTCAAATCTTTACATTATAAGATAGAGTCTATGAAAACTGTTCAGAGAAGAAGAATGATAATGAGTGATGGAACAAGCAAAGATCACTTCCCGGTGGGAGGGAAGACAAACTAAGTCCTTAAATGGATTTTAAGATGGTAATCTTAAATCATAACCTTAAAAGGATTTTAATATGGTAATCTTAAATCATCCTAAATTTGAGAAATAACTTTCTTTTCCATCTTCATCATACTCTTCTTTTCTTAAAAAATTACATTTTATACTCATAAATGCATCCATGAGTGTTTTGTTCTCCATTCCTTTTGAAATGTCCAGGGCATCTTTCCTCCTCTCAGAGAGTAATTTCTTTTAATCAAAAAAGTAAATAAATAAAAAAGCAAAAAAAATCAGCAAAACTAATTAACATATTGAAAATTATGGCATTATAGGTAGCATTCCATACCGATGTCTCCCTACTTCTATTTTTTTACTTCCATTAGTGACCCATTTGCATTGTATTTCCAGGTCTCCACCTCTGGATTTACAATAGTAGCACAGTGATGTAGAATAAAAGAATGCTAAAAAAACCCACAGAATTCAGATGAATATAATGAATAATTATCTTTTTCAATAGAGAGGGGGTAAATTGTTTTCTGTGGGCTTAGTTTATTTTGCTTGACTATTTTTCTTTGTCACATGGAAGTGTTCTGTGGGAAGCATGGCACTGGGAATTGAAAACAGTGTAAAAAGCAGTAAGACATTAGAATAGATCTACAGGATACTCACCTGAATGAAACCCCTTATGAATAATCATTTACAAATGAGGATGACAACATCTAGGAATGACTGTCTTTTAGTAATTTTGTTAGTGAAATAGGTGTGAGATTGGTATTCTTTTTTTTTAAGTGATAAAAGCAGTAACAGTTTGTTTAGGAGGTCTATATTCCCTATTTTCTCTTTAACCAGGAACATGGATTATTATTTATATGATTAAGTATGAAAGGCTGGTTAGAGCAATGAACGCACATCAATCAAACAAAGAGAAGGCTTCTTGATTCGCTAGGATTAAGCCTACAGTCTTGGAATCATCAAATGATTTTGTTCTAGCACTCAGTTGAGCCAATTCCAAATCAATAAAGGATAGAGGTGGCAGGGATAAATGGGGTAATATGTGAGAAAAAGGTCATTTTCACTTAGAGCAGTGATGGGGCCAGATGCAGGCCCCTGAAATGTTCTATCTGGCCTGCTACATTATTCCTAATCTATCCAATACAATAAGTAGGATACAATACAATGAAACTTTGAAAGAGTTGCCTTAGAAACAGACTGGCAGATGAACATTCCCTTTCCTTTGGCCCCCTCTTTAAAAAGTTTGCCCATCACTGACTTAGAGGATAGAAGAAGCAAGAGAATGATGCTATTTGTAGGGGGAGGGAAAGGGAAGTTTAAAATTTAAAAAACAGAGAAAAATTTTTTTACATTAAAGTCATTTACAAATTATACTTCTCTCTCTCTCTCTACACACACACACACACACACACACACACACACACACACACACACACACAGAATCTACCTAAGTAATAACATTTATGTAGTGCTTTAATTTTTTTAAAGTGCTTTGGAGACATTCTAATGATTCTCAAAACATCCCTGTAAAATAGATGTCTTCATTACCACTTACTTTATAGATAAGGAAGAGGAAGATGGGCTCAATGATTTGTCAAAGTTATACAACAAGTAGGTGTCTAAGGCAGGATCAGAACCTTTTTTTTCTTTTTTGACTCCCAGTCAAAAATAATGTTTTTATAGCCAAGAAAGATAAATCAGGAAAAATAAACATAGTAAAGCTATTTGACAGTGTATGCAACTTTCTCTAGCCCTAGGCAGCCACCTCTCTTAGGTAGAGAGGCAAGTGTTTCACATTCTATTTTCTATAATTAAAATTGATCATTTCATTTAATCTGAGTTAATTTACTAGAAATCTTAGATAGGAAAATTCATAAATTATTTTGTCTTTTAATGTGTACAGCAAGTAGTATCATTTACCTATGCTCTACAATGTTTTATTCCTGTGTTTGCCAACTCTTTTGCATCACGAATACCCCTCTATTCTAGAATGATTTTAGAAATTTTGTATTCCTTTTGCTCTCTGTAGATGACAATTCCTCTACATGTGCTTGTCTAGGGTAACTCAGTTTTATATATATATATATATATATATATATATATATATATATATTTGTATATATATATATATATATATATGCTGCCATATATTTTCCAAAGGATGTCCACCACATGGAGTTGGCTTCCTTCTTATTTTCTTTTGACACTGTAGAATACTAATGAACCATTCAGGCTGCCTACTTTCACTGATTAGATGACTATTGTCATGTAATAAGACTACCTCTCCCAACCCCAATAGGATGATATTCTTTATGGAAACTTTGCTGAATAATTCCTTGTTTTTAAGTTCTTAATATGTTGTAGACTGCTCACAGACACAGTTCATTTATTGACTGCCATTATTAGTGCTCACATTCTTTTTTTTTTCAATGAAAAAGTGGTTCTGAAATTTTAAAATACATAACATCACCAGAAGAATATTGGTTGTGAATAGATGGGTTTTTGTTAGAGGGAGAAGATTAAAGGTATTGAGTTATTCAATTTCCCAAGGATAACTGTTCCACTCCCTGCCTCCTGTTCATCTATAGGCATAGCTCATTTCATTTGTGTGTAGGTCATTTCATAGCTCATTTCATTTTACACACACACATACACATATTTATTTATGTGTGAGGTATGTAGGTTTTTCATTCAATTGTATATTATTGAATAATAAACATTCTTCATCCACTTAAATTTTCCTAGGAGGAGAGTAAGGCCAAAGTCTTTAAAGACATTATGGATCTCCTTTGGGAGGCCAAAATTATTCCAGGTCTTTATGTAATTGGCTCCATGCCATCTAAAAAAGGGGGCATCTGTAGGGTCTCACCATCTATAAAGAATTCCTCTTTGACTTGAACTCTGAGCTGGACCTCCTCCATGATAGTGACAAACATCTTTGTTGAACATATGTCTACTTGTTATTATGCTTCATTTGATATAAATGGGTCAGTGAACATTTTCATTGCTATTTTTACATGATTCAAGAAATTTTGTGTAATTTTAGCATAAGAATGAAGGGACATCATGTTGGAGAACCATTAAGGTGATATTTGGCTTTACCAAATCAGGTGCCTGTGACTTGATACCAAATGACTTTAAAACAAAGGAATCAAGAAAGATGGTGAAAAATCAATTTGAAAGTATGTTTTGATGGTACAGAATGAGAGAGGTCAAGCTTGTAAATCAGACAGAAGCCTCATGTCAAGTGATATAAAATAATTTCTTTGAAGGGAGAATAAGGACATATGGGAAATATTAGCACAAATACCAGATGATTTGATTTTGTGATATTTGAAGACAAGAAATTTATTTTTTCCTAATTACTAGTTTAGAATACTTTCTTGATGTGGAAATCATTTCCAAATATCGTTTTTGTAGTCAGACCATGGACTGGTTAGAATGATTAAAAATACAATAAAAAGTAGAAAAAATATTAAAACAATAAAAAAGTATGATATGAAATTTAAAACCTCCAATGTGACTTAATAAAACAAGTTATCACTGGGGAAAAAGATGAAGAATTAGACATTGATACTCATTATAACTCTTTCCTTAGGAAATATAATTATACATGAACCAAGAAAAAATACAGTTGTGGTATGCAATAGATAACACATAATAGAAAAGATGGGAAAAGCGAAAGTGGGTATTTTGGCATCAACTGAAGAGGGAAAGCTAATTACCTTTAGGACTTGGTAGATCTCAGAGCCCAGAACTTGATACCTTGTGATGACTCAGTTTCTTGAAGATTAGCTTCTATTGGAACTGTGCTTTCTTCATTTCCAGGCATAAAATTAATAATATGCATTTGTTTTTGAGGACTCTGGACAATAATAGCACCACTGTCCCTCACCCCACTCCTTCATGTTGTAGTTTTCTCCTTAGCTGGTGTACGATAACCAATGGAATATATTTGCCTTTTTTTGAAACATTACCTTTCACTTTAAAATCAATACTATATATTGGTTCCAAAGGCAGAAGAATGGTAAAGGCTAGGCAATGGGGGTAAATGACTTGTCCAGGGTCACTCAGCTAGGTAGTGTCTGAGGTCATATTTGAAGCTGAGAACCTCTCTCTAGGTCTGACTCTCAATCTACTGAGCCACCCAAATGCCATTAATATATTTGTGTTTGAAGAAATGATGAAGAAACTTGGGAATCATGGAAACTTGGGAAGATTTGTATGAGTTGATCCAGAGTAAGGTGAGTAGAACCAAAAGAACAATTTATACAATAATTATTTTATAAATATAATAAAAAAGAATGAGGCAAATTTATAACACAAACCCACACAAATAAATATACATTATTCATGTATTATTTTAATGATCTTACAAAAAGCAATTTTTAAAATTAGACACAAAATTATATATTTATATACATATTTATCTATAGAAATATACATGACTATTAAAATATGAAGAAATAGTAACTCCCTCTTTGTGATAGCTCATAGTTTGTATACACTTGGATTTAGTTGCATTTAGACTTCCCCTCAAAGATTATACTTTAAAGGGTGAATGCTATGATGTTTTCCACTACTTTACTCCCACAAATGGCATATTTATCAAGGAGAGCTGGTCTCTGATACTTCCTCCTACTCCATCATCTCTGCACATCTTAAAAGAGACATATATGTGTAGATATATCCTGGCTTATTTTGCTTAACTATAAAGAGAGTATTTAGGGGGTGGGGTGGGGAATAGAATAGTGAGTAGTGATGCTAATTTTTTAAAAAAAGACAAAAAAGTATCAAGCAAACATTAAAAACACAGCAGAAAACATTCAAAAGCTAAGAAGGACACACAGACAAATGCCCTAGATTTGGCATTATTGCATTAACTTTAACATATACTTTCAAAAGAGATGAACAGAAATTCATAGTTTCTTATAACATCCTCATATTAAAATCAAACAAATTCAAATTATATTTTATTTTCATATGAAATTCTGATCTTCCCCTCTCTCCCCCCCATACAGCAGGAAAAAACCCTTTATATTCTTCATATGGTAAACTCTTAATATTCATATTGGTATACAGTAATAGTCAGGTGCTTCTCATTAACATAAATGAGTCAAAGAGTTCATTATATGCTTTTATTCAATAATACTTTTTTCCCCTGTAAAAATATTCTTAGGTAAAATAGCAAGTAAACATCACTAGTTAATTGGTTTCTCCAAAGATGCACATTTACCAGACATCAGTTTGATGTTCTTTGACTTGGAAATAGTTGGACAGATAAGATATGGGAAGGTTTCTTTATATTTAGGGATCCCAATACTTTATGAAAAAGAAACTTGAAATGCATTATTTCACCTTAAAAATAAATCAAAATACCTTTAGTTAGTTAAAAATTATTTTAGCATGTCATTTGGGTTACATTTCTGGGTTTATCTCAACTTTCTTTCTTTCAAGGCCATTCCAAAATTCAAAGATGTTCCAAATCCTCTTTGTGCCATCAAGAGACTATTTATGGGGGGCAGCTGGGTAGCTCAGTGAATTGAGAGTCAGGCCTAGAGAGGGGAGGTCCTAGGTTCAAATCCAGCCTCAGACACTTCCCAGCTGTGTGACCCTGGACAAGTCACTTGACCCCCATTGCCCACCCTTACCACTCTTCCACCAAGGAACCAATACACAGAAGTTAAGGGTTTAAAAAAATTAAAAACAAAACAAAACAAAAAAGAGACTATTTATAGAAAGCTTTGTGAAAGCTATCTCTACAAGGAACAGCCTAAGGAAGAGAGAAAGTGCCCAAGTTCCTTGCTAACAGTATCTCTTCTCCTTAAGGCCAAAAATGAAACTTGCCTTTCATTTTATTTTATATTATAATAGGAAAACCTTTAATTAGGACAGAACAGCAAAGTAAATAACAAGGAAAAATTCCCAGCATTAAAAAGAAAACAAAAAACAAACAAAAAAAACCCAACAACATTTGACTATCTATAGATTCCTCTGCCCCCTAGGAGCAAGGGAACTTTAGCCAAACTGTTCACACTGTTAGGATTGCATTCCCTTGGAATATCTCTCTTGGTTCTCACTTGTAGTAGTTTTACCCTTCATTTTAAGTATCAAACTGTCTTCTCTGAGTATATTTGGACTCTGTTGATTTTTTCTCCAAGGTCTGGAATAAGCAGGTAAAGAAAAGGGTTGGAAAAATTCCCTGGGTTCAGAGTTATACACCCCAGGCCTATGTTTCATGTGTCTGCTGGACATCTCCATAGAGAAAGCTTATGAGTATCACAGTAAATATATGACAAACAAAAATTCATTATCCCTGTTCTTCTCTACCTATATCACTCTTTCTGAAATCTTTTTTTTTGTCAAAATGACCACTATCTTTCCATATACTAGATTCATACAAAAAAATCCCTCTCCTAAGCCCAAATATATTATTCAGTTAGTTTCTATGTCATTTTCATTTAATCTCCATAACATCTCCTACCTCCTTCTTTTTCTCTCCATTATCACGGCTATTATTGTTTCTCATCTGGGCTAACATAAATCTTCTAATAAGTTACCTTGCCTATAATCTCTCTCCCCTTCATAATCTATCATATATATCTATCACCAAACGAATTTCTAGACCAAGAGTAATTTACATGACCATAGAAGTAAGAAAAAATGTTAAATGGAATAGTATTACATGTATTATATTGTAAATGTTTTTAAACAGAATATTAAAATTGGTATATATTAGTCCCTTTCTAATTTTTAAGAACCCTTCCTGGACAGGCTTTCTCTTTCCTTCCCCACAATTCTAGGGAAATGGTAGATTCTTCAAGGTCATTCTCAGGATAATAATTAGTGCCTACATGGGGCAGACCACCTACTCTAACATAATACTCACTTCGCAAAGTATCATTCTTAAGCCAATTGGGAGAAATTGTCAAGTAGAGACCTCCCATATAGATAATAGCCACCTGTGTCTAAGGCTGCTGAGGATGTCAAATGTGTTCGAAGACCAAATTGCTCAAAGACTAATCATGAGTTCAGAAATACTGCCCATGAGCTCAAAAATGGGTATTCTGGTTAATCAGGGTACTTAAGACCTCCAAGTGACATCATAACTAAAAATGTGTTGATAAGCATGATAGAAAGATAGTCTCTCTCTCTCTCTCTCTGTCTCTGTCTCTCTCTCTCTCTCTGTCTCTTACTTGCTATATATATACACATATATAATAAACATACACACATACATTTGTATGTTTGTGTGCATATATATATATATGACATGCATACATATATATTAAATACACACATACCAAAACACCCAGTTTCAAATTAAACTATTGCCAAAGAACACATATTGCAAATAGAATGGTGCCACTGAAAAGTTCTCCTCCTTCATTGACATGGGAGGTAATACATCTTATGGAATTAATTAAGCACAGACTTAAGTGAAACATTGGAAGCAAACATATTCTAAAATCTTCTTCATTATCTTGAGACAGTGGTTCCCAAACGTTTTTGGCCTACTGCCCCCTTTCTAGAAAAAAATATTACTTAGCCTCCTGGAAATTATTTTTTTTTCAAATTTTAATAGCAATTAATAAGAAAGATAAATGCACCTGTGGCCATCACCACTCACCTGGATTGTTGCAGCACCCACCAGGGGGTGGTAGCACCCACTTTGGGAATCACTGTAAGACTTCAGACAAAACCAGCTTTGTTGTTATTCAACAAGCCTTATTTGGAAATGTTAGTTATATGGTGGCTTTTGCTATCACTTTTTAGTAGAGTGGCACCTAAAAGTATCCTGGTGGTAGTAATCATATAATTTTGAACTTAGAGGGCATTTATTGCTAAATGTAGGTGAATAAGCAATACTATCTGATCACTTCTCTAGCCACTAAAACTAGGCCCTTAAACTCAAGACTAATACTAAGAAGTCAGTGGTTCCTTTTTAAGTTTCAAATTATCTTATAAAACAAAGAAGCAAATTAGAATGCGGTATACTAAATTTCCTCTTTTGCTCTTTTACTCAGATTGCCTCAGCTGTATCTGATAACAAAAGTAAATATTGCATGAAGAAATAGAAGGTAGAAATACTAGAGGCAAAGGACTTTTCTCTCTTTGGTTCCATGAAACATATTCATTTTATCTTGTCTCTCTAGATAATTGTGTTTCTGACTGAATCCCTTGCTCTCCCATTGTCTCCATTCTTATTTACTTGGGTGATTCAACTTAAAGTACCTGGTCTGCTCTTGTGGGAATTTTATACCAGCTAAAAGCACTCTTAATTTTAGCAGTATGAAAGAGATGGCTACCTCCAAATAGAGGTAGATTGTTTGGGGAAGGCCTACATGCAAGGGAGATGAGAAACACCCACCTAGGGACCTCCCCAGGGCCAGTAAGGCACAAGACCTTTGGGCTTTAGAAACCAAGTTTATTTTGATAATTGGAGTAAGGGGAAAGGGTAGATAGGGAGGGTCCTAACACTACAAGTCTAGACCCAACCCAACTTCTACACACCTCAGGAGAGGTCTTCCCTCTTCCTTTCTTCTGTAGGCCCTACCTGTCCACTCTGAAACCGAAAATGCTATCTGAATATCTGCTAATCTAACTACCCAGATTGTCTTTAAGAAGGCAGAGGAGACAGGACTCACTGTTAGCCTGAATCCCCTCTCAAGCCTGGGGTTGACTTTCCTAGGTAACCCAGAGTCCCAGATGACAAAATCCTTGGGATTACCTTAGCCAAGTTGGTCTCTGACCAGTTGGTCTCAGACAAGTATTGATCTCTGTATTCCAGGTAAAAGACAGTCTATTCTAAGGTAAATTCTCCAACCCAGGAATCCCTAATCTTTCCACAAGATTAGTTCTTCCAAGGGGAATGCTAGAGCAAAGATCTTCCTTCCAGCTCAGTGGAAAGCTAGATCAGGAGTGACAGTTACAAATAGTCAACTCCCAAGATCCTCCTCTCCTTCCAGAATCTTCTACCAGGGTTTGTATCTAAATTCTCCTCCTTTCCTCTTAAAGACAATGTATGAATTTCTCTCTATCCTTTATCACTTATCCTTACAAGTATTAATTAACTTGCATGTCACTGGGAAATATTTAAGTCTTACTCTCCTCCAAAATTCAGTAGTAATAGCCTGGAACATGAATTTATTTTGAACCCCCCAGAACATGATGCCCTGCTGAGTACCTAGGAAGTTTTTAACAAATATTTATTGAATTATTTATTTATGCTATTTATAATAATAGTCTCTTCAGATCTCAAAATATAACCAAAGGATAGATGAAAAGTCATTTGTAGAACACAGTGAACTTCGAGAACAAGACCTCTACTACATGGTCTTCCCTACAACGATACCAGATTCTTCTCTGTGACTGCAGCATAATTGAGCATTTATTTATATGGAATTCTATTCTGAGAATTGCACCACAAAGTAAATTCAACAGACTCAGAGTAGGAAGCTATGAGCTGTGAGTGAGATCACTTGCAACTTACCTTTCCTCATGCAATTTTCTATTTCTATAATATCATCTCCTTTTCTTTTCTCCTTTAATCTTTTCTTAGATCTTAATTATGACTAAGGGGTTCTTAGCCCAGGGGTCCAATAAATTGTTTTTATTTTTAATCAAAACTATCTTAATTTTATTTAACTTTCCTTATGAGTCTTCAAAATCTTTTTGCATTTAAAAACATATTGTTGAGAAGAAGTCCATTGGCTTCACTGGATGTCCAAAGTGGTCACTGGTACGAAGAAGGATAAGATGCCATATTTAACTAGGTAACCCAATTCATCTTCCACTTTATTCTATTTCCACTATCTCATGAGTCGTTAAGGCTACATTCTAAGCTCTGCCAGTTCAGGCCAAGCTCCATAAGATCTTATTAAGCTGGAAAAATGTTGTTATTGTTGTTGTTTTTAATAGGGCTCAGGCTGTTATGAATAGACCAATTTGCCCATATTATTTAAGGTTCATTAGCAAATTGGTCCTAGGATGCTAACTCTTTTAGCCATAGCAACTTTTGAAGGCCTTGTTGTAAAGGGAGAACTTTGTGTACCTTAAGCACTATATAAAAGCTAGCTATTATTAATCATATTTTAACAAACTGACATGACAGAGGAATTTTCTGGCTCATTGAATAATAGAAATAAGAATCATTTGAAAACAAAGCTTCATGAAAGTATTCTAGGGAAGAGTTTAAAGGTCAGGGTGAATTGAGAATAAGGCAGTATTGTGTGCTTTAGGGTCCATGTTCCCTTGGGGATGGCACAGGCATTACTGCTAAGCTGCAAAACATCTGAATGTCTCTTGCCTGTTCTCCCTTCCAAAAGAGATGGGGGTGGTGGTGAAGGGGGAGTTTGCAGTTGCATACTTTTTATTGACAAAATCCTTTTGTAAATTTTAAAGGAAAAGAGAAAAAAGGAGGAGAAACACGTTTTTCTAAAAAAAAAAAAAAAAAAAGGAAAGAAGAATGGAGCATAAGGGATGAAGAAGTGCCATAAAAACTAGATACCAACAGCAAGGCATTTTTAAAAAAAAATTTCCTGCCAGATGTAGCCAGCTACAGTCTAACTAAGGTTTCAGCGGCAGGTATTTCATCTGTCATATCAAAACATTTTCAATACCAACTACCAATACAACACTAAATTTTGGTCTGCCATTAATGTCAACCCATTTATAATTTTGGCCCGCAGCACTACAAAAAGGCAGATGACAGCCTACTATTTCACACCTGCTGTTGAAATGAATAAAAATGACTTGAGACCCTTAAAAGGCAGAAGGAAAAAGAAAAAAAAATCCAACAACACCAGCTCAAGAAGATTGGAGAGAATTCCTATTTTCTTCCAAAGGTAGCATAGTCTTTTGAAAAAAAAAGAAAAAGATTAAGTTGTGAACATAACAGCATATAAATAGAAAGACACTTTTAACTTGTTGACCTTAGTTAAGCAATTTAACCTCCATGAGTATCAGTTTATTCATTTATAAAATGAGGAGTTTGCACCAACTGGACTTAGGTTTTATGTTTTAGTAGTCTAAGTCTTTTAATACATAATTATATTTTAAGCATTCATTTGTTCAATAATCCTATTAGAATTGCTTTTAAAATATTTTCTTTAAGAAAGCCCTCTCTGCAACTTCCTATAACTCAAAAATGACTTTTACCTATGGCATGTACCAAATTATTTACAGTGTATTTCATCTATATTCTTAAACATTTCTTAGAAATGTTTTCATTTATATAATCTTTAAATTAGAAATAACCTTAAGGCAATATTTCTACATTTAATATTTCCACAATGATGGTAATTTTATCATTTATGAAATATAATGTAAATATCCACCTAATACCCTTATTTATAGGGTTTTCCTCCCTCTAGGGAATGAGCTCTCAGTAGAAGTCACTGGATACCAGCAACTTCAATGACATTATAATATAAACTTATTCCCCACTACCTGATAGGAGGCTTATGTCCTAGAATTATTTGGTTTCATGCTGGGGGAGATCAATCAAGGATGGAGTATGAAATAGCCTGGGATCAGAGAGTCATAGAAAGGAACATTATAGGTTCCTTTTTCAGATGAATGAAGATGACTTTTCCAAGATCATTTACTTACTTGATGGGAAAACCAAGAATAGGATCCAGATTTCCTTCCTGCTTATCCAGGACAAATTCCAATAAGTACCTCTAAACTTTGAAGCTATCATTTTCCTTCAAACCCTCGAATGTCATATTTGAATACATATTATGAATTAACTTAGATGAAAATACATATGTATATATGCATCTACAAACACACATACCCTTAAGTATGTACTTTACCCCCTTTGCTAAGTAAGAGAGAACAGAGAGAGTAACAGTCTAGTAAATCCATCTCTCCTTCCAAAAGGAAGACAAAGAACTGTTAGTACATCAAGATGAAATTATCAACCATCTGTGAAGTGAACATCAAAGACACAATTAAAATACCAATGTGCATTCCTTTCAAGTCATTTATAACAGTGCTAGGTATTCACGTCGAAATGTTCTTTCTAGGGACCTACACCCTCCTTGGAAGAAAACTCATACACAATCTACCCCCTCCCTCATTCAGAACAACTGGAAGAGCTGTAATAATAATCTTAATCAGCTAGCAAAGAAAGTCAAGGACGATGAAGGGTTATAGGAGCGTTGTTTCTCCTCTCCCACCCCAAGTCCTAAAGGTATGACAGCTGGAATTTAAGAGAAAGCAGGTGCGTTGCACTTGATTGGAATACACTAAATCTTATCAAAGCTGCATGAAAGCTATGAAGGTGGAGAAGGAGTAGTGGGTGAAGGAGAAAGAGGTGGAGCTAATGGAATTATTTATAAATAGAACAGGTGTCAATACCAGCTAGGATTTGTCAAACATGCTCAAAAGTTAAGTGATTGTCTGGCTTGAGGAAGGAACAAATGAAAGAAGGAAGGGAGGGAGAAAGGGAGAAAGGGAGAAGGGAAGAAGGAAGGAATGAAAAAAGGAAGGAAAGATGAAAGGAAGGAAGAAAGGAAGGAGAGAAGAAATGAAGGAATGAAGGAGGGACAGAAGAAAGGAAGGAGGGATGGAAGGAAGGAAAGAAGGAAAGAAGGAGGGAAGGAAGGAACTAAATAAAAGAAATAAAGTGGTTGGAATGAATGAATGAACAGATTGCTATGACATCCTTTACCCAAGTTAGTAGTGATCCTGGGGCAAATTTGAAGAAAAGAAACCTTAACTCGAAAATGCATAAAGATGCCGTAGGCAGCCATGTTGTTGGGTAACGGTGGGTTTATCAAATATTGACAAACATGAAATGATTGTAATCAGTCACTGTCAGAGGAGAACAGGTCCCCTCCTCTCTTTTACAAATGATCCAATTAAAGGAAACATGTTGGCTATAAAAGTCAAAATCAACAATGCACTATACACTGACAACCCATCCAACATATAAAATCAATAGTGCATTCTGCTGCCATCCAGCACAAAGCGACAGTAGCAACTTCCCCACCTCTTTAGTCAAATATGACACTGTATCAATCGATCAAAACTCAGTCCTTATTGAACGTGGGCTTCTGTAGAATGCAAACCACATTGTGCTTTCCCCATTTTATTTCAATAAAGTTTAACTTAAAGGCATAATGCCTGAGAGCACTCAGCTGTTCTGCATGGGGTTTCCTTGTGAAATCAACAAATACATACCCAAAGCTCGTAGTTGCATTGTACTGTATCTACTGTCAGATTGCAATAAAGCTTGCTGTCTGGGATGAAAAACCCTCTAAATCAGAAACTAGTAATAAGGCTGTTGCTGTACCATGGACTTGTCCACATTATCCATTCAATGCAATAAACCAAATATGTACAACTTTCACCAGTCATTTGAATTACAATATACCTAAAAGATCAGGGAAAGAACACTAAAAGATGAACAGAACACAGGACATTTTTTAAACAATATTTGTTGTAGTAGAAAGAGCACAGGACTGGGAGTCAGGCAACTTTAGTTCTAGTCTTGGTCTAACTTTAACTAGCTCTATAATTTAAACTCAGTTATTTCTCCATCCATAAAATGACGGTGTTAAACTATGTGAATTATAAGGTTTTTTCCATTTCTAAAATTCTCTGATTCTAATATAATGACTTTTCCCCCTTAATTCACAAAGACTATGTCATAACCTTTACTCTTCTCATCCTATATAGAATAACATCAATACTTCTTTCTCCATAGTCTTGGTATCTTTCGTTTGTTCATCTTTTTTAGAGAGTTCAAAAAATATGTCTTATGTGTTTGTTCATCTTATCTAAGTGTTTTGATAGCAAAGAATATATGTTCCCTTGTTGCTCTCATGGTGGTTCACATAGGCAATACATTTATGAAGGGTACAATAAACATTTGAGCAATTGGCTCATCAACTGATAAATGTATTTCTTTTTATATATGATATTTTTTCCAATTACATGTAACAACAATTTTTAACATATATTTCCCCAAATTTTGAAATCCAAATTTTCTCCCTCCTAATTTTCCCCCATCCCAGAGATGGTAAGCATCTAGGTTACTTATGTATGATCATATAAAACATATTTCCTTTTTGGTTATATTGTGAAAGAAGATGCATATGAAACAATAGCATAAAAAAAGTGAAAAATGGTTTTCTTCTCTCTGCATTCAGACTCCATCAGGTCTCTCTTAGTAGAGATACAGCATTTTTTCTATCAGTCCTTCAAAATTGTCTTAGATCATTATATTGCTAAAAATAGCTAAATCTTTCACAGTTGATCATTTTTATAATATTGCCATTACTGTGTACAATTTTCTCCTGGCTCTTCTCACTTCATGTGGCAT
The DNA here is from genome assembly GCF_016433145.1 of Gracilinanus agilis. Taxonomy (NCBI): domain Eukaryota; kingdom Metazoa; phylum Chordata; class Mammalia; order Didelphimorphia; family Didelphidae; genus Gracilinanus; species Gracilinanus agilis. The sequence goes on from NC_058130.1 coordinate 418,086,709, forward strand.
CAGTTTATTCAGGTTTTTCCACATTTTTCTGAAATTTTCTTTCATCATTTCTCATAGCATAATAGTATTCCATTACAATTATCTGCCACAAATTCTTCGGCCACTCCCCAATTGACAGAAACCTCTTCAATTTCCAATTCTGCCACCACAAAAAGAGGTATTATACATAACTTTGTACAAATAGGTCCTTTTTCCATTAAAAATATCTTTGGAATATAGACTTAATATCAGTATTACTGGATCAAAAGCTTATGCACAGTTTTATATCCCTTTGGGTATAGTTCCAAATTACTCTTCAGAATGACTGGATCAGTTCACAACTCCACCAACAATGCATTAGTGTCCCAATTTTCCTATATCCTCCCCAGTACTTAACAATTTCCTTTACTGTCAGATTAGCCATTTTGGTAGATAAGAGGTTGTACCTCAGAATTGTTTTAATTTGCATTTCTTTAATGTGATTTAGAATGTTTTTATGACTACATATAACATTGATTTCTTTATCTGAAAACTATATTTCATATTCCTTGACCATTAATCAGTTGGGGAATAAATTCAATTTTTATAAATTTGACTCAGTTCTCTCTCTATATATTTGAGAAATGTGGTCTTTCTTAGTGAAACTTTCTATAATTTCTTCCTCAGCTTCCTGCTTCTCTTCTAATCTTGATTGCACTGTTTTTCTTTGTATAAACCCTTTTAAATTTAAAATAGTCAGTTATCCATTTTATATCTTGTAACATTCTAAATCTAAATTATATACCCATTTTGACCTTATTTGGGTATAGGGTATGAGATATTGGTCTATTTCTAGTTTCTGGCAAACTGCTTTCAAATTTACTCTTCAGTTTTTGTTAAATAATGAGTTCTCATAGGAAAATCTGAGATCTTTGACTTTATCAAACCCAAACTGGATTACTAAGATCCACCTATCTGTTTCTTGGCTATTATCAGATTATTTTGATGTTTTATATAAAACTGCTTTATAGTACAGTTTGAGATGTGGTATGACTAGGCCATCTTCCTTCCCAATTTTTTCATTACTTGCCTTGATATTCTTGACATTCATTTTTCCAGATAAATCATCAATTTATTTATTAAGAGTTTATAAAAGTACTGAATTTCAATGCAGAAATACGTTATAGGTTTCCATATCTCTGAGATGTCAGAGGCATGATTTTATAACCTATATTAAAAAATTTCTAATGGTATCATTATCAATGGAGTTTGAATTTCATTTCTCTACTTAAAAAATATCTTGATGCTAATTATTTATCTTCCTAGTTTCTACTGTTAAAATTATAATCATTCAATTCAAGTCAATGGGGATTTAAAAAACCTGACTAATATGTGCTAAATATTGTTCTGGGTGCTGCAGTTATACCAAGATTGATAAAAATAAAAGTAAACAAAACAAAATATGCCTTCAAGGAGCTTTCATTTGTGGAATTACATATAAATGATGGAATGTTAGAGGTGGAAGCCCAAATCTTTCATTATACATTTGAAAATAGTGACATCCAGAAAGGTAATGTGACTTGCTCATCACTGCTTACAGATCATTAGTCCTTTAAATGAATGAATATCCATTTTGGGCCCAGGTCAATGTCTATCGGCAGCATACACTGAAGGAACAACTTCTTGTGTGTGTCTCAGATTTTATCATAATAGATGTTTATTATTTTTCTCCTCCCCCTAACTGTTCTCCAATGTGCACACTTAGCTTGTTATTTTTCATATGACTGAATGTCACTGAGGAAGATTTTTTTTACATAGACTTTATTTATTTTTTTTACATGATTCAAGATTTTACTTTGCCCTTCACTCCTTCAAACTACCCCCCCCCCCACCGCCATAGCCAATGCGCGTTTCCACTGGTTTTAACATGTGTCATCAATCAAGACTTATTTATATATTATTGATAGTTGCAATGGTGTGGTCCTTTCAGATCTACATTCCCAATCATGTCCTCTTCAATCCAAGTGTATAAGCAGTTGTTTTTCTTCTGTGCTTCCTCTCCTACAGTTCTTCCTCTGAATGTGGGTAGCATTCATTCCCATAAATTCCTCAGAATTGTCCTGGGACATTGCATTGCTGCTAGTACAGAAGTCCATTACATTTGATTTTACCACAGCATATCAGTCTCTGTGTACAGTGTTATTCTGGCTCTACTCCTTTCACTCTGCATCAATTCCTGGAGGTCTTTCCAGTTCACATAGAATTCCTCCAGTTTATTATTCCTTTGAGCACAATAGTATTCCATCACCAGCATATATCACAATTTGTTAAGCCATTCCGCAATTGGAGGGCATCCCCTCATTTTCCAGTTTTTTGCCACCACAAAAAGCATAGGTATAAATATTTTCGTACAAGTCTGTTTATCTATGATCTCTTTGGGGTACAAACCCAGCAATGGTATGGCTGGATCTAAGGGCAGGCATTCTTTCATAGCCCTTTGAGTATAGTTCCAAATTGCCATCAAGAATGGTTGGATCAGTTCACAACTCCACCAGGAATGCATTAATGTCCCAATTTGACCACATCCCCTCCAACATTCATTACTCCCTCCTGCTATCATTTTAGCCAATCTGCTAGGTGTGAGGTGATACCTCAGAGTTGTTTTGATTTACATTTCTCTAATTATTAGAGATTTAGAGCACTTCTCAAGTGCTTATTGATAGTTTTGATTTCTTTACCTGAAATTGCCTATTCATGTCCCTTGCCCATTCATCAATTGGGGAATGGCTTGGTTTTTTATACAAATGATTTAATTCCTTATATATTTGAGTAATTAGACCCCTGTCAGAGCTTTTTTTTATAAAGATTTTTCTCAATTTGTTGTTTCCCTTCTGATTTTGGTTGCATTGTTTTTGTTTTTTACAAAAGCTTTTTAATTTAGTATAATCAATCATCCCATTCACATTCAGAGTTATAATCATAGTTGTGTATTCCCCAATATTTTTGTATCCTTTCTTAGTTCTACCCCTTCTTCTTAGGCATTTCCTTTTAAACCAGTGATTTGTTTTAAACCAGTAATCCTTGTCCCCTCCCTTGATTTACTACCCTTTCTACCCCCTCCCTTGTTATTCCCCTCTTTTTATTTTTAAGGCCTAATGAATTCCCTCTCCCTTCTCCTCCCCGCCCTTTTTTGACCTCCCCACTCTTCTGGTCTCCATGGTTTATCCCTTCTGACTTTCTCAGTAGGGTTAGATAGAGTTCTATATCTCAATGGATATAGCTACTCTTCCCTCTCAGGGATAATTCCACTGAGAGTAAGGTTTAAATATTACCTCTTTATGTTCTCTTCCTCTCTTTCTTATAATAGTATTCATCCCCTCCCCTTCCCATGTCCCCTTTGTGTGTAATAGAATATCCTCTTTTTCTTATTCATTCAAGTTTCTCTTGGTGCCATCTACTCTTCACCCCCCTCTTTCCCACCCACACCCTTATCATCTTAGACCATTTAGTACTCCAACCTCTCACTGTGAATAATTCTTTTAATTACTATAATAGTGGATACTATAATAGTGAATAGAGTTCACTACAGAGAATTACACATACCATTTCTCCATATAGGAATACAAATAATTAGATCTTATTGAAGCCCTTAAAGAGGCAAATTTAAAAATAAGAGTTTTCTTTCTTTCCCCTCTGTTTCTTATTTACCTTTTCATGTTTCTCTTGATTTTTGTGGTTGGATATTGAACTTTCCATTTAGTCCTTGTCTTTTCTGTGCAAATACTTGGAAATCTATCTTGTCGAATGCCCATACTTTCCCCTTGAAGTATATAGTCAATTTTGATGGGTACGTGTTCCTTGGTTGTAGACCCAGTTCTCTTGCCTTTCTGAATATCATATTCCAAGCCTTGTGATCTTGTAGTATGGAGGCTGCCAGATCCTGTGTGATCCTGATTGGTGCTCCTTGATATCTGAATTGTCTCTTTCTTGCTCCTTGTAAAATTTTTTCTTTTACTTCGAAGCTCTTGAATTTGGCTATTATATTCCTAGGAGTTGTCTTTTCTGGGTTTAGTGTAGAGGACAATCTATGGATCCTTTCAATGTCTATATTATCCTCTTGTTGTAGAACTTCAGGGCAATTGTGCTGAACAATTTCTTTTAGTATGGAATCCAAATTTTTATTAATTTCTGCTTTTTCAGGAAGACCAATGATTCTCAGATTGTCTCTTCTAGACAGGTTTTCTTGGTCTGTCACTTTCTCATTGAGATATTTCATATTTCCTTCTATTTTACCAGTCTTTTGACTTTGTTTTATTTGTTCTTGCTGTCTTGAGAGATCATTATGTTCTAATTGCTCAATTCTAGCCTTTAAGGACTGGTTTTTAGCTATAATCTTGTTTTTCCTTTCCAATTTGGTCATTTCTGGTCTTCAATTTACTTGCTTCACTTTCCAATTGTGAAATTCTGCCTTTTAAATTGTTATTTTTTGCCAGATTTTGGTTTCCAATTTGCTTACCATTTCGTTTGATTTTGGGGCATCTTTCTCCAATTAGGAGTTTCTGTCTTCTAACCTGTTTATTTCCTTTTGAGCTATTTCCAACTTTTCTCGCCAAATCTCTTCCATCTTCCTCATCATCTCAGCTTTGAACTCTTCAATAGCTTGTGGCCAATTATCATTATTTTGGGAAGGTTTGGATATGATTACTTATTTGTTCTCCTCTGCTGTTTGCTCTTTTGTCCGTATTTTATTTGTGTAAAAGTTGTCGAGTGTTACAGAGATCTTCTTGATGATCTTTCTCTTTTGGGGTTCTTGTCTCTGGCTTGTCATTGTTAGCCCTGCGCCCTCTCAGGTTTTTCCTCACACTCAGGGTCTGTCTGCGCTCTTTAGGCTGCTAAGGTCTCAGTTGTTCTCAGGGTCAAGCCTCCTGGTGGTCCCCTTACTTGTTCCTCTGCCCGAGGCTCCTTTAACAGTCTCAGGGCGTTGCTTCCACAGTTGTGAACCCCTTTTGCACTGGGTTCCCACTCAAGGTCCATGCCTGTGCTCAAGATCTGAGTCCTCACCTATGCTAAGGATTCGTGTCTGGGCTTGAATCCTCACCCAAACTCGTTCCTGCGCTTAGGGTCTGTGCTCAAAGTCTGTGCGTGTTCTTTAGGCTCTTGGGGTCTTAAGTCTTGCTGCTCTCAGGAGCAGGCCCTGGTGACCCCAGGTAGCTGCCAAGGACTTAATCTGTGCCCCAAACTTGCTCTAACTCTTGTGCGCTGGCTTTGGCACTGTAGGTGATATGGGGTTGGGGAGGGGGTTGCTCAGTTTGCGTTTTAGTGAGAGCTGTTTCAACCCTTTCTTGCATGGAAATGCCCCAATTCCACGTACCTCCAATGCTGAGCCATGTTGTGGGGTCCTTTTGTTAGTCTGGATTTGTTTTTATGTCTTCTTGAGGAGTCCTGTATATTTTGGTTAGGAGAAGTTAAGCAGCTTCTTTTTACTCTGCCGCCATCTTAACCAGGAAGTGAGAGTACTCCAGTGTTTTGTTTTTAATCAGTTCCCCTGATCCTCTCCCTTATTATACTTCCCTTTCTCCCCTTTCCCTTCTTATTCCCCTCTTATTTTAGTTTTGGATCTTTTTAAGCTACCACCACCTCACCCTCTCCCTTCCTAGTATTATTTCCCTCTCCACCAGTCCTTTTGTTACCCTTCTACTTCTCTATAGGGCGTGAATCAATTTGCTGCCCCAATGGATCTGATTGTTCTTCCCTCTTTAGATTTATTTCAATGCACTTAATTTTTAAATATTTCCTCTCTCTAACCTCTTTACCCTTACAGTGTATTGTTATTTTCCTCTGTTGGTCCCACACCCTTCTTTATGGCATATAAATTTATTCCTTTTTCTTTTTTTCTTATTATTACCTTTTTTCCCTCTCTAATTTTGTATATATTTATACATACATATATATATATATATATATATATATATATATATATATATATATATTTCTTGACATTTCATCCTATATAGTTTGTCCCTGTTCCCTCTATGTAAATTTCTTCTAGTTACTCTGTTGGTAATAATAATTTTTAATATTTGCCAATAACTTCTTTTCTTCTTGGGATACAAATTGATTGAACTTATTCGATCCCTTAAAGGAAAGAATTTTTTCCCCTCTCCCCATTCTCTTAATTACCTTATGTTGATTCTCTTGAGTTCTGGGTTTGGGCAGCAAACTCTTTGTTTAAGTCTGTTTTTTTCTTGATGAATGTTTGGAAGTCCTTGATTTTATTGAATGACCATACTTTCCCCTGCAATAATATAGTCAGTTTTGCTGGATAGTTGATTCTTGGTTGTAGACCNAATATAAATTTATTCCTTTTTGTTTGCTTTCCTCTTTGTCTTATTGTCATCTTCTTCTCCCCAGTTTTGTATATATTTATACAGATATACATACATATATATTTATATATTTCTTGACATTTCATCCTATATAGTTTGTCCCTGTTCCCTCTATGTAAATTTCTTCTAGTTACTCTGTTGGTAATAATAATTTTTAATATTTGCCAATAACTTCTTTTCTTCTTGGGATACAAATTGATTGAACTTATTCGATCCCTTAAAGAAAAGAATTTTTTCCCCTCTCCCCATTCTCTTAATTACCTTATGTTGATTCTCTTGAGTTCTGGGTTTGGGCAGCAAACTCTTTGTTTAAGTCTGTTTTTTTCTTGATGAATGTTTGGAAGTCCTTGATTTTATTGAATGACCATACTTTCCCCTGCAATAATATAGTCAGTTTTGCTGGATAGTTGATTCTTGGTTGTAGACCCAGTTCTCTTGCTTTCAGGAATATTGTTTTCCATGCCTTCCGGTTCTTCAATGTAGATGCAGTCAGATCCTGTGTTATCCTAACTGTGGTTCCCTGATATCTGAATGACTTCTTTTTAGCAGCTTGTAATATTTTTAACTTGGTCTGATAGTTTTTGAATTTGGCTATATTATTCCTGGAAGTTGTCAGTTGTGGATTAAATGTAGGAGGTGATCTGTGCATTTTTTCAATGTCCACTTTTCAATCTTGTTCAAGAATTTTAGGGCAATTGTCTCTGATAATTTCTTGTAGGGTGCTATCTAAACTTTTTCTTTTATCATAATGTTCTGGTAAACCAAAAATTCTTAAGTTGTCTCTTCTAGCTCTGTTCTCCAGATCTTTGGTTGAATCAATGAGGTGTTTCATATTCTCCTCAAATTTTTCATTTTTAAAAATTTTGTTTAATATATTCTTGCTGCCTTGTGAAGTCATTTGCTTCTAGTTGATGAGTTCTGTTTTTTAAAGACTGAATTTCATCCCTGGCTTTTTGGTCATCCTTCTTCTGATCTGATTTTCTTTGTAGATCATCTTTTGCCTTCTTTGCTTCATATTCGAGCTGTCCAATTCTGGCTTTTTTTTTTCTTTTTTTATTAGACATTTATTAATATTCGTTTTTAATCTGTTTACATACTTTATGCCCCTACTTTTCCCTTCACCCCCCTCTCTCCCTCCACCCATGGTCAACTCACATTTCCACTAGTTGTAACATGTGTCCTTGTTCAGGGTCTATTTCCCATTCATGTCCACCTCAGCCCATGCATTCAAGCAATTGTTTATCTTATATGTTTCCTCTCCTGCTGTCCTTACTCTGAATGTGGGTAGCGTTCTTTACCATAAATCCCTCAGAGCTGTCTTGTGTCATTGCAGTGCTGCTGGCACAGGAGCCCATTACATTTGATTTTACCATAATATATCAGTCTCTGTGTACAATGTTCTTCTGGCTCTGCTCCTTTCGCTCTGCATCACTTCCTGGAGGTCTCTCCAATTTGCATGGAATTCCTCCAGTTTATTATTCCTTTTAGCACAATAGTGTTCCATCACCCGCATATACCACAATTTGTTCAGCCAAATTTCCCAGCAGTTTTTGTCAAATAGTGGATTCATGTCCCAAAAGTTGGGCTCTTTGGGTTTATCATACACTGTCTTGCTGACATCATTAACCCCGAGTCTATTCCACTGATCCTCCCTTCTATTTCTTAGCCAGTACCATATTGATTTAATGACTGCTGCTTTATAGTATAGTTTGATATCTGGTACTGCTAGCCCCCCTTCCTTCACATTTTTTTCATTATTTCCTTTGATGTTCTTGATCTTTTGTTATTCCAAATGAAATTTGTTATAGTTTTTCCTAATTCAGTAAAGAAGTTTTTTGGTAATTTGATAGGTATGGTGCTAAATAGGTAAATTAATTTGGGTAGGATGTTCATTTTTATTATGTTATCTCGTCCTACCCATGAACAGTGAATGGCTTTCCAATTGTTGAGGTCCAGTTTTATTTGTTTGGAAAGTGTTTTGTAGTTGTTTTCATATAATTGCTGTGTTTGTTTTGTTAGATTGATTCCCAAGTATTTTATATTGTCTAGGGTGATTTTAAATGGTGTTTCTCTTTCTACCTCTTGCTGTTCTAATGTGTTGGAAATGTATAGAAATGCTGATGATTTATGTGCATTTATTTTGTATCCTGCCACTTTGCTAAAGTTGTTGATTATTTCTACCAGCCTCTTAGTTGATTCTCTGGGATTTTTTAAGTAGACCATCATATCATCTGCAAAGAGTGATAGCTTAGTCTCCTCATTGCCTATTTTGATACCTTCAATTTCTTTTTCTTCTCTAATTGCTATTGCTAGTGTTTCTAGTACTATGTTGAATAATAGAGGTGATGATGGGCATCCTTGTTTTACTCCTGATCTTATTGGGAAGGCTTCTAATTTATCCCCATTGCATATAATGCTTGTTGATGGTTTTAGGTATATATTGTTTATTGTTTTTAGGAAGGGTCCTTCTATTCCTATACTTTTCAATGTTTTCAATAGGAATGGATGCTGTATTTTGTCAAAGGCATTTTCAGCATCTATTGAGATAACCATGTGATTTTTGTTTGTTAGACTGTTGATATGGTCAATTATGTGGATGGTTATCCTAATGTTGAACCATCCTTGCATTCCTGGTATAAATCCCACCTGATCCTGGTGGATGACCTTCTTAATTACTTGCTGGAGTCTCTTTGCTAATATTCTATTTAAGATTTTTGCATCTATGTTCATTAGGGAGATTGGTCTATAATTTTCTTTCTCTGTTTTTGGTCTACCTGGCTTTGGAATCAGTACCATATTTGTGTCATAAAAGGAATTTGGTAGGACTCCTTCTTTGCTTATCATATCAAATAATTTGTATAGTATTGGGATTAGTTGCTCTTTGAATGTCTGATAGAATTCACTTGTGAATCCATCAGGTCCTGGTGATTTTTTCTTAGGGAGTTCTTTAATGGCTTGTTCAATTTCTATTTCTGATATGGGATTATTTAGGTATTCTATTTCTTCTGCTGTTAATCTAGGCAATTTATATTTTTGTAAATATTCATCCATATCTCCTAAATTGTTATATTTGTTGCCATATATTTGGGTGAAATAGTTTTTAATAATTGCCTTAATTTCCCCTTCATTAGAGGTGAGGTCTACCTTTTCATCTTTAATACTGTCAATTTGGTTTTCTTCTTTTCTTTTTCTTATTAGTTTGACCAGTAATTTGTCTATTTTATCTGTTTTTTCAAAATACCAGCTTCAAGTCTTATTTATTAATTCAATAGTTATTTTAATTTTGATTTTATTAATTTCTCCCTTCATTTTTAGTATTTCTAATTTAGTTTTCATCTGGGGGTTTTTAATTTGCTCTCTTTCTAATTTTTTGAGTTGCATGCCCAATTCATTACTCTCTGCCCTCCTTAATTTGTTAATATATGCACTCAAGGATATACATTTCCCCCTGAGCACTGCCTTGGCTGCATCCCACAGAGTTTCGTAGGATGTCTCATCATTGTCATTCTCTTCAATGAAATTGTTGATTGTTTCTATGATTTCTTCTTTGACAATTTGGTTTTGGAGAATCATATTGTTTAATTTCCAAGTGGTTTTTGATTTGCCTGGCCAGGTGCCCTTACTGATTATTATTTTTATCACATTATGATCTGAGGAGGTTACATTTATTATATCTGCTCTTTTGCATTTGTTTGCCATGATTCTATGCCCTATTACATGGTCAATCTTTGTAAATGTACCATGTGCAGCTGAAAAGATGGTGTCTTCCTTTTAGTCTCTATTTATTTTTCTCCACATATCAATTAAATCTAATTTTTCTAGGACTTCATTCATCTCTCTTACCTCTTTCTTATTTATTTTTTGGTTTGATTTATCTAGATCTGAAAGAGGAATATTTAGATCTCCCACTAGTATGGTTTTACTTTCTATTTCCTTCTTGAGCTCTGCCAGTTTCTCCTTTATGAATTTGGATGCTATACCACTTGGTGCATATATATTGAGCAGTGTTATTTCCTCATTGTTTATACTGCCTTTAATCAGGATGTAATGACCTTCCCTGTCTTTTTTAATCATATCTATTTTTACTTTGGCTTTATCAGAGATCATGATAGCCACTCCTGCCTTCTTTTTCTCATTTGATGCCCAAAAGATTTTACTCATACCCTTAACTTTGAACTTTTGTGTGTCTACCTGCCTCATATGTGTTTCTTGTAGACAACCTATGGTAGGATTTTGGTTTCTGATCCACTCTGCTATTTGCTTCTGTTTTATGAGCGAGTTTATCCCATTCACATTCAGAGTTACAATTGTTAGTTGTGTATTCACTGACATTTTTGTATCCTCCCCTAGACCCACTCCTTATTACACTATTTTCTTTTTTATACCAGTGGTTTGCTTTGAGCCGGTATCCCTTATCCCCTCCCTTGATTGACTTCCCTTTCTGCCCCCTCCCTTGTTGTTTCCCTATTTTTGTTTTTTTAAAGACCAAATGAATTCCCTCCCTTTTATTCTCCCCTCCCTTTTTTGGCCTCCCCACTCCCCTGCTCCCTTTGGTTTATCCCTTCTGACTTTCTCAGTAGGGTTAGATAGAGTTTTTTATCCGGATGGATAATAAAGCTACTCTTCCTTCTCCGGGTTGATTACACTGATAGTAAGGTTTAATTATGCTCTCTTCCTCTCCTTCTTATGATATTATTCATCCCCTCCCCTTCCCATGCCCTCTTTGTGTGTAATAGAATATATTATTTTTCTTATTTACTCGGATTTTTCTTGGTGTCCCCTACTATTCCCCCCCTCTTTCCCACCCCCCGTGTCTTCTTAGACCATTTAGTATCCTGTCCTCTCCCTATGAATTATTCTTCTGGTTGCTATAATATTGAATATTATAATAGTGTATAGAGTTCACTACAGAGAATTATACATAGCCTTTCTCCACCTAGTAATACAGATAATTAGATCTTATTTATGCTTTGGTTTTCGGCTATAATTTTTTAGTTTTCCTTTTCAATCTGGTCATTTTTGGTCTTCAGTTGTCTTGTCTCACTTTCCAATTGTGAAATTCTGCCTGTTAAACTGTTATTTTCTTGCCAGATTTCTTCCATCTTCCTCAGCATTTCATTTTTAAACTCTTCTATAGCTTGTGACCAGCTTTCATTCTTTTGGGGAGGTTTGGATTTTTGTTTTCCCTACTCTGTTGTCTGGTTTTTCTCTGTGTAGAAGTTGTGGAGTGTTCCAGAGTTTCTCTTGATAGTCTTTTTCTTCTGGACTTCCTTATTGCTGGCCATTGTTGGCCCCGCCCCTTTTCAGCTTTGTCTTTGCACTCAGGGTCTTCCTGCGCCTTGCAAGCTCCGGGGGGTTCTGATCTCCTTGTCCTCGGCGTCAGGCCTCCTGGTAGTTCCCAGTCTGCCCCTCTGCCTGAGGTTCCTTCAGCAGTCTTTGGGGCTGCTTCCACAGCCACGCTGGGTCTGCACCGGGTCCTCACTGGAGGTCCAAGCCTGGGCTGGAGATCATTATTCAAGCCTAGGGCACTGCTTTTGCCTGTGCAGATGCTCTTAGGGCCCTGCTTTCACCCCTGCAGAAGGTAGTGAAAGTTGGTGGGCTAGAGATCTTTATTCACACCTGAGGTGATGCCTTCAGCGCTTGGGAAAGGCTGTGTTTTAGAGGCCTTTGTCCTGGCCAGAGGCGGTGCCTTTACCCATGGCGGGGAAAGTCCTTGTGTTGGCGTTGTGCTAGGTGTGTGGTGTGGGGGGTGGGGGAGGGGCTTCTTCCTCTGGCGTTTTAGTGAGAGCTGTTTCACCCCTTTATAGTGTGGAAATGCCCCGATTCTGCATACCTTCAATGCTGTGCCCTGTTGTGGGGTTCCTTCTTTCCTCTGGACTTGTTTTAATTTCCCCTTGAGGAGTCCTGTATGCTTCGGTCAGGAGAGTTTGAGCAGCTGCTCCTTACACTGCCGCCATCTTAACCGGAAGTCCCAATTCTGGCTTTTAAGACTTCATTTTCTTGTTTTAGTTTATGTATTTCCTTTTTTCAAATTGTCTTCAGCCTCTCTTGATTGCTTTTTGAGTTCCTGAAGTTGAATTTTGAGAACTTCCAAAGCCTGTGTCCAGTTCGCTGGAACTACTTCCTCTTCTTCTATTTCTATTTCATTTGCTATCTTTTCACTTCCTTTAAAGAAGCAGTCAATTGTCATTTCTTTTCTCTTTTTCTGTAGCTTCCTCTTATTTTTTCCTTCTTTGTTCTACCAGTTTGAGCAAATGTATTTAATGATCTTTGATGAAAGATCTTCCCCCAGCTGGAAATGGAGATTTGCAGTTACTTTTTCTGCCCTCTGAAGACTTCTTGTCTGTCCAATTGTTGGGATTAATCCTGTAGTGATTTGATTAATTTTACTGCTAAATCTGCCCTTTGGGTAAAACCTGGTGAGGAGGGAAAAACAAAGAAACAAACAAACAAAAAATGTGGGAGGACAAATAGGAGCATTTGCTGAGCTGAGCTCTCTAGCAGTGGGATCCCCTTGCATTCTTCGATGTCCTCTGTGTTTGATCTGGTTTTCTTTCCTCTTGAAGCTCTGTATTCTCTATCTCAGTATGAGGAAGCCAAGCTGTCTGCAGTCTGGGGTTTGGCTCTCTCTGAGCCACCATCTTCTGGGTGTTTTTGCTGTGTTTCTCTGGTTTTCTCCTCTAGTCACCTCTCCAGTACCTGTGTTCAACTCCCCAAGTCTGGTGCCAGCAAGGCCCTCTCTCCAGACTAGCACCCACCATCCCCAAGATTTCCCGGGCAGCTGGAGACTCCACATAGCACGTGGGGGAGGAGTCCTGGGATTCCCCTTCTGTGCCCTCAGACCCGACAGTTCAAGAATTGAAGCCTTTTTTTTGGTGTACCTCTTTAGTTGTGCTGCAGTAGGGTTCCCCCTGCTCTGTCCCATTATTAGATTTGGTCCTCTTTCTTCTTGAAGCGCATTGTTTTCTTTCTAGGTGTGTAAGGACACAGAGGTTTTAAGATTCACTCCTTCTAAGCACCCATCTTCCCAGAAACCTTCCACTGAGGAAGATTTTTGATGATATAATTATTATCTTAATTTATAAGCTCAAGAACTTAGAAATTCAGTAATAGAAACTCCTTTTCTATGACAATTCTAACTATATTACTTTAAGCTTGGTTGACTCTAAGTTGGGCCCTTGACAAGAATACTACCCCCTTAAATGACTTTCTCTAAAGACTGAAATATAGACAAATAGGTAATAAATGATATTCCTTTCTTTTGGAAAACTTTAGGAAATGGAATATAATTCCTTTATCATTACAATTACTTTCTGAGAAGAATATTACAGGTATTCCTTTCCATTGTATTTTCCTTTGTATAGATAAAGAAATTGGGGATCAGAAAGATTGTTACCTGTCTATGGTCACATAGCAAATAACTCCTGGAGATAGGATTTGAATCTAGGTGGCTCCTGAATCCAATTCTTATATGAGATTTATATGAGGACCTCTATTGTCCTAAACTCAAAAGAGATTTTATGTATGAATACACACACACACATACATTTATATGCCCCAAATGAAATCTAACCTTCTACAAGAATCCTTTCCCAAATACCTGGTATATATATATATATACTGGACTATAGATGTTTGCAGTTGTCCTCTCCATTAGAGTATGATTTCTCAAAAGGGGACTGTTATTTTTCTTTTCTTGTTCTCAACACTTTGCACAATTTCTGGTATATAGTAGGTGATTTATAAAGGATTATTGATTAATATGTATACATATATACACTTATGTACATAATACATATAGTAATATGATATACATATAATGTATGTAAAGTGCTTCATAAAGCTTAAACTGATATTTTTATATGATAGCTATTTAACAACTATAATTATCATTATTATCTCTAGGGAATTTAATGTACTCTTTCTACTGACAAATGTATCCCATTTTCTCTGTGTAACTAAAATCTAATAATTGCTTGTAGGTTGAACTCCCTATACAGAGGGTAGTATTTTCTATTGTCTGTCTTATATACTTTAAAATGTGTGTATGTATACATACTCCACAATACACAGTAATACATGCATATATGTATTTATATGTAATGCACCCACACAGATACATGAGTGTATAAGTATGTCATAAAGATATATACATGTTTTATATGTAGGTATGGAAATATATGCAATGATCTAGAACATGACAATGTACAAATCATTTATGCCTATTTAAGTATTTGAACATTTTGCTGACTGATGATATTTCAGGAGATCTGTGATATCATTGTCATGATACTTCTTCCACTGATATTTAACCCAACTTACCTTATTTTGTGCTATTCTTGTTGTATCCTGTAAGACTTCTGAGAAGGTCCAATCAACATAAGTCAATTTTTTTCTTCTTTTCTTGATATCAAATGGACACTGTTGGAGCTTTTCTTCTGTCCATCCTCTTGCTTTTGCCTCATGACTGGGCAAACTTCTCTTCAAATTTTATATGATTCCTATGTGTGACCTTTAAAAAAACTGCTCTTGAACAATTTCTGGATAGTGTTATGTTATGGCCTGCTTGTTTCCACCATATATCACTGTACTGTTTTTTTGAAAGACACTCAATGTGAACTCTAAGGAGAATTTGGTATTTCCTGCTCTTACCAACACAGCTTTACTGGTAGGATATCATAAAAATACAAAAATCCTTTTACAAATACTTTGTTTTTGAGGAAGAAGTCTGGATTCATTAATGACTCATGTTTCCAAAAGGAAACCACTTTATTCTGATGATCCTATTGAATTTTGATCTTAGCATGCTATAATTGCTCAGAGTCTATCCAAAATATAAAATCTCTAATACAGACTTGATCAGTTGGCTAAACAACTATAGCTCCGTCTGTACAATAGAAACTATTAATCCACTTAGATGGGCACTATGGATATTAAGGCAAACTCAAAAGATTTTAATGTGATTATGGGTAATAACATCTTATAATCTAAAAAAAAACATATTTCTATTGCGTTTTAAAATGCATCTCAAAACCACCCAATGAGATAAGGAATAAGGTTACTGTAATCATTTTACAGAAGAAAACATTAAGGCTTAGTGGGATGGAATGACTTTTCTACGAACATACATTAAAATCTAAACACTTAAATTTGGCCTAAGTAGATCAACTATCCAAACCATACTGAGTTCATTTATGGATTTTTTCTTTTAAATATTTTAGTTATATATATTTGTGTGTGTGTTTTTCAATCTATATACTGTACAATATATAGTTCTATATACTTTTTTTACCCAAATTGTACTTCCTGTATTAAGACAAACTAATATGATTATAGTGTGATTGTGGGATAATAATGACTTAAAGTCTAACATATCATATTTCTATCAGATTTTAAAATGTATTTGAAAACCACCTAGTAAGGTAGGTAAAGAAAATATACTATAACCATTTTGCATATAAAATGCTTAATCTAGATGAAATGAATTGTCCAAAATCATATCTCAAAATCTAAATTTCTAAATTCAATCTAAATAGATCAAATATCTAAAATAGAACTGAGTTTATGAGTTCAAATCTAGGCTTCTTCCTCTCTCTCTTTTTTTCTCTCTCTTTTTTTACACTTGATTTCCAAATTATTTTCCCTCTCTCCCTCCCAACTCTGCACTAGAGACCAATATTTGACAGATATGTATGTGTGACAATGTAGAATACATAGTTCTATATGTGTGTGTTTATGAAAATTATGCTTCCTTTCAAGGCAAAAAAGTTAAAAAAAACTTCCTAGAATATATAGAACTAAATACATCATGTTCTTGGGAAACTACTTATTCCATTGATATGCCTTTGCCAAAAGATTGTTGGAATTCCTCTTTAGGAATTGACTTTATGTTCTCTGATATATCCCATCCTTTAGAATATACTGCTTTGTTTCTTTTTAATAGCCCAAAGTAATTTGCAACATAATCTTCTCAATATAGTGATTTATTGATTCAGGGAATGACATTTTATTATTGACCATATTAAGGTTTATTATTAACAACAATAATTATAATCATAATACACTGCCATGATTAAAGGACTTCTTCTGAACTACTGAAAAACCTCTGTCTCCCTCTGATATTGTCTTCCAAATTCTTAACACTCTCTTTTAAAAATCAAGTTGAGCAAAAAATGATTAGTCTATTTCTGAAAAATTATTTCTCTTTTGGTAACTATCACTTTCTGTCAGTTGGAAAAGATGATTCATCATTGGTCCTCCATCATTATGTTTGTTCATTTAATTGATTATATTTCAAATTCTATTGATCAAATTTCAAAGTTGTTTGACTTCACAATCTTATAGTCAATGTACACATTGTTCTGTGGTCCTTCTTATTTTACTCTGCATCAGTAAAAATTCCCAAATTCCCCATGAATATAATGATTCAGTATTGTATAATAATATTTCGTCATCTTCACAAAGCATGGTTTATTCAGTAACTACCCAAATGATGAATACTTTCCTCTCAGTTTCCAGCTATTTACTATAACAAAAAATCCAGGTATGAAGAATTTTGTAGATAAAAATTCTTTCTCTCTAACTTTTTCTACTGAATTCTATGGCCATTAGTATTGTCATTCATTATCAAAACATATACATTTTAGGGGCAGCTGGGTAGCTCAGTGGAGTGAGAGTCAGGCCTAGAGACAGGAGGTCCTAGGTTCAAAACCCGGCCTCAGCCACTTCCCAGCTGTGTGACCCTGGGCAAGTCACTTGACCCCCATTGCCCACCCTTACCAATCTTCCACCTATGAGACAATACACCGAAGTACAAGGGTTAAAAAACAAAAAAAACAAAAAACAAAAAAAAACAAAAAAAAACATATACATTTTAGGTTATTTTTTAGGCATAATTATAAGGTAACTGGACCAACTCACAATTTTCCTAGTAGTACATTAGGTTCCTGTCCTCAAATTGTCATAACAGTTGTCATTTTTTGTCATATTTTGCCAATATTATAATGGAAATATTATTTTGAATGAATAATATTCCCCCAATTTAATGTATTATAATAAAGAGATGATACAGAGTATTGGGTAGATATTCATCCTAGGTCAGGAAAACTGGATTTCAGATGCATTGTGGGAAGATGATGGAGTAGGGCATGAAGTTTTCTTGTCCTCCTAATACCCTCCCACCCATAAACAACCAAAAAAACCCTCCGTAGAATCAATGCTAAAAGGGACCAAAAAACAGACAGAAGTAGTAAGTGAAGCTGAACTAGGGAGGAAGGTCTGTGATTTTCCTAGCCTCAGTCCCACTGCTATAGACAAATGCAAGGATACTAATGGGATTCTTAGGCAAAGGACCTTAGGAGCAGCCATGTCTGCTGTGACCTTAACTGGCCTACAGTTCTGGATTGAGGAGAGGACACCATGAAATATGAAGGGAGAAACTCAAGCATCACTGCTAGCAAATGAGGAACTTTGGAGGACTAAGGAATGCAGACTGGACACTTGCTCTGACTTGGGAAGAAATAGGAGAAGAAGAGTAAAAGAGTATGCATGAGTTAGTGTGGATACTGAGATACTGAGGCTATGTCTGCTGTGATTCCATGAGATTGGAATCCCTGGATCCCACAGGAAAAGTGGACTAGCACAGGAAAGGTAGACTAGCTGCTTACAGTAGTAGTAGCAAAACTGCCCATTGGCTTTGGTCAGAATACCTGAGAACAATTATGGGTTGAGACTTAAGTTTAGGACCCAGGATTACATGAGAACCCAGATAATAAAAACTGGAATAACTAAATAGGATCCAGGTAAAGAGAGACCATAAATCCCCTAAAATGGGATGTAACATAACTCAGAACAATAGAAAGCCTGGGCAGTAAAATAGTCAATAATTAAATTTGCTGGCCAGACCACTAAAATATAAAAAAAAAATAAATTAAGCAAGTAGAGGAGAAAGAACCCATTTATTAATAACTATTATTTTTTGACAGTGAAGTAAAAACACTGACTGGCCACAAGCTCAAAAAGAGGTTTCAGAAGAGCTTGAAAATACCTCAAAAATCAAATGAGAGAGATTTAGGGAATTTTAGAAATAAAAATAAGAGAAATGCAAGAAAATCAAGAAAATTATGAAAGATCGCCCAAGTGGAAAAAGAGATACATAAACTCAGGGAAGGAAAATAATCTATTAAGAACTAGATTTTGGCAAGGGGAAACCATTGATCTCTTAAGACAACAAAACTATAGTAAAGCAAAATCAAAAGAATGAAATAAAGAAGAGAATATGAAGCATCTAATCACAAATACAACTGACCTGGAAAATAGATCAAGAAAAACAAAATAAGATTTCTTAGATTTCTAGAAAGGTATGATTAAAAAAAAGAACCTAGAGACCACACACCAAGGAAAACTGTCCAGAAATTCTAGAATCAGTGGGTAAAACAGAAATTAAAAGAATTCATCAATCACCACCTCAAAGAGACTCAAAGATCCAAAGATGAAAATGCACAGGAAAATCATTGTTCAGCTCCCAGGTTAAGGAGGAAATACTACAAGCAAGAAGAAAAAAATTAATACTATAAAACTACAGTCAGAAAAACACAAGCAGCTGCAACATTAAAAGAATGCAGGACATGGAACACATCATTTAGTAGAACAAAAAAAGCTGGCCTTACAACCAAAAATAACATATTCAGCAAAGAAGAGCATAATAATAAAAAGTAAAAAATAGTCACTTAACAAACTAAAAAAGTTTCAACTCTTCCTTGAGGGGGGAACCAAATTCAGAAGAAAATTTGATTTTTTAGAAACATACAAGATCAAGGTATTTGATTCCTATATGGGAAATTTATTCTACGGTCCCTGGGCATCATTGCTTGGGTATTTTAAAGGGGCATGTGTGGAGGGAAGGCATGAGGTCTAGGTGAATGTCATCAAATGAGTTGAAATGGTAGTGCAACACACCAGGAAGAGATGGGGTGGAATGGCTATCTCATATGAAGGAGGAATGAATGGAGAAACTGCCATGGAGAAGGATAAAAGGGGTAGAGGGCTGGTAGTTGTAGAACCCTATTACCATTGGACCTGGGATAGAGAACAACATAAACAGAGAGGTAAAAAATTTATTTACAGAGAAAGAAAAGGGAAGAAGGATGGGATAAGGAAGGGACTAGGGGGGACAATATGTATCAAAAAGTGGGGTGATAAAAAGAGAGGATAGGAAGGGACTCTTAGGACAAGGTAGGGGAAGGATATTTTGAACTGACTTAATATCAGAAGTAGATATAATAAAAATTAAAAGGTTTGGAGGAAGGAACAAAGTAGGAACTTTTGGAAAAGTGGGCCAATTTGAATCCAGGACAGTAAATGGAGAGGTTAAGAGGATTTTTTGAGAAGGGTGTGAATTTGAGAGGTATTGGTCAAAGGAAATTGGACATGCAAGGAGGGATAAGATAGAAAGACAGGAAGAGGGAGACAAACAGTGAGGAAGAACAGAAGAGATGGAAATGCACAGCTAGTAAATATGACATTGAATATATTGGGATGAACTCTCACATGAGAAGAAAATGGATGACAGAAAGGATAAAAAACCACAACCTGACAATGGGTTGTTTACAAGAAACACATTGAAAAGGAGAGACATAGTATAGTAAGGGTGAGGGGCTAAAGCATAATATGCCATGCCTTAGCTGATCAGAGAAGACAGACGTAGCAGTCCTGATCTCTGACAAAGTTAGGACTCAAATGGATATAATTGGAGGGAATAAACAGGTGAGTAAGATAAACTTGAGGGGCAGATGGTTACCAAGGATAATGAAACATTATCACTATTGGACCTGTATGCACCAAGTGGTCTAGCATCTAGGTTTTGAAAGGGAAAGCTAAATGAGATACAGATGGAAATAGAAAACAAAATAATAATAGTGGCAGACATTAATATTCCCTTCTCAGAAAAAGATTAATAAAAATAAATAAGGAAGAAGTTAAGGAGATGAATAGAACCTTAGATAAGTAAAATATAATAGATATGCAAAAAGCCACTACATCCCTGCATGAGGCTAGCAATAGATCTAAGCCTGGTCAAACACATAATCAGAAACTTAGTTTCTGGTGGGACAATAAATATTCTGCAGAAGTCTTTAACCCTAATCATACCTTGGAGACAATACTGCATACCTGAGGGGTTGTTGCATTGGGATAACAGTTCTGCTGGGTATGAAGCAAATGAAGTTTGTATTATAATACATATATAATTTACATATTTAAACAAATTGTAATCAATGTGGAGTTTGTAGTTTTGCACATAATTTTTGATGTACTTATTTAGTTAAATATTTTTGGTGGTGGTAGTGGTTAAGTATATAATAAATAAATAAATAAATATTTTTTTAAAGGGAAGATCTGGTTTTAAGTATTCAAGTCATGTTTCTTAACATAACTGATTATTTTACTTACTCTCAGTATTCCAGGGAACTAGGAACAGAAGTTGCAGAATGTTTGCCAATCTCTTCTTTGTTCTCCTCCTCCTCCTCCTCCTCCTCCTCCTCCTCCTCCT
>NC_058130.1:418107968-418176871 GCF_016433145.1 Gracilinanus agilis
TCCTTCTTCTTTCTTCTTCTTCTTCTTCTTCTTCTTCTTCTTCTTCTCCTTTCTTCTCCTTCTTCTTTCTTTCTTCTTCTTTCTTTTTTTCTTCTTTTTTTCCTCCTCCTCCTTTAATTCTCCTCACTATGCTACTTCATCTTCCTATTCTTTCTCCTCTTCTACCATCAATAAAATTACTATTGCTGCTGCTGCTACTTCTACTATTGCTACCATTACCACTATTATCAGCACCATCACCACTATTGCTACCACCATTATTTTTATTTATCTTCTCTCCTATTCCTATTAATCCTGCTATATACATAATAACAAATGTTAGTGGATATTAGTTTAATAATCTTAAAGTATAGCCTCCTTAAAAGGCAATAGCATTATAATAAGAGATGTTTCAAGACAATTATTGCATTTATATAGTATAATTCATTTGTTTGCATAAAGAAGTTAAAAAAATTCATTATCCTTGGGAAGGAAGTTACAATGGTGAAATGACAATAGAGAATTCAACTAAATACAACAAATATATTTAATATATGTATGTGTACAAATTAAATATGTGTTTCTGCATTAGTTTCCTAAATGTTTAGATATGGCTAGGTAAGTATAGGTATCTCTGGAATGCAGTTCATCTCTGTTGAGAGGAGAAACAGAATTTCCATCTATACCAACAATTAGCTAAATAGTGTAGAGGGGGAAACAAAATGCACAAGTGACTCAATGTTTGTGTTCTTTTCTCAAACCCTGATGGAGTTATTAGATTATAATTATATCTCTTTTCTTATCTCCACCACACACATCAGTCCTTCCAGGCTAGGAGTCTTATTAGATTTTAGTGATTCAGAAAGAAAGTTGTTTCCTATTTGCTTATACTGTTGTAAGATAAATTAATGAGATGTTTAAGATTAGTTAGTTGGGAGGCTTAGCAAGCAGGGCTGGAGAATTCTAAATGGAATGGGGAAGCAGGAAGTTTTGCTTCTCTTTCTGAGATGTTGGCTGGGGACAAGTTGCAAATGACCCCTGCGATACCTCAGAGGAAGTGGAGTTTGAATCCTGATATCCTGGTGTCCAGAAGGAGGAAAGTCATCTGCCTGTGGGAGGTTTGCTTGAGACTTTAAAACCTAACCTGGGTTGCTGGTCAGCTCAGGTTGGTTTAGCTCCCTGACTTACCCAACTGAAGGAGTACTGGCTGAAGACCTGGGAAAGCTGTATCATCGCTGGATTTTGACAGAACTCAGCAGTGAGGATCCCACTTTCATTCCTGATCTCCATTGTGCCCTGCCCTGTTATAGTTTCAAGCTTAGTGTAGATAAATCCATTCCCTGACCCTGAGGCTTCCCCATAGACTGGTAGATTAGGACCCTTTTTTCCCCTTCCTTAAAACTATAGTTAATTGAATTAAAACCCTCTTTATAAAACCTATTGTCAGTCTACTCACTTGTTAAGTTTCACAAACTCCCTGGCTAAGTGGATCTGTGTTGGCACTTGGCCCTCCAACTGCCAAACCCATTCTAAATTGTATTTCCCCAATTTGTTAATCCCAGTCTACTGCCCTGTCCTGTCTCTTACTTTCTTCCTCAAAACCCTGATAATATTTAATCTAACCCCCAGTTTTCCCCCATAAGAATACTCACCACTTTAGATCCTTCCTATTAAACACTGGTTATATAAAAGAATAGTTACAATTAAATTCATTTAGGGACAGCTAAGTGGCACAGTGAATAGAGCACTTTACTTCAAATCAGAAAGACTCATCTTTATCAGTTTAAATACAGCCTCAGACATAAACTGTGTTACTTTGGGCAAGTCACTTACCTCTGCCCTCAGTTCCTAGTTCCTCATCTGTAAAATGAGTTAGTGAAGTAAATCATTCCAGAATCTTTGCAAAGGAAACCCTAAAATGGGTTCGGGGTTAGACCCAATTAAATAATAATAACAACAACAGAAACCATTTATCCAAGCTAAATAGCAACCAGAAATCAGAGAAATAATAGTGATTAGCATTTACCAAATAATATATAAATATGAATGAGTTCTTTATCTGGGAGTGAAAATAGATTTCAGATTAAATCAAGAGAAGGCCCAATCTTACCCTAGGGAAAGTGTCCAAAGTTTATAGGGAGTTAAGTTGACAATTAGGGACATGTTGAAGATCTGGCTTCTCTTATATATCTGAAGCTTGTCATGTCTTTCTTTCCTCCTCAGAGCATCCTCTATCTACATACATGTCTCTCAACAGAAGGCTCTGAAACCACATGTGACTCATTCCCAAGATGCTCTAGACCTACCACTACTCTTTTTTTCCAATGAAACAGAGTAATCTCAGCATTCCATTCACTAATCCAAAATCACAGTTTTTTTTTCTTGAATATAAACAATTTACAAAGTAACCTACATTCATTGACCTAGGATGCCTGATGACACATAAATTAAGAGCTCATTATGCATGAAAAACTGTGCTATATACTAAAGACCCCAAAGCATCAAAAGTTAAAAAAAAAAAAGAAAAACAACAAGAAAAAAATCACTCCTCTTCTCTCAGGGTTTACATTCTGCAGAGGATATATTATATAAACACATAAATAATAATAGGATAATTTGAGTTGGAGGAATTTGCTAATAACATGGCAGCAGAAAAAGCTGGACATAGGAAGTAACACTTGAATTGAGCATTAAGGTAGCCTGACACCAGCTCTATTCATGTTTCTATATAAGAAACCACTTACTCTACCTACTTTCTAGATCGTTACAGCTGTTCCCAATTGGTGAATGGTTAATAAGTGAATCTTTTTAACTTCTTCTACCCATGAAAATCCCCTATGGGAAGTTTCCCTTCTTTATCATCTGCTCATTTTCTCCACTTGCTTTACTTAGGTGACTGAAGAATTTGCTTTTATAAGAGTTCTAATCAATTCTTATAATACTGATAATTTGTTGTCATCCAGTTATTTAGTCATGTTTGACTCTTTCTGATCCTTTGGACCAATTTTATCTATGGAGTTTTCTTGATAAATATACTGTAGTGTATTATCATTTCCTTCTCCAGTGGTTTAAGGTAAACAGGTTAAGTAACTTACTCAGGGTCACACACCTAGTAAGTGTCTGAGGCCAAATTTGAACTTCCGTCTTTCGAACTCCAGGTCTAGCATTTTATCCACTGAGCCAACTAATTTCCCCATTATTGATGATACTCTAGATTTGTGTGCATTTATATATAATGTTTGATTAGGTAGATTATTTTGAATCTGATTTTCCTTTATCTCTGAATTATTTGCTCCTGGTGGGTAGGGCTCTATCTTCTACTTGCTTTCCACTCCCATTCTTCAAGTATCTCTTGCCACATTCACTTTCCACAACAGTAACAATATTCACAAATACATGGCAAACTTAATTAGAAAATATATAATGTAATCTATACCCACTCCTGAGGTCATAATTCAAAGATTTTATGCTTTTGATGGTGGGTCAAGAAAAATTTCTTTTTCCGAATATGTAAAGTTGCATTCTTTATCATGCTGGAACTTTTATCATTCTTTCATATAAATTATATTACCTTCAATGTTTAGAGTTCTTTATTAAATATAATTTGTTGGCTGTAGAGAATATCTGACAAGAAAGAGACCTCAGAGGTAACCTAGTATCATTCTTACCTGAGTAACAATGTCATTTTTATGACCTACAATGAACAATCATGTAATCATTGCTTGAAGACTCCTTGTAAAGGAGAACAGATGATCTCCCACGGTGGTCCATTCCACTTTTGGTCAGTTCAGATAGTTACAGACTTTCCCCTTATATTGTTAATAGGATCTGACTCTGAAATATCACTTCCCCTCTAGGACTTTTGAACAGCCATCATCTCTTAGATGATTCCTTTCAAATAACTTTTTGGAACAGATATTTTGACATGGCAGCAAAAAAGGTCATTATTAAGTACCTATTGTCTGTTGATTCTGTGAGACATGCAATGAAAGTTCAGGGAGCAGAGTGTGTATGACCAAAGTCATCTCATGAGCTAGTTAAAGAAAATTGACTCTGTAGACTCTTCACTTTCTGCCCCAAGAAAAATCCCTACTTTAGCTATTAACTAAAAGGAGAGAATTCATTTTTACTTTATTTTCTCTATCAGTCTGGATATTAATATCTTGATTACTATGATAGTATCTAAGCATTAAAGTTATGTTTCCAATTTTTCATTTAGATGAAAGATATTCCACATTGCCTAGTACACCACTAAGGGTATATAAATGATCTACAGCTTTTCTTTTTATTTCCTTTTTTTAATTTAAGAAAACACATGCTTATTTGGATATCTTTTCCTGCTGCTGCTGGAAGAGAAACTGCATGGGCGAGTTGTGGCAATATTGTTAACCATATAAATGACCTTCTAATTACCTAGACCTCCCAGAAAAACTGAGATATCACAGTCTAAAAATTCATCCAAGCACGGTATTCTCTCTTTCCCCTGATGAAATGGTGGGAGGTTCACTTCAGATGTGAGAAAATGTCACTCTTAATAATAATAATAGTAGTAGTAGTAATAGTAATTAACATTGAAATATGCTTTATAGTTTGCGAACAGATTTAGTTATGTTACCTCATTTGTGCTTACAACAATTTCTCAGGGTAGGTGCTATTATTATCCCCATTTCACAGGTGAAGAAGTTGAAGTTAAATGAAGTTAAGCCCATTCTCACAGAGCTAATAACTATATAAAGCAAGATTCACATTGAAATTTCCCTTATTAAAAGTCTAGCATTTTACTCACTATTTCAAGTTACCTCTTACCACAACTATACTTAGGTTTATTTTCTTTTCATTCTTTGCCTTCATTGAATTTCTGAAAAAAAATCTTTACTAAAGAAGATTGCTATAGGAAGGCTGAATATCATCTAAATAAACCTGTTCCCCCTCCAAAGTATAACCAGTTAATGGAAAAATGTGAATGGTATCTTTCAATGGAAAGAATCAGAGATCAAACTCTCTCACTAAAATCCTTACTAATTTAAGGAGAGCAACCAACGGATTCACCACATCATTTCCCCAGAAGTTGACCATCTAGATTTCATGATCTCATGATCTTCAAAAACTCATCATTCTGAAATATGAAGCAAACTCTGAAACTCAACATCTCCTCAAACCCTTCCAAGACATGGCTACAGGACTTCATCATACTCATGCCTCCACATGGGAAACCCCTACTTCAACTTCTTTTTAGGCATTGTCTTCCCTCATTAGATTGTTTTATATCTTACCTTTTTAAAGTCCTAGAATTTGGCACAGTGCCTGGAATCAATAGGTGTTATAACTCAGAACACACCAAATCTCTGCAAAGGCTTATGGAACTTGGGATTAAATGATACTAAAAGTTCTGCCTGGATTCATGAGTCTCTGATTAGAAAAGATGACATCTTCAACCTTTCCATGATAAGAACTAAAGACACTCCATCTCTTAGGTCTAAGTATTTTCTCTGTAGTCTATGTTTAGAGATCTGCCTCCTCTACTTCCACTACTGACCTCTCTGGTTTCGAGTTCCGATTAAATTCCTACCTTCTACAGGAAACTTTCCATAACTCTTGTTAATTCCAGTGCTTTCTCTTCTTTAATAATTTTCTATTTATCACATATATGGCTTGGTTTGCATAGATTTGTTTGCAAGTTTTTGCCTCCATTAAATTGTAAGGTCCAAGAGAATGCTTTTTGCCTCTTTTAAAACCCGAGGCGAAAAGCATTCAATGCCTGGCATGTAGTAGACTTTTTTCTTTTTTTGCATAATACCTTATTTTAACAAATTATTATTCCAAATGTGTAGAAATCTAAACAAAACAAGCATTCCCGTGTAAAGAAAAAGAAGATATTATCCAAATGTAACTGCAGATCTCCCTTATATTTGACTTACTTTTCTTCATATCTACATAATAGATCCTGTCCACTAGTGTCCAAAACCCTCCCAATCATCCCGGTTTCACATAAGATATTGTCATGAAGGCAAACATGTTCATATAAATTAAATAATGTTTCATCTTCCAGTTCACTTTCTGGAGAAAATATTCTCAGTTTATTCTTCTAGTATTAGTTTTATAGCTATGTATAATGTTCTGTAAAAGTGAAATTTGGGAAATGTATCAAACTACATTTCCCGTGGTCCAACGGGTTTCCGTTTCCGGGTCTTTGGGGGCATGGGGAGGTCTACGTCGACGCAGAGAGGGTTTAAATCTCCTGGGTTGGGAGGAAGGGGCCTCTTTTGCCAGTAGGCGCTTCCAGGAAACAGGAGACAGTAATGGAGGCGGCAGTTTTGAATGCTTACAAGCGCGTGGTCTAATGATTTTATCTATAAACATGGCTTTAATTAAAATGCTAATTTATATTATTATACAAGCCTTTATCATTTTTCATATTTACAGTTCTGGTTCTACTTATTTCACTGTTCATTATTTCATATAGTACTTTCCTGGTTAAAAAAAAATCAGTTTGTTCGTTGTTTCCTATGACACAGTAGTATTTCATCACAATCATATACCTCATTTATTTAGCCATTTCCAAATTGGTGGGCATCCCCTCCATATCTAATTATTTGCCAACACAAAGAGAGTTGCTATAAATATTTTGAAACTTATCTTTTCCTAATTTCCTTGGTAAACAGACCCAACAATGGTATTGTTGGATTTATAGGTATATATAGTTTTATAATTGAGCATAATTACAAATTACTATCCAAAATGAATATATCAGTTTCAACATGATACTTCAACTTGTTCAGCTTCAACAACAATGCATTAGTGTCCTCATTTTTTCACATTCCCTCCACCATTTATCACTTTGTCCTTTTGTTATTTTAGCCAGTCTGGTGGATGTGAGGTGATATCTCAGAATTTTTTAGGCTTGCTTATCTCCAATCAGTATAGTGATTTGATATTTCTTCAGATGGTGATATATGGCTTTGAGTTCTTCATTTGAAAATTGTCTGTTCATATAATTTGACCACTTATCAATTGGAGAATGGTTTTTATTCCTTAAAAAAATAGAGAATGGGGGTTAAGTGACTTGCTCATTTAGGAAGTGTCTGAGGTCATATTTGAACTCAGGACCTCCCATCTCAATCTCAATCCACTAACCCACCCAGCTGGCCCCAATGTTTTTTATTCTCACAAATTTGACAAAGTTCCCTATCTATTTTAGATATGGAACTTCTATCTGAGCTGCCTCTACAATTACTCCCAATTTTAAAAATTTCCTTCTAATCATGGCAACATTTATTTTATTTATATGAAAAATTTTCAATGTAAATGTTTTCAAAATTACCTGTTTTCAATGCCCAAAGCTCTCAATCTCTTGTTGGCTCATAAATTACTCTTCTATCCATAAATCTGATAAACAGTATGTTTCCTGTTCTTCTAACTTACTTATGGTGACTCCTTATATATCAACATCATGCATCTATTTTGATCTTATCTTAGTGAGTGGTGTAAGAGATTGGTCTAAACCTAGTTTCTGCCACACTAGTTTCCAGTTATCCCAATAATTTTTTTTTCCCAAACACTGATTTGATATCCCCAAATCCTAGATGTATGATTTTATTCAAATACCAGATTACTATGATCTCTTACTACATTTGTCATAATTCTGTTCTGTTCTACTGATCTACCTTTCTATTTCTTAGCCAGTACCAGATGGTTCTGATAATTACAATACAATTATAATATTGTACAATATACAATTTATAATACAATTTAAAATCTGGTATTTCCAGACCTCCTTTCTTTACATTTTCCCCACTAATTCCTTTGATAGTCTTGATCTTTTATTATTTCAAATGAATTTTATCATTTTTCCTAACCCAATGAAATAATTTTGGTAATTTAGGTAGAATGATATTGAATAAGTAGATTAGTTTAAGTAGGATTATAATTTTAATTAGTGGTTCTGCCCATCCATGAACAATGAATATTTTTCTATTACTTAGACCTGGCTATTTGTGTAAAAAGTGTTTTACAATTATGTTCATATAGTTCCTAGGATAGTTTTGTCTGTTATACTCCAAGATATTTTATTCTACATGTGGTTATTTTAAATGGAATATCTCTTTCTAAATATCCTTGCAGGAATTAACCGTAATGCTGATGATTTATATGAATCTATTTTATGTCCTGTTAATTTGCTAAAATTATCTATAGTTTTAACTAACTTTTTAGTGAATTTTCTGGGATTTTCTACATATAACAAAATGTGATCTTCAAACAGGGATAGTTTTAGGTCTTTGCCCATTCTGATTTTCTTCATTCCTTTTTCTTCTCTTATTGCTATTGAGAGTATTTTAATAATATATTAAATTATATTGGTTGTTTCATTCCTGGTCTTATTGGAAAGGCTTCTAGCTCCCCCCATTACAGATAATATTTGCTGATGGTTTTATGTAGATGCTTCATATCATTTTAAGAAAAATTCCACTGATACCTATACTTTCCAATGATTTTAATTGGAAAGAAAGTTGTATTTTTGTCAAAGGCTTTTTCTCCATCTATTGAAATAATCATATGATTTCCTTATATTAAACAATTAAGGGTATGAATCCCATTTGATCACAATGTATTATCTTTGTGACATTGTTGTAGTCTCCTAGGTAGTATTTTTATGACTTTTGCATCTATATTCATTAATGAGACTGATCTATTATTTTCTTTGTTTTTACTCTTTCTGGTTTAGATACCAGAACCATATTTGTTTCATAAAAGGAGTTTGGTAAAACTCCTTTACCTATTGTTTCAAATAATTTGTTTGATACTGGAATGAATTGGTCATTAAATGATTGGTGGAATTCACTAAATCCATGTAATCTTAATGTTTTTCTCTTAGGAAGTTCAATTAGGGTTTGATTAATTTCTTTTTTCTAAAATAGGTTTTATCAGGTATTCTATTTCTTGCTTTAATGGAAGTTTATTTAAAATTTTTTTTTACATTTTTAAAAAATATATTTTATTTTTCTTTCATTACAAAATTTATTTTTATTTCGTTGAGCAATATAATTTCTAACAATTGTTTCAATTTCATTTTCATTTGTGGTATATTCATCCTTTTCATCTTTACCATAACTGATTTGTTTTTCTCTTATCTTATTTTTTATTAGTTTGACCAATGGTTTATGAATAGTGTTGATTTTTCATAAAATAAACTGCTAGATTTATTTATTCATTGAATGGTTTTCTTATATTCAATTTTATTGATCTTATCTTTAATTTTTAGGATTTCTAATTTACTCTTTAGTTGGAGATTTTTAATTTTTTTCTTTTTCTATTTTTTAAATTGTTTGCCTAATTCATTAATTTTCTCTCTCTACTTTATTAACCTAAGCATTAAGAATTATATATTTTCCTCTAACTACTGCTTCCGCTACATTTCATAGGTTTTTTATGTTGTCTCATCATTCACTTTAATAAAATTATCTATTGTTTCAATAATTTATTCTTTAATCTACTCATTCTTTAAGATTAGGTTTTTAAATTTCTAATTAGTTTTATTGCTTATTTCCTTTATTATGTACAAATTTTATTGGATTATGGTCTGAGAAAATTGCAATTACTATTACCTCCTTCCTACAATTAACTATACTATTTTTATGAACTAAAATATGATCATTTTGGGAAGGAAGTATACT
The DNA here is from genome assembly GCF_016433145.1 of Gracilinanus agilis. Taxonomy (NCBI): domain Eukaryota; kingdom Metazoa; phylum Chordata; class Mammalia; order Didelphimorphia; family Didelphidae; genus Gracilinanus; species Gracilinanus agilis. Next base: position 418,117,619 of record NC_058130.1, read on the forward strand.
TTTTTCTGTTCCTATTCAGTTCTTTCCAGATATCTATTATTTTATCTTAACTAAGATTCTATTCATCTCTTTGACTTCTTTCTTATTTATTTTTGGTTACATTTGTCTAGTTCTTAGAGGGTGAGATTAAAGTCTCCCATTAATAATATTTTATTATATATTTCCATATGTAACATTTAATTTTTTCCTTTAAAAATTTAGATGCTATAACATTGGGTGCATATAAATTTAAAATTGACAATGTGTCATTGTTTATGGCACCTTTTAACATAGTATGCTTTCCTGTTTATCTCTTTTGATTTTATCCATTTTAGCTTTTACTTTGTTAGAGATCATGGTTACTATCCTTGTATTCTTCATATCAGCTGAGGCATTATATATTTTGATCCAATCCTTTGTTTTTAATCTGTATGTATCTTTTATTTTTAAGTGTGTTTCTTGTAAAGAATATATTGTCAATATATTTTTTTGGTCCATTCTGCTATCCATTTTCATTTTTTGGGTAAATTAATCCCATTCACATTCAATGTCATAATTATTGGTTGCTTATTTCCCTCCATTCTGCTTTTCCTTACTTTGTCCTATTTCTTTATTTTTGCTATTTTTGCTATGCACCTCCCTAGACTTATCTTATCATGAATTTCTCCCTAATTCCCTTATATTGCCCCATTTCTTTCTTTCTTTCATGAGTTTCTGGATTTTTTTTTCATTTGGGTGATTTTTCTTTCATTTCTCTTATTTTTTTTCTAGTTTTGTCTCAACCTCTCTCATTTCATTTTTGATGTTCTTTAAGTTCTTTGAAAAGGTCTTTTTTGAGCTTGTGGTCTTTTACTGTGTTTCTTTGATATTTTTGAAGTTTAAACTTTTACTTCATTATCCTCTGAGTTTGAGCTGAGGTTTTCTCTGTCCCCATAATAATGATCAACTATGTTCTTTTTCAGTTGGCTACTCATTTTTTTTGTTTTTGTTTTTATATTTAAAAAATTTAGTGGCAGGGTCAAATAGACTTGGCTTTTTGCTGGGCTCTACGGATTCCTATAGAATTGGCATATGTTATCTTAGGTTTTAGGATGTTTTTGTGTTTGTTCCCACCCATCCCCTCCCGTACCTAGGTCTTATTTAGTTATTCGATTTTTATATCCCAGGTTCTAAGTAATCCCCAGTTCCCCTGTTCCTCCACAGTCTGTGATTGTGCTTCAAACCTAAGGGCAGTTCTGTCCCTGCACTTGCAAGCAGACAGGCCAACTCCCATGTGGCAAAAACCAGGGACTCTACTCTTCTGGGTGCAATAGCAGCTTCAGTGCCTCTACAACCACACTCACCATTGTGTATTTCCTTCTCACTTCTGTTATAGGAAAAGTTAAGATGTATAAGTCTGCAGATGGACAGCAGAGTGCAGGATTCTGGAATTCTAGGAACTAGCTGTTGGAGAGAGACAGTTTGGGACTTTGGGATGTGGTTTTTCTCTCTGAGGTGGAACTAGGGAGATTAGCTATTGCCCTGTGGCATTGTACTGCCTTATCTTCCCATTCTACATGCTCCTTGGTTATCCTATTACCTGTTGGCTGTGTTTTGACATCCGCTGAGCTCCTGTGCTGATCCTGTGACAACTGACAGTGAGTGTGATACCTGGCCTAGATCCTTGGATCTTGGTCCATCTTTGGGCCCTGTTAGACTTACACAGACTCTTTCCTTAAAACCATCTAAGGGGGTTTAATATTAGCTTAGCTGAGTACAGGACTTTGGGGTTATATATAGAGGATAGGAGTAGAATGGGAAACTACTCAGAAGACATCTATGAAGAGATTTTAGACTTGGGGAGGTATAGGTAGTTAACATTAGATTTAGTTTATCTAAATACCTCCCAACCTGTCCCTACTTTATTAAACCAACTGTTATTTCATATTTTAGTAGTCTGTGTTATCTCAGTGTCAGGCTAGTCTAGGGACCTTTGCCTATGGATGTGGATTCCAGTGGTATCCTCCTGGAAGTAGGCTTTGGGGCTCAGTAAACATGAGGATCTGCTCTCAGAGACTATATTGTGAATTCCAAGATGTTTACTTTGTTTCTGCTGCTAGCTGTGGTTGGACTGAGGCCAGGGAAGTCAGAAATCTTCTTCCCTAGTTGCCCCTTCAACTCCTGTCTGCCTTTCCTGCTTTTAGAATTGATTTTGTGGATTTATTTTGGGATGTTTGTGGAGGGTGTTAGGAGGACAAGGAATGGTTCACCCCTACTCTGCTACCTTCCCACAATGCATGTCCCATCTAGAAGACTCCTAATAAATGTTTATTGAATAAATTAATTATAACAATTATGGAGAAAATAAAATTACCTACTAAAGGAGCAAATATCTAACCCTCTCATATAGACAGTAATACATATATATGAGATTTAATAGTTTGTCAATCAGACAACATTTTTTCATATAGGTATTAATTTGAACATTGTGTGTGTGTGTATGTGTGTGTGTGTGTGTGTGTGTGTGTGTACAGTTGAATGAGGCACTGACTAAATGAGGTAAAAGGTATAGTTAATAGAGAGGTAGACTTAGAGTTAGAAAGATCTAGATTCAAATATAGCCTCAGATACATATTATATATGTGAACTTCCTTCTTTTAGTGTCAGTTTCCTCATTGGTAAAAGGAGGGAATTGGACTCAGTTGTCTCTAAGGTCCCTTATAGCTCTATAGTATTTTTGTTCTTTTATCAAAAGTAGTTTAATGTTTATTCATTTCATCTAGGTCCAGTACAACTGGATCTTCCTGAATAAATAAGATTAAAGATTGAACCATTCTTTGAATAAATGTAGAGCACTAGATCTGCAACTAATTAGCTATGTGAACTTAGGTAAGACACTTCTCTGATGCTTTTTCCTTAGCTAAAAAAAGAAAAGGAATCTCTAAATTCCCTTCCAGTTCTAATATTGTCATGATTTCATTCTTTGAGCTATGATCTTCACACTTATATTCTTCAATCTATTTGTTAGAAAAGACTTAATTAAAACCATCAAAGAATAATTAAGACCAGAGAGCATAGGAAGTAAAAGTTTTATTAATTAGTAAAAGTCATGTTTCATTGTGAATGAATCTAGTTCCCTCAGCTGTGTTATCAGGCAGCCTGGAAAGAATTGTAGTCAGAGAGAATTAAGTGGACACCCTCAACTCCTTGCTAGGCACTGAACCTCCCAACTCCCTCAGAAATAAAGTCCCTTAAATCATATTTCAGTGGTGGACTTCCGGCTCTCCATCCACCAAGGTAAACTGGTTCTGATCAAATGAGCAACAGACTAAGGGACTTATCCAAACCATGAACCTTCAGAAATACTTGAAGATATTCTGTTGACCTCTTTTTCTTGCCCCTATAGAAATCTTACCTCTTCACCAGTAGTCAGGGTATAACCTGGGGCCAGATGAAAAAATGTAGAAATACTACAGGGAAAGCTCTTCTCACAGCATGTCCAACCTGATTAAAAATGAGGATTGCTGCCTAGCCTTGCCCTTTGAGAGGAAGCTCTCATGGGAGCACCACACAAAAAAGTTTAAGTGCAGCCTGGCCAGGAAAACCTCATAGCTGCTCAGTGATCCCCTGGCCTGGAGGAAAAAGACGAAACCATAAGTCTTTCTTCTACAGCCTACGGCTTATTTCTATGTGTATGTGTATATATATATATATATATATATACATATATATATATGAAAAGCTTGATATTTGATATATCACATATCAAGCTTTTCCTCTCGTGATCCCATGAAAATGTCATATTCATCCCTTCCTCCAAATTTTTGCTAAGTGTTNGGGGCCAGATGAAAAAATGTAGAAATACTACAGGGAAAGCTCTTCTCACAGCATGTCCAACCTGATTAAAAATGAGGATTGCTGCCTAGCCTTGCCCTTTGAGAGGAAGCTCTCATGGGAGCACCACACAAAAAAGTTTAAGTGCAGCCTGGCCAGGAAAACCTCATAGCTGCTCAGTGATCCCCTGGCCTGGAGGAAAAAGACGAAACCATAAGTCTTTCTTCTACAGCCTACGGCTTATTTCTATGTGTATGTATGTATATATATATATATATATATACATATATATATATGAAAAGCTTGATATTTGATATATCACATATCAAGCTTTTCCTCTCGTGATCCCATGAAAATGTCATATTCATCCCTTCCTCCAAATTTTTGCTAAGTGTTCCTATTTCCTGGAATGCCCTTTCTCTGACAGATAGACTCATCTTTGTGTACTCTATAATTAGTACAGAGTTTGGTTTTCCAGGTTTGTATTTTTCTTATGCTGAGTCCGAAGGAGGGGATGTGGACAAAATGGAGTGATGATTCTAATAATTTGTATTTGAGAGGAAACAAATCTGCATGATAATAATAGTTAATGTTTATATAGTGATCTAAATGTGTTACCTCATTTGATCCTCAGAACAAAACAGTAATGCAAGCATTGTTATCATCTCCATTTTAAAGGTGAGATACTAGAGGCTGAGAGCAATTTTGACTTGTCCAGGATCATATAGTTAATTGTCTGCAGCAGTATTTAAATCCACATTTTGCTGACTCCAAATCCAGTGTTCTATTTTCTGACAGCAGTCAATAAGCATTTATTAAGCTCTTTCTATTTGCCAGGCATTATACTAAGCACTGAATGTATAAAATAAAAACACAAACCCCTATTCTCAATGAGCTCACCATCAATGAGAGGAGACAACATGCAAACTATGAACAAAGAAAATGTATACAGGATCAAATGGAAATAAACAAGAGAGGGTGTGTGGAAAGTATTCTTGTCAAAGGAAGGATTTTGGCTAGGCCTTAAAAGAAGTCAGAGAAGTCAGGAAATGAGTATATAGAGATTTCCCTGAACAAAAGAGCTACCTCTCCTTAGAGAGGGGAGCATTGGTCTTAACTACAAAGAAGAGTTAAATTCAATTGATACCTATTTCCACATTATTCATTTTTACCATAGAACAATCTTTAGAAGCAGAAACCCCAAATCATATACCCATATAAAAAAGGAATAAGTGATAACATTTGTACAACCCAGTGGAATAGCTTGTTGGCTCTGGGAGGAGGAAGGGAAAAGGGGAAGGAAAGAATAATGAATCATGGAAAAGTGGAAAAATATTTTAAAAAATAAAATGAAAATTTTAAATGAAAAAAATTAAATTCAAGTCTAGCTTTTAATACATAGTAGCTGTTTGATCCTGGGCAAGTCATAAGCTCTTAGAACTTCCAAAAGTTCTTTATGTGAAGCATGTTCAATTATGGTAAGAGTTTCCTCATTGGGTATCAGCTATATTGAAAATCACAATCCCAACCCCCTCGAAATTAAGATTTATAAAGAAATTTTCTTATATATCATAGCAAAATAGTTATTTTAAATGTTATTTCCCTTATTAACAGGGATGTTGTAAAGGGGAAAAGAGAGTATGGATTCACAAACCTTACATTGATATATAAATACCAGTTATTGTTATCATCACTATCATATTCATCACAATCATTATAATCAGCAATTTAGTAATTGTGTCAACTCCTGAATCTTTGTATTGAACATCTGCTGAGTTCAAGCAATATTTATAAAACAATACAGGGGTTTTGCCAGTAAATGTTTAACAATAGGTTTTCCAAAGGAAAAATGTATTAACATACATTTTAAAATTTAATTAATCTTATTAACACCTTCTTAAGTCTGGCAGTCAATGAAACAATAAATCAGATCCTTATTTGTAGTCATTTAAAATTTCTGAGTTGCAAATATTCACATCGAAGATTCAACAATGGATTTATTCAAGCTGGTAAGAAATGGCTCCAGCACATCCTGGTTTATTTTTTAAGATGAGAAAATAAGCTCTCATAGAGGTGATTTAACCAGGTTCACAAAACTAGTTAAGAGGTCTAGGTAGAACTTAAGTGCTAGTGGTATTGTTTAAAATTGATTATATTTTTTTCCATTGACAAACATTTATTTTTTTCTTGATCTCATCTCCTTCCTTTGATCTCTCATAGGAGAGGAAAAGAAAGGAGGAAAGATAAGAGAAAATAAGGAAAGGAATTAAGGAAGGAAGGAAGTAAAGGAAGAAAGAAAGAAAGAATGAAAGAATGAAAGAAAGAAAAAAGGAAGGAAGCAAGGAAGGAAGGAAGAAGAAAAGAAAAAAGAAAGAAAGAAAGAAAGAAAGAAAGAAAGAAAGAGAGAGAAAGAAAAAAGGGAAAGAAAGAAAGAAAAAGAAAAAAGGGAAAGAGAAAGGAAAGAAGGAAGGAAGGGAAGAAAGGAGGGAAGTAGGGAGAGAGGGAGAAAGAAGGGAAGGATGTCTCTTAGGTAAACTAAGCAAATTTCTACACCATTCGTTTTCTAAAATACATATCTTGTTTTTCTTCTTAAATCCTTTGTTAGGAAGTGGTAACATGTTTTATCATCTCCTCTTTGGAATCTTGGTTTTTGTTTGGATATTTCTTTCAGAAGGTGACAAGTGAATTCTTTCTATTTTAATTTTACTTTCTGATTTTAAAAGTTCTAAGCAGTATTACTTTATAATTTCCTGAAATATGATACTTGTACTTTAATTCAATGATGATTTTTTAGATTTTCTAATCATTCTTGGAATATCTCCACTTAACCTATTTTCCATGTGAGTTGTTTTAGATTGGCTTCTTTTTAAAAATAATTTCGTTTTCTTTTATTTTTTTAACCCTTACCTTCCATCTTGGATTCAATACTGTGTATTGGCTCCAAGGCAGAAAATTGGTAAGGGTAGGCAATGGGGGTCAAGTGACTTGCTCAGGGTCACATAGCTAGGAAGTGTCTGAGGTCAGATTTGAACCTAGGACCTGCCATCTGTAGGCCTCTCAATCCACTGAGCTACCCAGCTGCCCCCTTTTTTGGTTTCTTTTAATGTGTCTTATTGTTGCGTTGATTTGTTGTTTTGTTTGGCCCATTCTAATTTTCAGGCCATTTAGTTCTTGGATGAAGTTTTCTACAATCTGTTCTAAGGTGCCAATTACTCTTTGCATTTTTCTATGATTTTTCTGTCTTACCTACTTTTTTCCAGGTAACCTTCTGACAGCCAATAGTATATTCTAAAAAAAATTAGAAATATTACAGTTATTAGCTAAGGCTTCATCTTACCTTTGGTCTATATAGATTGATACATGACAATCATATGGAATAATGCCATTTATCAATATAGATTAGATGAGGAAAAGAGAGAAACTGAGTTTAAGAATCTACATTTAACACAAACCCCAGAAATTATATCTAATAATAAAATAGCAACAACATGATATAGTTTCTTTGATGATTTTAAAGAGTAAATAAATGCAAATGCTTTGAATGGAATTTTGGGAAGCCTGTTTTGAGTTTGAATTCCTAAGTCTAACTAATTGATCAACTCTAACAAAACAGGATAATTCAAGAGAACTGACATATTTACTACTAAAATTGTGTGGAGATGTATTCTTGTACAGTATTTTGCAGAATATAGAAAGGTTTCACAACCTCAAAACCATATTGTTTCTTGTAGTCATTTTCACATTAGGGATCATAGAATGAAAGGTAGAAGTATCTAGGAATATATTTTAGGACAAAGGTCAATACCATGGCAGAAGAGGCTGAAATGAAATTACTGAAGATCTAAATGAAAAATTGAAATATATTAATTTATCCAGTATAAAAGAAAAAACAGACAACATAGCATCTGACTAAAGGCAAAAAAATGAAAAAATCAGAATATAATTCAGAGAATGCTCTATAGAATTATTGATAGCTTTCAACTACAGCTGAAAGCAAAAGCTAAAATGTAAAAGTGGCACAAGGAGTCAAAGCTGAACCCTTGAATAAATAATTAAACATTATTCCAAAATTATTCTTTGGAAGTTTGGGAAGCCTCCAAAGAAATTTTACCAGAGGTCTCCCAAGAAAGAAATCAGGGATAATTTGTGATCACCTATATGATCATAAATATATGGTCATAAAGAATATAGGAAAAGCACAAGTAAAATCAAATGCACACAAAGAAAACTTGGGTTCTGTTAACATAATAGAATATTTACATCAACAAAGATAGTTAACTTCTACTTTATCTGCAGAACTAGAAAGTAAGCAGTCCAGAGAAATTCCATAATTATTGCAGCAAATGCTTCATAGCAGTGTATGAATAATAAGTAAAATTCTTCACTTGATTCATCTAAGCTGAAAATCTTATCCTGCTTTTTTAACAGAATATAGCTTGCATGAACTCTTTTACTAAAAAGTTGAATGTTATTAGTCAAAATTCCCTTAAAATCTTTTTAATGGTAAATATTCCCAGTCTCTATTTTACAACATGATGTTTAGGCCCTTTACTACCATGGTGGTCTTTTATGGCATGGTTGCTAGGTATTTGAACTCATAGTCAAAAAGACCCAAGTTCATGTCTGTCTTTAATATATACCGACTATGTGACTCTGGGCAAGTCACATAACCTCTCAGTGGTCCAGGTAACACTCTTACATGATAAGACGGAGAGATTGGAATCTCAATTGCATTCTATATCTTGTTTCCCCCCTATTTTTTTCTACAGCTTTGAGCTAATTTATATCTTTCCTCTAACAAGTGAGTGGTCTCACACTACATAGAAAACTGATTTAGGAATGGCTCCCACATCAGTAACAAGTTGTTTTCTGTTAAAAAATAACCAATTTCATTTCTGTAATGTTATACAATGTTTGGCATTTCTAGTGTGTACTGATTATTTTCTTGAAGAAAGTTTTAATGAGCTATAGCTATGGTAACCCATGAAGCAACAAAAAATGGAGATTGGCTCTCTGTTCCTTGTGTTTCCCTTCCATTTCTGCAGTGATGGTGGTATAGTATTTGAAAAGGGAGCCCAGGGCATTAAGAATCACAGAATATGTGGAACATTTCCACACTTTAACTGGGCTATTGGTGTTTTCAGTGTGAGTGGCCAATGACTAATGAATGGAATTATTACCAGAGAAACTGAATTTTATCAATCTTCATATCTCAGCTATGAATGAAATCAGGGAGAAAAAGTTGTGAATAAATAGGTTGGCTCACAAGTTTTCTGTGGGAAGGCAAATAAATGAACTGAGAAGATTCCTTTCATCAGGCATCAAAAGGCAACAAGAAATAACATCTCCCAGGATATTTGGTCATCTCCTACAGGAGTGTTCTTGTAAGTATCTGTAAAATTTAGGCCACCAGGAAAATAATTGCAGCTTAGATACCAAGATCTCTTACCCCAAAAATAATGAAGAGGTTGATAAATTCAATGAAGGTCTTGGTAAAACCATTGAGATTAAATAAACATACACTTTGATATTTTGTGACTTCAATGCAAGAAGATAATCAGTGAGGATAACAAGAAACATATCAGGAAAGTTTGGTCAGGAATACAGAATGAGAGAAGCCAAAAATTCTTAGACTACATAGAAGCCTTATGTTTTTGTGTGTACCTCATGCAAATATATATAGAAAAGAAAGAAATGCTAAATTTAAGAAAAGTTAAGTTTTTGATGCCTCACAGTGTGGGGCAAGAGACTTGAAAGTGTTTCAAAATAAAACAATTTCCAGACTATTTTATTTCTCCGACCTTACTTCTTCACGTTAGTTTTAGAACCCACCTCCTTCATTTCCCTAACCCTTGGCCCCGGGATTTTCTGGTTTCTTTACTATTTTCCTCTTCATTAAGGAGGCACTGTCTACCTTACTCTTGAAATTTTAGATTTGTTTTTTTTTTCCCTTTGGTAGCAAAACTAAGGAGTAGAAAGAACACAGAATTCTTCTTTGGGCTGGAATCCCTGTGTTCTTGTCTTGAGACACTTCAAGATTCAGTTCATTTCAGCTCATATAATTATTCACACAGTCATATATTTCCCCCTTTATCCCAAACTTCTTAATCTTGAAAGAAACTGTTTTGAGTTAGAAAAAGCAATGAACTTACCATTGAATTCAGTCCAGAATTCTTGCTACTCACATCCTGTTTTTCACTAATAGCAGCTTCATGATTAGAGATAAGCTCTCCCCACAAAAGACTCTGACTCCTCTATATGTGTATTTGTGGATGTGTGTGTGGGTGTCTGACACCAAAGCAGCATTAATTTTATTATGTTACAGACAATATAAAGAAAACTAGGTATACTTCCTTTCCTTCTGGAAAATTAAACTAAAAACATGAAGATATTAAGATTGCCATATTTGGCAAGTATAGGACTTGAAACCTATTTTACATGCACAAATACACAGTTGAGGCTCATGATATAATATCTTTTTGTTCCTTAGTTATTTTTCAGTCATGTGTGACTATGGCACTTCTTGAAGTTTTCTTGGCAGAAATACTGTATTTTTTTGCTTTTTTCCTTTGCTAATTAATTTTATAGGTCAGGAAATTAAGGCAAACAGGGCTAAGTGACTTTCTCAGGGTTACATAACTAATAAATGTCTGAGGTCACATTTGAACTCAGATCTTTGACTCCAGACCTGGCACTCCATCCACTGCACCACCTAGCTGCTCTATATGTATGACTTTTGGTTCCTCTAGCAAATAATTCATTCCCTTTGGATGAGGCAGTATGGAGCAAGATAAATTACATTAAACTTGAAGCAATAGGACCTGATTGTGAATTCTTAGTGTGCCACATACTATTTTACTATTAGTCCAACTTATACATTCATTTTCTTGGTTTAAGCTTTCTCATCTATAAAATGAGGTATTGGACTAAATGACCTTTTCACCTCTAGTCCTATTTTCCTATAATGCTCAGACCTTCTTTATTGATCTATTATCCAATGAGGATCATCTTACACTACACTTCAAACAACTTCAAATTTTGCTATTATGTGATGTATCTTGTCACAGAGAGCTTACAGAACCATAGAGTCTCAGAAATGGAAGAGATTTTAGAGGTCATCTAGTTTAATCCCTCAGTCAGTGAAGAAATCCTTACTGTAGTAAAAGAGAAACTCACTACCTCATGAGGCAATTATGTCTTATGAAAAGTTCTTATGAACTCTCTTGTATTGTAAGGTGAAATTAGTATTATTATAATTCCCACAGGTATTAATTCTGAGCTCTAGAATCACAAAAAAATCCAGTCATTCTACATGACTACTTTTCAAAAATGTCACCAGGTATCATGTGCCACTTTTCCATCGATGTTCTCCAAGCTATCTCCACACCATGCCAATTGCAATCCAGTCATCATCTTCATCACTATCCACATCCTCACCAGGATTTTGGACTCCACAAGTAGGACTCTAGGTTTTGATAAGCCTTGGCCTGAAGTTGTCCAGAACCAAGCCTCCATGTTATTTCTTGTCATCTCCACAACATGCTAGAGCCTAACTTCTGACTCATTTTCTAGTTCTACTTCATATATTTTCTTCTTATAGTAGATGTAAGACTCTTCAGGGTCAGAGATATCTTTTTTGTTTGCTTTTATATCACCATCACTTAGCAAATTCTCTATGACTTAGTGATTAATAAACATTTTATCTATCAATCGTCTACCTCTCTGTCTTCTATCATTTAGATATCATCATCCTCACTTCTTAATACTAAATATTCATGGTCTCTTTGGTGTTTAGGACCCTTACTACTATGGTTTCCTTCCTCTAGGCACATTCTTTTTGTCATTCCCCCTCTTAAAATGTGTCTAGGATAGAATATAATGTACTAGTTATAGAAAGATCAGGACAACCATAGTTTGCATTTACTTTATTAGCTGCCATTTTTTAACATTTATTAATAATCATTTTTAACATGGTTACATGATTCATGCTCCTACTTTCCCCTTCACCCCGCCCCCCGCACTCCCCCTCCCATGGCCGTTGCACATTTTCACTAGTTTTGTCATGTGTCCTTGACAAAGACCTATTTCCAAATTGTTGGTGGTTGCATTGGTGTAGTAATTTCGAGTCCACATTCCCAATCGTGTCCACCCTGACCCGTGCGTTCAAGCAGTTGCTTTTCTTATATGTTTCCTCTCCTGCAGTTCTTCCTCTGAATGTGGGTAGCATCTTTACCATAAATCCCTCAGAGCTGTCCTGTGTCATTGCACTGCTGCTGGTACAGAAGTCCATTACATTCGATTTTACCACAGTATATCAGTCTCATCAGTCTCTGTGTACAATGTTCCTCTGGCTCTGCTCCTTTCGCTCTGCATCAGTTCCCGGAGGTCTCTCCAGTTCGCCTGGAACTTCTCCAGTTTGTTATTCCTTTTAGCACAATAGTATTCCATCACCCGCATATACCACAGTTTGTTCAGCCATTCCCCAATTGAAGGACATACCCTCCTTTTCCAATTTGTTGCCACCACAAAAAGCGCAGCTATAAATATTTTTGTACATGTCTGTTTATCTATGATCTCTTTGGGGTACAAACCCAGCACTGGTATGGCTGGATCAAAGGGCAGGCATTCTTTTATAGCCCTTTGAGCATGATTCCAAATTGCCAGCCAGAATGGCTGGATCAGTTCACAACTCCATCAGCAATGCATTAATGTCCCAATTTTGCCACATCCCATCCAGCATTCATTACTCTACCCTTCCTTCATTTTAGCCAATCTGCTAGGTGTGAGGTGATACCTCAGAGTTGTTTTGATTTGCATTTCTCTAATTATTAGAGATTTGGAACACTTTCTCATGTGCTTATTGATACTTTTGATTTCTTTACCTGAAAATTGCCTATTCATGTCTCTTGCCCATTTATCATTTGGGGAATGGCTTGATTTTTTATACAATTGCTTTAACTCCTTGTATATTTGAGTAATTAGACCCCTGTCAGAGTTTTTCGTTATAAAGATTTTTTCCCAATTTGTTGTTTCCCTCCTAATTTTGACTACATTGTTTTTGTTTGTACAAAAACTTTTTAGTTTAATATAATCAACACCATTTAATTTACATTTTGTAATTTTCTCTAACTCTTGCTTGGTTTTAAAGTCTTTCCTTTCCCAGAGATCTGACAAGTATACTATTCTGTGTTCACTTAACATGTTTATAGTTTCCCTCTTTATATTCAAGTCATTCACCCATTCTGAATTTATCTTGGTGTAGGGTGTGAGATGTTGATCTAGACCTAATCTCTCCCATATTGTTTTCCAAATTTCCCAGCAGTTTTTGTCAAATAGTGGATTCATGTCCCAAAAGTTGGGCTCTTTGGGTTTATCATACACTGTCTTGCTGATGTCATTTACCCCAAGTCTATTCCATTGATCCTCCTCTCTGTCTCTTAGCCAGTACCACACTGTTTTGATGACTGCTGCTTTATAGTATAGTTTAATATATGGTACTGCTAGGCCCCCTTCCTTCACATTTTTTTCATTATTTCCCTTGATATTCTTGATCTTTTATTATTCCAAATGAAATTTGTTATAGTTTTTTCTAATTCAGTAAAGAAGTTTTTTGGTAGCTTGATAGGTATGGCGCTAAATAAGTAAATTAATTTGGGTAGAATTGTCATTTTTATTATGTTAGCTCGTCCTACCCATGAGCAATCAATGGCTTTCCAATTGTTTAGATCCAGTTTTATTTGTTTGGAAAGTGTTTTGTAGTTGTTTTCATATAATTGCTGTGTTTGTTTTGGTAGATAGATTCCCAAGTATTTTATATTGTCTAGGGTGATTTTAAATGGTGTTTCTCTTTCTACCTCTTGCTGCTCTAGTGTGTTGGAAATGTATAGAAATGCTGATGATTTATGTGCATTTATTTTGTATCCTGCCACTTTGCTAAAGTTGTTGATTATTTGTTGATTCTCTAGGATTTTTTAAGTATACCATCATATCATCTGCAAAGAGTGATAACTTAGTCTCCTCATTGCCTATTTTGATACCTTCAATTTCTTTTTCTTCTCTAATTGCAACTGCTAGTGTTTCTAGTACTATGTTGAATAATAGAGGTGATAATGGGCATCCTTGTTTTACTCCTGATCTTATTGGGAAGGCTTCTAATTTATCCCCATTGCATATGATGTTTGTTGATGGTTTTAGGTATATACTATTTATTATTTTTAGGAAAGGTCCTTCTATTCCTATACTTTTCAGTGTTTTCAATAGGAATGGATGCTGTATATTGTCAAAGGCTTTTTCAGCATCTATTGAGATGATCATGTGATTTTTGTTTGTTAGACTATTGATATGGTCAATTATGTGGATGGTTTTCCTAATGTTGAACCAACCTTGCATTCCTGGTAAAAATCCCACCTGGTCATGGTGGATGATCTTCTTAATTACTTGCTGGAGTCTCTTTGCTAGTATTCTATTTAAGATTTTTGCATCTATGTTCATTAGGGAGATTGGTCTGTAGTTTTCTTTCTCTGTTTTTGATCTCCCTGGCTTTGGAATCAGTACCTTATTTGTGTCATAAAAGGAATTTGGTAGGACTCCTTCTTTACTTATCATATCAAATAATTTGTATAGTATTGGGATTAGTTGCTCCTTGAATGTCTGATAGAATTCACTTGTGAATCCATCAGGCCCTGGGTATTTTTTCTAAGGGAGTTCTTTGATGGCTTGTTCAATTTCTTTTTCTGATATGGGAATATTTAGGTATTCTATTTCTTCTGCTGTTAATCTAGGCAGTTTATATTTTTTTTAAATATTCATCCATATCTCCTAAATTGTTATTTTTAGTGCCATATAATTGGGCAAAATAGTTTTTAATGATTGCCTTAATTTCCTCTTCATTAGAGGTGAGGTTTCCCTTTTCATCTTTGATACTGTCAATTTGGTTTTCTTCTTTCCTTTTTTTTATTAGATTGACTAGTACTTTGTCTATTTTATCTGTTTTTTCAAAGTACCAGCTTCTAGTCTTATTTATTAATTCAATAGTTATTTTACTTTCGATTTTATTAATTTCTCCCTTGATTTTTAGTATTTCTAATTTAGTTTCCATCTGGGGGTTTTTAATTTGCTCGCTTTCTAATTTTTTGAGTTGCAAGCCCAATTCATTAATCTCTGCCCTCCCTAATTTGTTAATATATGCAGTCAAGGATATAAATTTCCCCCTGAGTACTGCCTTGGCCACATCCTACAGAGTTTGGTAGGATGTCTCATCATTGTCATTTTCTTCAATGAAATTATCGATTGTTTCTATGATTCCTTCTTTGACAAATTGGTTTTGGAGAATCATATTATTTAATTTCCAATTAGTTTTTGATTTTCCTGTCTGAGAAGATTACATTTATTATTTATGCTCTTTTGCATTTGTTTGCAATGATTCTATGCCCTATAACATGGTCGATCTTTGTGAATGTGCCATGTGCAGCTGAGAAGAAGGTGTATTCCTTTTTGTCCCTATTTATTTTCCTCCACATATCAATTAGATCTAATTTTTCTAGGACTTCATTCACCTCTCTTACCTCTTTCTTTTTTATTTTTCGGTTTGATTTATCTAGATCTGACAGAGGAATATTTAGATCTCCCACTAGTATGGTTTTACTATCTATTTCCTTCTTGAGCTCTGCCAGTTTCTCCTTTATGAATTTGGGTGCTATGCCACTTGGTGCATACATATTGAGCAGTGTTATTTCCTCATTGTTTATACTACCTTTAATCAGGATGTAATGACCTTCCCTGTCTTTTTTAATCATATCTATTTTTAATTTGGATTTGCCAGAAATCATAATAGCCACTCCTGCCTTCTTTTTCTCATTTGATGCCCAAAAGATTTTGCTCAAACCCTGAACCTTAAACTTGTGTATGTCCACCCGCCTCATATGTGTTTCTTGTAGACAACATATGGTGGGATTTTGGTTTCTAATCCACTCTGCTATTTGCTTCTGTTTTATGAGCGAGTTCATCCCATTCACATTCAGAGTTATTATCATCAGTTGTGCATTTGCTGATATTTTCAAATCCTCCCCCATTCCTATCCCTTCTCCTTAAACTATTTCCTTTAAAACCAGTGGTTTGCTATTAAGACCCTATCCCTTATCCCCTACCTTGATTAACTTCCCTTTCTTCCCCCTCCCTTATTTTCCCCCCCTCTTTTTGTTTTTAAAGGCCTTATGAATTCCCTCCTCCTTCACCCCTCCCTTTTTTTGACCTCCCCACTCCCCTGTTCCCCTTGGTTTATCCCATCTAACTTTCTCAGAAGGGTTAGATAAGAGTTTTATTTCCCAATTAATAGTATAGCTACTCTTCCCTCTCCGGGTTGATTACACTGAGAGTAAGGTTTGATTATTACCTCTTTATGCTCTCTTCCTCTCCTTCTTATAGTAGTATTTGTCCCCTCTCCCTCACATGCCCTCTTTGTGTGTAATAGAATATCCTATTTTCTTATTCACTCAAGTTTCTCTTGGTGTCCCCTGCTATTCACCCCCTCTTTCCCATCCCCCATGTCATCTTAGATTATTTAGTGTTCCACCCTCACCCTGTGAATTATTCTTCTGATTACTATAATAGTGAATATTATAATAGTGAATAGAGTTCACTACAGAGAATTAAACATAACATTTCTCTACATAGGAATAGAGATAATTAGATCTCACTAAGGCCCTTAAAAAGGCAAATTTAAAAATTACATGTTTTCTTTCTTTCCCCTCTGTATCTTATTTGCCTTTTCAGGTTTCTCTCGATTTTTGTGGTTGGATATCAAACTTTCCATTTAGCCCTGGTCTTTTCTGTGCAAATACCTGGAATTCTTCAATTTTGTTGAATGCCCATACTTTCCCCTGGAAATATATAGTCAATTTTGATGGGTAGTTGATCCGTGGTTCCAGGCCCAGCTCTCTTGCCTTCTGAATATCTTATTCCAAGCCTTGCGATCTTTTAGCGTTGAGGCTGCCAGATCCTGTGTGGTCCTGATTGGTGTTCCTTGATATTTGAATTGTTTCTTTCTGGCTTCTTGTAAGATTTTTTCTTTTGCTTGGAAACTCTTGAATTTTGCAATGATATTTCTGGGTGATTTCCTTTCTTGATCGAATGCCACAGGTGTTCTATGAATCCTTTCAATGTCTATATTGCCCTCTTGTTGTAGGACTTCAGGGCAATTTTGCTGAATTATTTCTGTTAGTATGGAGTCCAGGTTTCTATTAATTTCTGGTTTTTCTGGAAGACCAATTATTCTTAAATTGTCTCTTCTAGACCGGTTTTCTTGGTCTGTCACTCTCTCATTGAGATATTTCATGTTTCCTTCTAGTTTTTCAGTCTTTTGACTTTGTTTTATTTGTTCTTGTTGTCTTGAGAGATCATTAGCTTCTAACTGCTCAATTCTAGCCTTTAGAGACTGGTTTTCAGCTATGATCTTTTGGTTTTCTTTTTCAATCTGGTTCAATTTGCTTATCAGTTCATTTGATTTCTGAGCCTCGCTTTCCAATTGCAAGATTTTACCTTTTAAACTGTTATTTTCTTGCCAGATCTCTTCCATCTTCCTCAGAATCTCAGTTTTGAACTCTTCCATAGTTTGTGAGGAGTTTTCCTTATTTGAGGAGGTTCCGGATGCTTGTTTGTTTTCCTCCTCTGTTTGCTCTGTTGTCTGGATTTTCTCTGTGTAAAAGTTGTCGAGTGTTAAAGACTTCTTTTTCTTGTTGTTATTCTTTCTCTTCTGAGCTTCCTGAGACTGGGTAGCCATCATTAGCCCAGCAGCTTCTCAGGTTTATCCTCGTGCTCTGTGTCTGTCCGCAGTCTATTGGCTCCTGAGGTCTGAGTTCTGGTTTTTTCCAAGGTCAAGCCCCCTGGTGGACCCCCTTGCTTGATCCTCTGCGGGAGGTTCCTTTACAAGTCTCAGGGCGCTGCTTCCACAGTTGTATACCCGTCCACGCTGGTTCCCCACTCAGGCTTTAGTTCCTGGCTGTGTCTGCCTCCACGCACGCCTCTGCAGTGCCTGCGCTCTCAGCCCATGCTCTGCACCCTGCGTCCACTCTCTGCTCCCGCGCTCAGATTTCGCGTGCGTTTTTTGGCTTATTGGGGTCCTAAGTCTTGCTGCTCTCAGGAACAGGCCCCGGAGATGCCAATGACTTGATGGGTGCCCCAAACTTGCTCTATTTCTTTTTAGCTGGCTTCGGCGCTATAGATGTGTGTGGAGGGGGTGGGGGTGGGGTGGTTGCTCAGCCCGCGATTTAGTGAGAGCTGTTTCACCCCTTTATAGCATGGAAATGCCTTGATTCCACGTACCTTCCACGCTGTGCCCTGTTGTGGGGTTCCTCCGTTTGTCTGGGTTTGTTTTTATGTCCCCTTGAGGAGTTTTGTGTGTTTCGGTCAGGAGAGGTTAAGAGCTGCTTCTTACTCTGCCGCCATCTTAACCCGGATCCCCCTATTAGCTGCCATTTTAAATTTGCACCAATCTTGTATTCAACTAAAAATGTAAAAATGTTGTAATGTCATTATATTTATTTTTTAACATAAATGAAAGATTTTTAGATTTATTTCCTCCTTGTTAATTTTGGATTATTGTTTTAGCCTACAAAAATCATTTCGAACTCTGATTCTTTTGTCATTTATGGTGCTTGATATAACTTCTAGGTTTAATTCATCTACTTTTTTGATAAAATCATCCTCTAGTTTTTCACATTTCACTGGTTGAACGTTTAAAATCCATGGACAAGGAAAGAGAGCTTCCTGAACAGAGAGTAAGGCATGGTTGAACTCCAACAGGGGAATGATCAAAGGAATAATTGTAGAGATAACAAGGGAAGAAAAATAATTTATTAACTATGAGGCAAGAGGAGGATAATTGAAGTATATAGTCAACTCTGAACAAAAACATGCAAGTAGTTAGGATACAAATAGTCACAAATAATAGAGAACAGGAGTAAGAAATCATCCTAAAAGTTGACATTTTAAAATACTTTAAAATTTATAATGTACCTTGAGTGTATTTCTTCATTTGAGCCATGTAGCAATGCTATGAAGTAGGACCAACAGATTTAACTCTTTTCTCCATTGTAAAATGATGAAATTGAGACATAGAAGTGAAATGAATTGCCAGTGGCAACCAATTAAATGATTGAGTCAAGATTTGAACATAGATTTCTTCTCACCAGTTTGAGCATTCCACCTAGTATGCTACAAAATTTTCTATAACAAATGAATATTAATTGTTTCTCCTATGGTTTTGATACTGTTCTGTATTCTAGGGATACAGAGAACTGAGAGAGTTTATTATTATCTTTAAAGGGCATAAAATCCACTTTGAAAGACAAGATAGAGCATTAGATAAATAAATAATAGTATGGGGGAGCAAATGCCTAATGATTAATGAGTTATCTAGACTAGACTCTCCATATCTACAGTAGACCATGGCATGCCTCTAAGGGGCAACCAATTTGATGATGTGAAGATAAGTTTCATCCGTTCTTCCCTTTGATAGTCAATTTGGGGACTTATTTCCAAACACAATTTCTCCCTTTTCACTTAGAGTTCAATATACCCTCTTTCTAGCTCCTTACAATGCTGGCCTTCTCTAATAGTTTGAGCTCTCTCCTTATCCTCTATACATAGTCTCCCTAGAGTAGTTCTATCCTAAATAAAACCTGAGTAATAGTATCAGAAACTACAGAGGTAAAATTCCTCCCAATGCTACTCAAACTGAGCCTCCCAGATTACCTTATGACTATGACATGTGCCCATTAATTACCTTTGTTCTCCAGAGCAGTAACTGATAAAAAAAAAGTCTTTTCCTTCCCTATCTCCCTCATTTTTAGTTTTCTGTGAAAAGAGTCACATAGGATAAACAGCTATGTATGGGGGGGTCTCATTACATTATATTTTCCTCCTAGATCTCTCTATTTTTTGTTTAGGGAACCTCTATTCTTTTGATTGCCCCATGATTATAGCTTTGGCATTATTGTCCACTCTTTACCCTCTTGCAGTGTGTATATTTAATTGGTTACTAAGACTTGTTAATTCTACCTCCACAATATATTACATTGATCTCTTTCTCTCTACTTACATGACCACTACAGTCATGTACCCGGTTATCTCTTGCCTGAACTATTGCAATAGCTTTTTGAATTATCCTCCCTAACTTGAGATTCTCCTTACTCCAATTTCTCCTCAAAACAGCTGTTAAATTCACACACACATATAGATAGATAGAAAGATAGAAAGATAAAAAGATAGATAGATAGATAGATAGATAGATAGATAGATAGATAGATAGATAGATAGATAGATAGATAGATAGATAGATATAGCACCTAACTATATTATTCCCTTACTAAAAAAAACAAACCTCAATGATTCAATCATAACTCTGGAATCAAATGTTATTTCATCTTTAGCTCATTCTTTTCAAGTGTATTCAAAAGTTTTTTTGTGTGTAGATTATTCTGGAGAGTTCATGCTCAAAAATGATTTACTGATAGGTACACAACAACAACAACAACAACAAAAATAGATCATTAACCTAGACAACATGTATTAGAGAAATATGGTCAGGGTTCTGGAGTTGATACTGAGACCAAAATATGCTTTCAAACTTCCTGACAGTGCAAGGAATTGTGTCAAGCAAGGGCCAATGAAATGTTTTCCACTTACTTGGATAGTGAAAGTAGCAATTCAGTTTTGTCAGATGGAGATCTAAGACTGCTAATCTTACAAGTTAGTCTTAATATGCTAAAATGCTTCAGGTGATTTGACTTAATTGCTTCCAGTGCTGATCAAAACTTGACACCTCCCCTTTTTTGTATCCTGGCCCTCAGTCAAGTTTTCACATTTCTAGAGTATGACAATAACAGAATATTTATGATTGAATGTAGTGAGTGATTGACACAGCTCGAATTACACCCCCCAGCCTCCACCCCCACCCCAATTTTATTGAAGTAGGGACAAACTATTAGGACTACACTCAGAATGTCAAAACTAAATAATTATTTGGAAGGAAACTATGACTTGGGAGGAAACATAGAAAGAATAGAAAGGTATTTCATATTGAACACAGAGCAAAGTATGGAGACTGTATCTAAGTTTTTAGTTGAATTCAGGTCCAGTTTTGCTTGTTTTTATAAAACATAGGACTTATTTTTTAAAAAATTAATTACTAGTACTGAATGTTTGATAAAATTCAATATTCCTTCTTCAAACCATCACCAATGCAAATTACTTATGTATTGAGATCAAACCTATGAATCTTCAAGTGCATGAAAGAGTATTAAGAAAAATGAGTTAATCAGGTGTTATTCATTCCAAAGAGGGGAAAGAAATGGAAGAGACAGGCTTTTATCACAGAAGAATCTATTTGGGTCAGATAAAGTGCATTTAATACTGGGGACATCTATAGATAGAGAGAGAAGAATCCCTTTTGTCCTTGATATCTGTAAGAGTGGGTTGACTCACCTGCAGTCCAGGCTTTAGCAAAATATTGGACAAGAAACCCTTTTTTGTCCTCTATTACTTTATCCAATGATTCCAGAAGAAAATCTCTCCCATGATCCCATCACATAGGGCATCTTTTTAAAGGAGAAGAGAATAGCTGAGTCAACACAATGCCAACACATCAGATCAATTCATTCCAAAATTCACGCAATCTGATTTTCTAACATTATGTAAGTGAAACATCAGGCTGATTGAAATGCAGACTGAACTGATTGAATTGATCAAATATTTTAGCATCATATAGACTTTGCTTTTATTTAAATATATCTAGGAATTCTGAATCTAAACTCATTCCTGATTTCCTTTTTTTTTTTTTGCTTTTATTTTTTCAGGTTTTTTTATTTGAATAAAATAAAAATAAAATTATTTCAATACCATATGTGATAAATATTACTTATATACAATTCATAGATAGTATAATTTTCTAAGCACATACATCAAGTCAGATAAAAAAATCACTTTCCACTTTCACTTCTGATTAAAATCCCCTTAAAGAATTTTCTTGCCTGATTTCCTTCCCTTTTCTCACGTACAGCATCACTCATGCTCTTTTCTTTGTAAACTATTTTCAAAGTTTCATTAGAAATTCAGTAATGCCAATTACAAGTTCAATCTCTAGCAGTCTGAAAGTTTCCTATTGAGGACAAGAATCTTGATAAATATTTAAGCTTCTGTACTATCCAACGGACTTTATGAATTCACTTATAACTATTCACCTATTCCACCACTCCTGATGATTAATATGTTTATTAAGGAGCAAACTATAGTTCTAAACAGAGTAAGAGAGTTTATGAACTAATATATCTCAAAGTTTTCCTTAAAAACAATCCTTATTCCATATAGAATTTGGAAAGGAAAAGAAAGAAAAAAATGGAGAGGAAATGAAAAGACATGAAAGGAAAAAGGAGAATGAAAATGCCTACTATGTGCCAACCATTATACTAAGTGTTTTAGAAATATCTTATTTAATATTTACAACAATCATGGTGGAGGGTAGGTGCTATTATTAACCCCCTTTGTTATAGTTGAGGAAATTGAGGCAATCAGAAATTAATTGACTCAACCGGGGTCATAGAGCTAATAGTTATCTGAAAATTGATTGATACTCAATTGTCCTTACTCCAAGACCAATGAGAACTACTATTCTATCTTTGGCAGCTTTCAGAAGTCATATTATTTCCCTCCTAGGGCTTCTCTCACTGGTGGTAGCTACCTAGCTAACTGTTCCTTGCAGGAATCCTTCACCTTCTCAAATAGCCATTGGGACCAATAGTTGTGGAAAAGCTTAGGAATATTATATGAACACCTCTATGGTCTGTAGTTGTCAGTTCAGGGATGTTCTAGTGGTAACTAGAGTGTGACATTGATTATTCAAATAATAGTTTTTCAAACCTCTGAAACTACATTAGAAAAACAATTATATAAAATACCATCCTTGCTTCCTCCTTAGCTCCATTCCACCGAGCAGTGAGTCAGGATAAAGGAGTGATAGCTGTCCCTGAGCTCTTCCTGAGAGAGTTCTTCTGGAATATTCCAGTATAATAGCTTTCAGTACTTCCATTTCCCTCAATGAATAAAATAGTATATTAACTCATATCTAGGAGACTTGGCAAAAGCCCCAAATTGTTCTTTGTATGTTCATCCTTAGAAAACAGGATCAGAGGTGTAAATTGCTGTATGCCCCTGTCCTGGGTTGCCAATAGTATGTGAATGTGTGTATTTGTGTAGATGCACATACATTTATAGTACATATGTGTGTATATACATTTATGCATATAAATATGGATGTGAATGTATATATGTGTATATATATGTATGGGTAGCTAGGTGGCATAGTGGATAGAGCAATGGGACTAAAGTCAAGGAGACTCGTTTTTCTGAGTTTAAATCCAATCTCAGACATGTACTTGTATGACCCTGGGCAAGTCACTTAACCCTATTTCCTCACTTTGCTCATCTATAAAACAAGCTAGAGAAGGAAATTGTAAACCACTACAATATATACATTTCTAACAATCTATAACTTCTTCAGGGTGACAAATCTCTCCATGCCTCATTAGATTGTTAGCATGAATTCCTGCAGCCAAAAAATAATTGATCATTTGATGGCCAAATTTTGGGTAATGATCTTTTATCTATTTACTGGCTAGGGTGGTCCTATGTTGGGTGATGTACTGTTCACCACTGAGCTCAAATGTGAAAACCTATCCAGCTCACTGGGGATTATTCTTTGCTGGCATAGCCTCGGAGAGATCAGGGCTGCTTTTATGTGGTGGAAGGAATCAAAGCAGAACTTTATAGTAGGACTAATTATGAGCCATAGACACAAGAAACAAGGTATATTCATGTGAAACTTCTGTTTTTCACTTTTGTCTTTTACCAAATGAGCATATTTAATGACTAAAAATCTACTTATTACATTTACAACCCTTCAGAAATGGCATTGCAAATCTTTCTTCACTCAAATTCAATTACTACATATCAGAAATAATAACTGACTTTTGTATCATGAGTTAAAGTTTACAAAGTGGTCTATGTACATTTGATCATTTTCATCCTACAATTATTTTGTCAGGTAGCTGCTATGAATATCAACACTCTCATTTTGTGGATGAAAACTAAGGATCTGAGTACAAGTGACTTGCCCAGTTATTTAAGTTTTTCAGTATCAGACATACATTTAGAACTCTATTTCTTTCTCTCTTTCTCTGTGACTGTGTTTCTTTCTTACTCTACCTCTGTATATCTCTTCGTTTGTCTCTCTCATTCACTGACTGTCTCTCTGTCTCTGTCCTTTTCTCTCTCTCTGTCTTTTTCTCCATTGCATTTTTACAAATGAGAAAACTAAAGTTCAGAAAAACTTTTAACAATTACTTGTCCATATTCATATGAATATTTGATAGTAAGATTCAAACCAAAGAATCTTTTTCCTGTCCTTTACTCCTCATGCTTTCTCACCCCCATATCTGATCCAATATTGCCAAGTCCTGTTGATTTTACCTTTATAAATATATTTTGTGTGTATGCATATATATATGTACATATATATTTCATAGTGTTTTTTTCATGTCATCCATCTCCTATACTGTAAGCTCATGAGCAGCACCTGCTTTTTGCCTTTCCTTGTATCTCCAGTGCTTGGCACACTACCTGGTACATAGTAACAGTTTTAAAAAGAAAAAAAGTCATTGTCAGGCATTCATTGTTCTGAATGCTTCAAAATTATTATTGCATCTGATCCTTATAATTCTGGGAGGTTACGTGCTGTTATTATACCCAGTTTATAGATGAGATATGCACACATTTAGGTAAAATAATATTTTATGGGGAACTCACACAAAGTAACCAGTCACCCAAAGGACAGAACTCTCAAGTCTCTTAAAAACTGGTATCTATTGGAGAGATGGAAGACACTAGCAATGGACTATTCTACATAGCATTTCAACATCAAAGAAGATTCTGTGCTCTCTGAACAAATCAGAATTGTAATAGCTCAAAAATGTGTGATGCACAAATTTAGAGACATCTCCATCCCAAATGTTCATACAGTCTAATTTTGCTGCCCTGTAGGAGAACCTTTTAAGGTCATATTGGTCAGATCTTCTAGTCATACACACTGTTCATTGACCCCAACATAGTATATCATTTTGGTTTTCTTTGAATACAAAGGACAAAAACCAATAGATGAGGAAACTGAGGCAGGCAAAGGTTAAATGACTTGCCTGGGGTCACACACCCAGGAAATGTATGAGGTTGGATTTGAACCCAGGTCTTCCTGACTGGCATACTCAGTGACTTTGTGAGCAGATGCTGTTTTTAATTTTTGGACTTTGAATCACTAATACATAGCATAGGGCCTTGCTTAGAGTAGTCACATAATAAATAATTGTTTACTAAAGCCTTTTATAATGGTCCGTTCCTTTGTAGATAATACATGAGTTGATTAGCAGATTCCTAAACTTCACTCAAAATATTGAGAAACTCTATCTGTTAGCTTGGAGTTTGAGTATTGAATTCATCACTGGATACTCCATGAGTCCTGATTGGTCATTAATTCTGCTTCATTTAATTTGGAAAAAAGGAAATTCAAAAGTGAAGAGGACTTCCCCAGAGTGGCAATATGTATTGGGATGTCATTATATAATATAAAAGGAAAAGGCAGTTCCCATAGCATCTTATATGGTGGTTCTTAAGTTATGTGTTCTTTATCTCCCTGGCAGACTTTTAAAGCTTATGGGCCCCAACTCAGAATCATTTTTATAACTGCATAAAATAAAAATGCATAGGATTGCAAAGGAAATCAATTATATTGAAATATAATTATCAATATTTTCCCAAAGGAAAGAGGTAATTTGCATCAGAATACAACCAAAACTAGATAGAATAAGAAACCAGGCTTCCTGAGTTATTTCTCCTGTGTATTTTTGGGGGGCTGAAGGTCAGGAAAGAGAGTGTCTTCAAGCCATTCAGACAGTGGATGTTCATTGGCTTCTGAATTCTTGAAGCTGCCAGTGGAGTATAGGTAAAGAAACTCAGAGCTAGTGCCATTTGGCGTACTAGAAGTGGCAAAGAGAGGCAGTCCACAGCTTATTTACCAATGCATACCAGGCCTTAAGACATTTCCAGTTCCCAGGAGACCCAAACATCACAGTAATAGAAAAAGAGAAGATTATTGTATTAGATTGTTTTTAAGCTCACTGCCGGGTTTCCTTGTGGCTCCACCTCATTCTTTCTGGAGCCGGTGGCTGCATGGTAATGGATACATACAAGTGATTGGGGCTTTGCAATGACATTTTGGAAAGCCATTTGGCTGAAAGCCCCAAAGATACTCAAACACTCCATTCTTCATCCCCTTTCCCGTAGAAGAAAGAAATCCATATCATTGCCCTCCCTGCCTCCTTCCTCAGCTCAATCTGGTCAGGGCTACTATGAAGATGAAAGGTGATAGCTCTCACCAGAGCTGGGAGAAGCCCAGTGTTCCCAATGCTCACTGCATGTGACATGGCTTGCAAAGAAGTTTTGTATAATGTATGGAATGAACTGTTTCAACTTTTTTTTTCTTTCCTTGCTGCTATAATTTTTATATCTCATTTTACCTCTGTAATTAAGACAGGTCTGGTAGGTATTTAAATTAGCCCAGCTTTCATCTCTATCACACATTCATTTCAAAACTTTTATGAATATTTAATAGAGGTTTTATAATTCATGGTGATATGATGAACAGCCTTTTGGCCGTTAAGTCAATTGACAGAAAAAAAAAATCTCTCTCTTCAGGCAGAAATAATAACGATTCTATTTCTGTTCCTAGATTGGTGATTACACAGTCACCTGTTTTCACATTAAACTTTGATGATAAATTACTCAGCAACCATGATAATATCAGAAGTTTTACTGGCCAGAACAAATTGCCAGTAATTGCTCGCATGATAAAGAGAAAGCACTGCCTCTCATTCCCCCTGTCCTTCCCCCAAGGGATCCCGGCTGCAACCCCACAATTCAACTGTCTCCAATTTCTTTCTTTCCTCCTTTTTTTTTTTTTTGTTTCGTTTCAAACCGAACTCTCTCAGCCTCCTAAGAATATATTAACATTCCATTAACATGGCTGCTGGCTTTGCATGCACATACATTCAGCACGCACACCCAAGCAAAACTAGTTAACTTTCATATGAGTCATAGTTCACACAGGTTCATTTTTTTATCTGACTCTCCATGGGCCACATAAATATATTATGTCCAGTACATGTGTGTATACATACAGACATGTATAAATATATAGACATCTAAACACAAGAAAATAGATACACATCTGTGTATATAGGCACATATATCTATAAGTGTGTTTGTTCAGATCTATATCTCTCACTAGTTTAAAGCTTGCATCAAATGATGCTGTTTCCAAAGCAACCGATACATTTTATTTCATTTAAGTATATAAAAGGGTTAGGAATTGAGAATCTCCATACAAAGGCTAAGCGTGGATTCTAGAATTATAAGATCCAATCTTGGCTTCAGATACAGGTGGCTGGATTGTCTGGTCTTCAGTATTCATCTCAGCACCAAACTGGAACCATAAATGTTAAGATATGGAGGAGTCACATTCCATCCTCCATTCCCCTGTGTCTCCAAGGGGCCAGAATGAGAGACTTTCCTACAGCGTATTGGGGAACGGTACTCTCTAGTCCAGCTTTTATGGCTCTAGTAATGGGGTCACAGTCTCCATTGTTTCCCTGGGGAGACAATTCTACTGCCTAATAGCTTCCACTCCAACAAAGTTTTTTTCTCTCATATGCAGAAAACTCTTTTCTGCTCATTTCCTTCCCAGTAATGCCCCCTTTTACTACCCAACAAATTCCTCTTTCGGGGTTTACAACCCTGAGGTAGAGCTAGGCAGTTATCCAGCTCTGCTTAGCTGAGGTTTTGTGGAGCTATACATATTTAGCTCTTTTTAATCTCATCTCATAAGTCAATCCTTTCAGCCCCTCAATCATTTTTGTTGCTCTTTGCTGTACTTTCTCCAATTTGCACAAATATATAACATGTATGAATGACGAATCTAGACACTATAAAATGTAATGCATCAGTAACTACAAGATAGTAAATACATACTACATGCAGCTGAGTATTTGTGAATGTATATTTATATATATATATGTATGTATGTATATAGACATACCCATATGATATATGTACATATATACATATATGTATATAAATTAAATTGCACAGACTTATAAACACAGGATAAATTTTTATTTCATCAATTAAGTTAAGAAGCAATATAAAACCAATATTTTCCTCTTCCTCTCTATTATGTTGCTTCTTCCAGTAGTTGCTCCTCCTCTTCCCAACTCTAATATTATATTTCTTCTCAGGGTGATGGCACCATCTGGTTTGATTATTTGGGGAAACTAAGTTGGGTGGAGTAGGAATTGATAGATAATAGATTGAAACCAAAATAGCTTTGGGGGTGAATTTGGCCTGAAAAAAAACCAAGATATCCCTCCACTTCCATGATATCCCCCCACCTCCATGATATAAAAAACCCTTTATTGGGATTAGGAGATGTTGCTCCTATTCTCTATCTTGAGATGCTTTTGTTCCTTTCGAGCTTCCTCCTCAGGTATAGGAAGAGTTAAATTTTATCCAAAATTCAGATGAAGTCACCATGGAGATTATAGCCTCTCACTCACATGAGAGAGTAGGTAGAATTCACCACCAATATTTCCATGCTCTCCACTGCCTCTCCTTCAAAGGCAACCTTGGAAATGAGGCACCAAAGTAGCCTCATGAAAACCAGAGCCTATAAGCATCAACTGCCTCTATTGGGTTGTTTTTGATGTGTGAACAGTGAGCCATTGTGGATCTGGCAAGGGTCCAGCTTCCTCCTTTATTGCAGGCTGCAGGGCCGAATAGGCAGAAGTTCCCTGCCAACGGGGCCCACGTGAATTTTAGCACTTTTAGATGTTGAATAATTTATATAATTTGATTCCAGTGATGGAGGGTAACAGGGTCTGTGAGTGGCAGACTCCAGTAAGCAAATGTTTATAGGAAGGGAATGAGAAAGAAAAGAGGCAGCCACTCTGATTCTCCAGGTCACCCAGAGCCAGAATTGTAGATGTCACAGAAGAACCCTGTGCTCCTCATACTACCCCATATATGTCTCTATGAAAGACTTGTAATAGATTTCTTCTCCCAGTTCTATTTTTTTCATGTTAAGTCATAAAGTGGAAGTTACCCTGCTTATTATTGCATTACAAAGTAGTTTCAAGAAATCTTTAGGTCAAAGAGGACTACTTTCAGTCACTGCTTACTTAGTTCTTTGTTAACTGGTACCTATTATTCCTAGGGAAATACAATTAGCACACCTGCAATTTTTATTTTGTCTGAGACCTCTATGGGGATATTTATAGATCTTTGTGTTTATAAATGCCTGCCTAGGGAAAGGGAATATAGAATGTCCATCAATGGGAACTGGAACATGGACATTTTCTCTCTGCTCTTCATTTATCTGTCTCTTTATCTGTTCAATCCATATTTATTGAGTGCTTATCGTATCAGTGAGTCAAGTCACATTTATTAAACATTTATTAAATACAATAAACCATGACAGATAGGCTAAACCAGGTTCAAGGCAAACAAAAGGCTTCAAACCTGTTTGTGAATGGAGGTGAGGTATCTACCCCCAAGCATGTGAAGACTTCCCCTGGTGGAAGGGGCAGATGAAAGCAATTTGTTCAAAAGGCCATAAAGGCAGTAGAAGTAGGTGCTGTGGAATGCTTAGAGCGCAGTTAGACACTGAAGAAGCTGACATCATCCGCCACATCCTAGGCCACCAATGGTCATTTTGATTTGATTTTCACTGGACTTTGATGACTTTGGTAAAGGGAGTCAGGCTGATGACTTTATGTACCTCTACCTCACTTAAATCCAATTTATTAAAGAGTCAAAAAGGCATCACCACGGATATCACTTTCATCCTCTTCAAAGAAGAAGGAAAGCAACCGCCAAACATTAAATACTTACTGTGTCTAAGATATAGGACTAGGATTTGCTGTATACTGAGGTCAAAGTTATGTAGCACTAGAGTTCTGGATTGATTGGAATCAGAATATATAACCTTACAATATAACTTTATATATAACCTTACAAACAGGAATAGTTGTAGAAAAAACTGTTTAAGAGAAAAATGAGTCACTATATTTGCTACAAATTATAAATATGTTTTCCTTTACTTTCCTTTACCTTTTAATCTTTCTCCAAAAGGTTATTAAAAACAGAAGAAACTGACAGATGCCACATTTAGGAGACTAAATAAAAAGATTATATTTGATGAAATGTTTGCAATTTTGAAGAGGTTTTAATGAGGGTGGAATAGAAGTCTGTAATGAATATGAGAGGTATGAACCTAGGGCAAGTACACATTTGATTGCAAATTGAGATTACTACTAACCAATATTCCTACCAGGTAGAAAAAAAGAACTCAGCAAATATTCAAATTCAGGATGAATTTTAAGTTTAGCCAGATAAGGCTAGCTGACTATATGGTGTGATATCTGGAATCACACCTCCTTATTCTCAAAACCTCTTTTTCTTCTGTATTTTCTTTGTTATTTCTTTGTTGAATGACAAGTGAAATTCCTTTGGGATAACTAGATGGTGCAGTGGATAGTGTGCTGAGTCTCATATTAGGAAGAACTGAGTTCATATCTAGTCTCAGATGCTTTCTAACTGTGTGACTCTGGGAAAGTCACTTAATCTTAGTTTGCCTTTGTTTTCTCAACCATAAAATAGGGTTATTTAGTAAGGATCAAATGAAATAATATTTAAAAAGCTCTTAGCAGAGGCAAATAATAGGTGCTTTATGAATGCATGTTTCCCTTCCTGTTCCCCTTTTTCACAATTAGTGATGAAATTTGCAATGAAAATACTCTAGGGAGAGGTGGTCAGTACATTTATCAGTATTTACATTTAAAATATATTTGATCATTTTCTGATAGCTTGAAGGTAAGAGCCCGAAGGCTTCAAAAGTGATGTTGGCATAAGAGGAAGTGCTCTTTTGTTATTAGATGAATTAAGTCAAGGTCATCATCTTCACCATCACCATGATCATCATCATCCACAGCAACAGTAATTTACTAGCCATGACTTTTCAACAAAAAGTCATCAAAGTTCTCTGGTACTATTTCCTCACTTCTAAAATGGATATAATATTTGATAACCACAAGAAACTGTTTTGGGGAATTTTCATTATCAATATTAAGGAGAAGAGATGGCAAGGAGAGGAAAAAGATATTGAAAGGTTTGGGGCATGTAGAAAAAGAGGACAAATGTTGTAAGGCAGAGAGACTCAGAAAACTTCAGCTTCATAATTCTGCCTTTTCAAATGACCAGATTATTTAAATAGTACTTTTGGTCTTTTTCAAGAGTCCTAAATTGGGAGTCAGGTGAACCTGAGATCTCAGTTTAGCTCCAGTACCAAAGCAATATTTAATCCTGGATAGGTTAGATCCAACCATGTGCCTCAATGTATTCATCCATCATGTGAAGTCAATGAGTCATTATGCGTTTATCAAGCATTTACTATTCCAAGCACAGAACTATGTACTTTTGATACCAAGAAAAGCAGAAGAAACATACAAGAGCAAAACTAAAAAAGACCCCAATACCCTAGCCCTTGTTCTATGTATGAACATACATAGTCCCATATCGTATGTATAAACCTGTTATTTCTTCTGTGTAGGGAACTTCTCACATGTAAACAATTTCTACTATTCTAGAATTTGTATTATTAGGGACATATCCATAGCATTAAGAGAATAAATATTTTACATATGGTCATGTACTGAATATTTTTCAGTGGCAAGACTTGAACCTGCATCAAGGCCAGACTTTTTATCTACCACATTGCAATGATTCTTATTAATGACACCATTGTGATTATTAATTAGTTTTTTCTCAGTCATGTCCAAATCTTTGTGACCTCATTTTGATGTTTTCTTTGCAAAGATAGGGTGGTTTGCTATATTCTTCTTCAGATTGTTTTATAGATGAGAAACTGAGGTAAACAGAGTTAAGTGAATTGCTCAGGATCACATAGCTAGTAAGTGTCTGAGTGTGAACTTAAATCACAAAGATGAGTCTTCCCTGATTCCAAGCCAAGTAATCTATTAGTAGTCCATGCTACTATAACAATTAAAGATTTAAGAAACCTTAGGGATAAATAATTTCCACCAAATGTATAGAATGGCTTTTCTAAGTTGCATACAGCAAATTGGGGACATGATGTCCATTTCATCCAAAAATAATGCCAGTTAACATAAGAAGCAAATGAGAACAAATCCACATGAGAATTAAGGGAGAATTGTTGACTCCTTACATAATGAGTTTAGATAAGCATACGTTGTTTCTATATAGATAAATGCATTGGTGATATTTGGTGAATTAGGAAACTAAAATTTCTCATATTAGAAAATAATAGAAAAACAGCTAGACTCAGAGATCCTGATTTAATTTTCCAGCTGTCACTTATTACTTGTGTGATCTTGGACAAGTCACTTTGGTTTCAGGCTCAGTTATTTCATCTACAAATTGAGTGTTGGACTAAATTACTTCTAAGTTTCCTTCCAGCACTAAATGGATTCTAGTTAGTATATTGTATGGTAGTATAATACTATGAGAAAGAATAGTAAAATCATAGCACCATGTGAATAATTGCATAAAAGTATATATGCTCCAGATTACTGGAACAAATAAATAAAACAGCGTGAGTTGGAACTGAAACTTATTAATGCTTTTGTTACTTTCCAATATATCTATGTTTTAGAAGAGTTCTGTGGAAGATGAATTTTGGCAAAAGAACTGAAATTTGACCAGGAAAGAAACAGGATTTTTTTGGTCACCATAGAATTCAAATACTTATGTAGGTGAGCCACGGAGGCGTGGAATCTCCATCTCTGTATGTCTTCAGACACTAGGAAATAGTATGTTTTGTATGGTTTAGATAGTCACCTCTAGGTCCACAGATCCTTCTGAAATAATTAGTGTGAAAAAAATTACTTAATTTAGTCAACCCAAACCTACTTAATCTAATGGTAAATTGCGCTAGTCCAATAAAATATGATGGTTAACTGAATCAACCTGTTTTTTGTCCCCTGACATTCTCCACTATATTTCTGCTTTTTCAGTTAAAATTCTTTCTCATCTGTGAGAATCTGTTTACTTATACCTTCCTAGAAATGATACACCATTTAAACATAGTGTTTGGCACAAAATAAATTTTTATTTTTTTCTTCATTTATAAAGTTCTAATAGAATCTATCCTGTGGACTACAAAGCCTCACACCATCTGCTACTGATTGCTAATTGTTTCATTGTTTGAATGCATTGATTAATCAATCAACATGCATTTATTAAGTGCCTACTCTATAAACTCAGTAACTCAGTACTGTGCTATGTACTAGATAAATTGCAACAAAAATGAAGTGATTTTTGCTCTCAAGAAAAGCAGAGCTCTCTTGAATGAGGGAACATGTATGCACACCTCTAATAAATACATATTAAATGGCGACTAATTAATTGCATAGATATACAGAGAAAAAGTTTTTAAAAAGACTAAATATAAGGAAGTTAGGGGGAAAGGGCACTACAATTTTGGATGTAGAGGAGAGGACTCTGAAGAAGAAAGGCCTCATATAACATCAAGTATAAAGAACATTAGATTTGGAATTAGAAGACCTGAGTTTGATACTGGAATTGTCTATTTTAGTTAAGTCATTTCATCTTTCTTAGCCTAATTTCTGCATCTATAAGATTATTGGGCTTTAACTAGATTACTTCTAAGGTCTCAAGCTCTAAAATCTTATGATTCTATTACTCTAGCTTTGAATGCCCCACAGCAAAACAAAGCATGGGGCTAGAGAGCTCATAGATGCTTAGAAAATTGCTGCTCAGTGAATAAATGAATTTATTTGGATTTATATATAAACAAACTAGATTAAAAGCACCAGAGCCATAATTAGCATTTTTTTTGTGGTCAGGGCAAATGGCTTAAATGTACCCTTAATTCACTTGGGATGGGGACAGCAGAACAAAGAAGCTTGGAAGACCTTAGGAGATAATACCTCAAATAATAATTTAATTATAGTTAGCACCTATATAGCACCTACAATGTACCAGGTGCTATACTAAGTCCTTTCATTTGATTTTTTTAAACCCTTGTACTTTTGGTGTATTGTCTCATAGGTGGAAGATTGGTAAGGGTGGGCAATGGGGGTCAAGTGACTTGTCCAGGGTCGCACTGCTGGGAAGTGGCTGAGGCGGGGTTTGAACCTGGGACCTCCTGTCTCTAGACCTGACTCTCACTCCACTGAGCTACCCAGCTGCCCCCCTTTCATTTGATTTTAATGTCAACTGTGGGAGACAGATGCTGTTATTTTACAGTTGAGGAAACTAAAGTAAACAGAAGCTACTGACTTTTTTAAGGACATACAGCTAATAAGTGTCTGAGATCAAAGTTGAATTCAGATCTTCCTGACTCTAGCACCAACTCTCTGTTCTATGCTACCTAAGGAAGTAGTTGTGAGGATTAGGGTCTGCAACAAGGCACCAAGAGGTACTGCCAGTTGAAGAGAAGCAGCTGATTCTTCTTTTCTTATTTCTTATAAAATTTTTTGTTATAATTCCTTATAAGAAAAATTTTTACTAAAAAAAGATGTTAAGCTCAGGTGTTTTTGTTTTGTTTTGATTTTTTGTTTGTTTTGTTAACTAAAGTCCTAGACTGAAGGGCTATTAGCACCCTACTAAACTTCAGTACCTTGGACACATCTAGGGTTACCTTTGCTAGTTGTAGCTCTGAATATTACCTTGTCAGATGGTAGTTTTCTTTATTTCTAGTTAATAGATTTTATCTCATGTTGTAGACAGAATTGCAAACTCCAGCGAGAAAGAGAGAGAGAAGAAGGGAACAAGAGATGTATTACTTCTTTTTAAGGGAGAGGGATATTCAATGGCCACTAGTTAATTCCCTGTAGCTTTCAAAGGAATGTATATAAAGCTGCTTTTCTTGGAACAATGCAGATTTTTTGGCTGAGTACTATTAACAAATATGTTAACTCCCTGTGACAACTGATTAATTTTGGTTTAAGGTTATGAATACAAAACAAAGTGTGTGGGAATGGAACGTGCATTTTAATGATGTCACAGCACTAGGAAAGGATGAGAAAGATAATTTAATTTGCTTTCTCTGAAAGGTCAGTTCTCCTGAGATAAAATTTTCCCTTAGGGTGTCAATGCCTTTCTCAGCATCTTTCTCCTTCTACTTCTTTTCTTTGGCTTGTTGTTTTCCTTGGGGAAGTGAACATTTATATTTAAAGACAATCAGACAGGCTTATGGGGGGGGAGAAGGAGGAGGTCGGAAAAGAAGTGGTTATAATAGGAAAAAAATGCATACATTTTCACCCTTGATTTCATCCATATTTCAGCATGCTTGTTTAGTCCCTTTAATGTGTGCGTATAGAATCTGAGATGGTAAGGAAAACTCTAGAAATTGATATGGTAATTTAGGCACAAGTGCCAATCTTCATGTAGGAAAAAAAAAGACAGTGGTGAATAAGGGAGCCGAAGAACTACAGAAGTACTTTATGTAAATGCTTGATGTGGGAAAATACAGACAGTGTTTGGTCCACAGTTAGCCCAATGTCCAAGTCAAGAAATGAACTTTGAGAGATGACAGATTTCATGGCATTTCAATGCCTAGCAAGTGTCTAGGCTGGAGTCGATGCTCTATAAATATATCTGAATGAATGAATGGAAGGATGAATATCTGATTCCATAAAAGCTAATAAATGCACACTGTCTCATCGGTTCTGTACAGCCAGTTCTGAGTACTAGGACTTAGTTCATTTTGAAATCTGTTTAGAAACTGCAATTCGATAGCTTTGTAGCTCCTACAACTGCCACTAAAAGTTTCTTTGTTTCCAAAGGTCACAGAGAAACTCCAAACACAGAGGAACTCTACAAAGGAATGTGCCTTTGGATGTCCAATGACACAAGATTCAAAGTGAGGTTGCACCACAGAATCTTTAAGTTTGAAGGGACCTCAGAAGTCATTGAATCTAACCTGTAGCTGTATGGAAACCCCCTCCTCACAATCCCCAAGGAGTGATCACCCAGGCTTTGTCTAAAGAATACTACCTTCTGAAGCAGTTCATTCCTCTTTTGGACATCCTTAATCATTTTGAAATCATTTCATCAAAGGTAAAAGGTTGTAGGGTTTTTTTTGGTTTTCTTTGTAACTTCTACACACTACTCCTCATTCTTCATTTTGGGGCAGAGAAGTATTAGTGTAATACATAGCTGCATCTAGGAGACAGAATGGATAGAATTCTGAGTCTAAAATCAGGGAGTCCTCCCTGTTCATGACTCTTCATGTCCCCATTTAGAGTTTTCTTGGCAAGGGTACTGGAGTAGTTTACCATGACCTTCTCTACCTCAGGAAACTGAGACAGAGAGAAAAGTAGCTTGTCCAGGGTCTCACAGCTAGAAAGTGTCAGAGGCTGGATTTTTGAACTCTGATATTTCTCATTCTAGAACTATTGCTCTATCCACTGCACCCCTTAGCTGCCCTAAAGACAGGAAAATTTGAATTCATATCCAGGATCAGACACATGCTATGTGGCCCCTGGACAAGTCACTTGATTCCTGTCTTACTCAATTTATTAAATTTTAAAGTGGGTATAATAACACATTTTCCTCACATGGCTGTTGAGGATTA
Source organism: Gracilinanus agilis (assembly GCF_016433145.1). Lineage (NCBI taxonomy): Eukaryota > Metazoa > Chordata > Mammalia > Didelphimorphia > Didelphidae > Gracilinanus > Gracilinanus agilis. The sequence goes on from NC_058130.1 coordinate 418,154,202, forward strand.
AATATGATAATTTTGTCAAATGTACATACCAAGTGCTTTATAGATGCATGATTTCTAGTCTTACCTCTTCTATGTGACTTTCCTTCAAACACTGGAAAACAAATATCACATTTTCCCTCCATTATCTATTCTCCAGGTTAAACATCCTCATTTCCTTTAAATAATTATCAGGGCCCCTCACCATAGTAGTTGTAGTCTTCTGGATACTCCAATTTATCAAAAGTATTCCTAAAACTTGGAACCTAAAACTCAACACAGTAATTCAAAGTTAGTCTGATCAAGGTCCAGATTGAGTCTACTGTTACTTTTTTGCAATTATGCTGGATACATTTGAAATATATAAGATAATATTTTTCAATTCCAGGATATGCTTATAAAATGACTACTGAGAGTTTTGTGTCAGATGTTATGGAATATTCAGAAAGAGGAGAAAAAGACAAAGACATAATTCTTGCCCTTCTAAAATGAGTGGTACAGGTCAGGAACACAAAGATTACCTTGATGGAATTTAAAGGAAAGGACTATTTATTCTTAAGTTGCTCATTTATTGGAATTAGAGAAACTTTCTAGAGAAAAGGTAAATTTTAAGTTAGGCCTTCAAGTCAGGCTTCTTCAAGCACATATTGTTATTATTACACAGTTATATGGATTGCCCTCTAGTTTGTTACAACAAAAAGTTGTAACAAATATTTAGTTAGTCTTTTATCCCTCTAGTATTGTAGGTTAAGACTTATTAAGAATATGAAAAAAGAATTACTTTCACAGAGAATAGCCATTACTAGACTACTGACAGCTGGACCTGGGTGCTTAGTAATACTTTAATATTTGAAGTACCAGTGTTGGAACTGTGATAATTCATTTGCTTTTATAGAATCCAGGAAGGTCGGACCTGGAAATAGGCCTCAGAGACAGAAAAGACCTCAGAGATCATGTAGTCCAAATCTCTCCTTTTACAGATAAGAAAACTTTGTTGAGAAATGTAAAATGTCTTGTCCAAGTTGATACAAGTATTAGGTGGCAGAGTCTAAAATCCTAGCAATTGGACTTTAAATTTAATATTTCTCTGATCATATTTTTTCTTTTTTTCTATTCTACCTGAGACTGCACCAGCACACATTTTTCTAGTAGACTTACCAGAATTTAGTGCTCTCTTTAGCCATAAAACAGAGTTCAGCTAACTGATACATATGGAGTTTAGACCCAACACTTTGACCTCTATCAACCCAAGACATTTACCCACCAAGTTATCACTATCAATACTAACATAGTAATTCTTCATAATTGGATTTCATCAGAGGCTTACTTTAGGTGCACTCAGAATAGACTGAGGACATGGCCTTTGGGGACAATCACAGTTACTGGCATAGCTACGAAGAAGAATCAGTCAAGGAAGAGTGGAAGTAGTCAGGGAGAGTAGAGATATGCCTTACTATGTATTACAATGAGTTTCTGAAAATCAATTACCAATAATCATGGGTGAAATAAACAATTACTTCTTTAATCTGCTACTCTAATTTTGGTCTCCTTGTGCTAGTAGTGGAACAGTGACCAGAGGACTTGTGTTTGAATCCTGACTCTGCTGTTCATTGTCTTTGTATCTCTAGGCAAGTCTTTTAACTTTTCTGGGTCTCATTTTCCTGTACTCTAAAGTGAAAGATTTCCATTATAAGATTTCCAAGATCTCTTGAATTTCCAAATCCTATTCTAATAATAATCAGTGATATGAACAATGTTTTTAACCTTTGAAAGATTTATCAATATTATCTCATGTGATACCAGAATGTCCATTTCTATATTGTGTCAGTTAAAACTCTGGCAATGGTGAGTTTAATCTGGACTATTTAGAAAATTCACTTACACTACTACAATTCATTCTTTTCCCACAGTCCTCATTTACCATATTGCTTGCTCTTTTATTTTAGCTGTTTAGATCTTGACTAAGTAAAGAAATGAAAATGCATTTAACTAGTACCAGTTCAATATGAAGAGAATGACCACATGCCACTAAAGACTTAATAAAGAATCTTAAGTGGCAAGTTGGAAAATGAAAAATAAATCCCATTATAAAAGGAATTTTTCTAATTCTGCATTGAGGATAGAGCCTAACCAGCTAAAACAGTGCAGCTCATTTAATAGCAAAGTGAGCTTCATCAGTCTTCACTGTGGTAATGTTATAATACTGATCAGGGCAGCTCCAAGCTCTTGGTAGTAATGAGAGATAGGGATGGTAATAAAAATTAGATCCAAAGGGAGTTTCCGAACCTCATTGTAAGTGAAAATTGAAGCTGTCCCTTTTCCCCACCAATTTCACTCTGAACCAGGACATGCTCTATGGAAAGGAAGATCAAGAAATCACCAGTGTGTATCATATGACAAGGATCAAATGGATCTCCTATTCCAAGATAGGTCTCTCACAAGTCTGCCATAGTATCTGAAATCCACATTATTATGGCCACAAATGACTTATTGGGAGGGAAAGAGCAGCAAAGAACAAGGAAGAAACTTAGCCAACTTTAGCTTACTAATACATTTGGTAATTGTTCTTTAATATGATTTATGGCAAATCTCTCTTTTTGTTCCTGGAGAATGAAGAAAACAATTTCCAAACAAAATTAACATTTTCAATTTCAAACATTTACTTAGCACCAATCATATTTATAACATTTGTGTTGAGGCTGTAGACAAAAAGATGAAACGCAAAAATCTAATTCCTTCAAAATTTTACAACTAATGAGAGAAATTTATAAATATATAAATATGAAACAAAGTAAAGTAGGACAAGGCAAACACAATGGTTGCCCTAAACAATTTAAGAGACATAAGGGAAGACCCATGCAAAAATATTTAGAACAGCTCTTTTTCTGGTGGAAAAAATTGGAAACTGAAGGAATGCCAATCGATTTGGTTATGGCTGAACAAGATGTGGTATGTGACTGTAATGGAAAACTATTGTGCCATAAGAAATGACAAACAAGATGATCACAATAAAACCTGGAAAGACTTATATGAAGTGATGCAAAGTGAAGTGAGTAGAACCAGAAGAATGGTGTACACAGTAAAAAAATGATATTCAGCTTGGAATGACTTCATTATGAACCAGACAAGAAGCCAGGAGAATTCTGAGGGGGTTCATAATGAGAAAGTATATACTACACTATTGAAAGAATAGATGGAGTTCAAATGGAGATTGAAACATACTATTCTTATTTCTGCCATAGATTTGTCTCTAATGTAAGCAATATATGTTTTCTTTTACAATATGATGAGCATAGAAATTTTTATTATCTGATAATATCTTCACAATCTATTTCATAGTACCTGTCTTCTTGGGGAGGGGTGATGGATGAGAAAGAACATGGATTACAAAATGTCAGAAAACAAATATTAAAACTTGTGTTGATGTAATCTATAAATTTTTTTAGAAATGAGGAAAGAAATAACATTTTCAACTAGGAGGATGAGCGAAAAGTACATGGTTTTCAAAAAAAAAATCCTGAAAGATTTCAGGAACAGAAAATGATGAGGGACTACTTTTGGTTTGGGCTGCTGGCTTTTGCAAAGGAAAAGATGTAGAGGTAAGAATGAAGTTGGGGAAAGCTTATGGTCATGACTATTCTCATTTCAAATGTGTCTGACTTCTTGTGACAGCATTTGGGATTCTCCTAGTAAAGATGCTTAGTGCTTTTCCGTTTCCTTCTCTAGCTCCTTTTCCAGTTGAGGAAGCTGAGGTGAATAGGGTTAAGTGATTTACTCATGGTTACACAACTAGTATGTATCTGAGATTGTATTGGAACTCGAGTCTTCTTGATTCCAGACCCCCAAGTGAATGAAAAGTTGCAAATCTAAATAATATGAAAGAGGCAGGTTAGAACTTGGCTGACTTGGAGGACTTTACATGGTAGGTTAAGAATTCTATATTTCATTCTATAGGCAATGGGCATTAGGGATAAGATAGAACCGGTTTTATTAATTTGACTTAAACATTGGCTGGAAGCCTCTTATGGGATTTCAATGGGAGAGAAAGAAAGCTACAATTTTCAAGAATGAGGTTTGGAAACTCCCTATGGATCTTGTTTTTCTTGTCCTCTCTGTCTCTCATTACTACCAAGAGCTTAGAGCTGCCCTGATCAGTATTATAACATTACCACAGTGAAGACTGATGAAGCCCACTTTGCTACTAAATGAGCTATTCTCTTTTAGCTGGTTAAGCTCTATTCAATGTTGAATTCTTCTAGCAGTGTCTCATAAACTCTTAGATTCATTCATTGGGAGAATTTATCTATTAAATAGAAGAATATCAAGCAAAGCCAATTCTATCTAGAATGAATGGATTACCAAGCTCGGTAAGCCTCTAGTGAGTATAGTGAATATTGACAGGGCATCATTAGCCTCCAAACCCTGGATTCTTAAGAATTTGTTTTTTTTTTGTTTTTTTTTTTAACTTCAGAATAAATTAGATAAAGGTATAGCATGGAGATTCAAAGCAAAAGCAACTTTCTCTTTTCATTATTTAGGCAGCAAGGGTAGAATATTGGACTTGGAGTCAAGAAGTCTTGAATTCAAATGTGACTTTAGATACTTACTAGCTGGGTGACCAGGGCAATTCACTTAATCTCTGTTTACCTTCATTTTCTCAGCTATAAAATGGGGGTAATAATAGCACCTACCTCACAAAGTTGTTCTGAACATAAAATGAAATATTATTTGTAAAAAAAGAGCTGAACCAAGTGTCCCAGTGTATGGTACATAGTAGGTAGTAGATAAATCCTTATTCAGTTTCCTTTACTTCATTATTGATGCACATTATTGCTTTACAAAGGGATAAAGGAAATGCCAATGTGTGGTTCCTTAAACCAAGAGTACATGCAGAATGTTTCACAAACTATTCCTCCTAATTCAATGTGAACTAGAGTGACCTCCAGGAATTGATGTAGAGCAAAAGGAGCAGAACCAGAACATTGTACACAGAGACTGGAGGATATCATGCAACAAATTGATGACTTAAATTGATGTTATTTAATATCATAAGGTCCCTCACTATAGCAAGGTAGGCATACATATGTCTATACTATAGAACACACCCATACCCACCCACAGACACTCTCAAATCTCTTCTTTTACTAGAGTTTCTGATGAAAATGTGACCTCTCTATTCACAAAGACCAACTCCTCCACTTATATTTTATCTCCTCTTCTCTCCTAGGACAGATTATATTCATTATTATCTCTTTATTTCTGTTTCTCTCTCCCTGTCCCTGTCTCTGTCTCTGTAACTGTCCCTGTCTCATTAATTTTTAACATCTTTTCATTTGTTGCCTTCTTCCCTTCTGCTTACAAACATAATCAGGTCTCTCCATCCAAAAAATTTGTTCATTTGACAGTATTATTCCTTTGAGTTATTGCCCTTTCTCTTTCCTCTTTTTCGACAATCAAACTCCTAAAAATTCTATCTATACTTGTCTCACTTTCTAATCACCTCCTTTTTTCTCACTTCTTTGATATTTGGCATTTGACCTACAGACTTTATTTAAACTATTCACTGCAGTTAGCAGTGATCTTATGTATGCCAAATTTGATATTTTTTCTAACCTCTCATCCTTCTGGATCTCTTTATAGCTGTTATCCACATTCTCTTCCTGAATACTCTCTTCTCTGCATTTTGGGGATACTGTTGTCTTTTAGTTTTCCTATTGTTATCTGGCTATTTATTAACATCACCTGCTTGAACATCATTCTTATGTCACCCTTTAACAGTGAGTTTACCCCAAGCCTCTCCTCTAGACCATCATCTTTTCTCCATATGCATTTTCTTTCTTGGAGACAATATCAGTTTCCACTGGTTTAATTGTCATCTCTACCCAAATTATTTCCAAATGTCTATATTCAGAATTAGGCTCTCTCCTGAGCTCTAGTATTCCTCACTAACTACCTACTGAAAATTTGAAACTGTATGTTCCATAGACATCTCAACCTGAATAAGTTGAACATGAACTCATTGCCCTTTACCCAAATACATCCCTCTCTGGAACTTCCTTAATTTAGTTAAGAAAAACCCTATCCTAATCATTCAGTCTTACAGTCTGAGTTATCTTCATCTCTGCTATACCTGACCACTCACATTCAATCAATTGCCAAGTCAGTATAAAATCTACCTTCACAATCTAGACATCCATCCCCTCCATTTTTCCCTTCTCTTATAGATATCACTTTAGTCAACTGTTTATCACTTGTCCCATAAATGACTACATTAGCCTCCTAATTTATATCTCTACCTTGTCTTTCTCCTCCTTCATCGATCTTCTGTAGCTAAAAAAGTGATAGCCCTAAAGCACAAGCATAGTTATGATTCTCCTCTGTTCAACAAACCATAGTGTATCTACTACTTGTTTGTCATTAAAGGCCTTCTCAGCTTGTTTCTAGCCTTATTTTATACACAAATTCTTTTAAGTTCCACCATTTTTTTTCTCATCTTTCCTTAAACAAAACCAATATTGCATGTCCCACATCCTTGCCTTTGTGTAATCTGTACCCATGTTTAGATTGGACTCCCCCTTCATTTCTGCCTTTTAAGACACTCGACTTTCCTAAAAAGTTCAACTCAAGTATCATCTCCTTCCCTAAGCTTTTCCTGCTTCCCCAGATTGTGCCTTCATCTTTAAAAAAGTTTCACATTATTTATTTTGTGTCTATTTATATGTTTGCAGATTGTCTCTCTCTAGAATGTATGCTTCTGGAGAGTGAGGTACTACTTCATTTTTCTTTCTTTCTATACCCAGAATATTGCCCAGTGCCTGGCAACAGTTGGCATTTAATGCATGCTTGCCAACTGATTTTTAATATTTCACATATTCCTGTGGCCAATACAGAATATTAACAAACAGTAGTCAATTATAAAGCTTTTGTATGTTTGTGCTTTTTAATGTATGATGCAATATAGTAATGGGATTCTTATTGCATTCAAGTTTTGCAACTCTGCGAGTTCCAAAGTTTTTTGCTTTGGTGATGGCTGAATAATTTCCCCCCTCAGAAATCAAGTTCACTCATGTTGAAGGCCTTTTCTTCCTTTGTTACTGAGCCCCAGCACCACAGAAACCTTCCTTAGAAGTCGTTCCCTCTGGCAACTTAATCAGTATGTTGCCTCCTCCTATGACCAGGCCAGGATAACTGGCTGGTGTCAATACTAAGCTGACCAGAATCAAACACTGTTGCACACATAGTTTCAGAAGAGCAATTTCAGAAGGGACAGGGACTTGCTGCCTGGTGACTTAGTGATGGCTGGTTCTGTGGATAAGCAATCCAGAATCCCATTAGCTCTTTTTTTCCCCCTCCTTACAATATTACATTCCAAGTGTGTATGTCTCATTTGGTGTTGATTCCCAGACCGTACCTTTGGGGCATTCTGCCATATCAGAGAACTTTTCTCTGTGCCAATCTACAGTATGACACACTTCACTGGAGGAAGTCCTATTCTTGCCCAAGTTTTATTTCATTCCTTGTTTATGTATTTTTTTATTTTTAATTTTACTTTTTTACCAGCAACAGACTATGAATATAACTTCCCTATCCTTCCTCACAAACATCTTCATTTTCTATCATGGCCAAATCTAATTCCTTTTCCATTTCTGTCTTCTTAATAGATTATTTAATTCATGTTAATATCCTTAAGAGGTTCTTTCATTCCTCATTGTGGTGCTCTGGTGGCCCTGCATCCTTAAGAGCCATGCTAGTAGATTAGAGATTCTAGGTGGTCTAACAAAGTAGATAAGTTTCAAAGATAGGCCCAGTAAAGACTATATATCTATCCTCTGAAGGCTGGTGTGGTTTATTTTGAAAAGACTCAGCAGTAGCTGCCTATTCACCAGGGACTGGAGTCTTGTAGCCACAAAAACTTGTAAAGACCTTCAACTAAGCAATCTGAAGATATGACATAAGGATTGAGGTGGGTGGAAAGACTTCTTGTTGGGTAGAAATTAAGAGCCAAGAACAAATAAAATATATATTCATATGTGGGAATAAACATGTGTATGTATACATACATATGTGTGTATGTGTGTGTGTTACAACAGTACTTTAGCTAAAAACTAAGGAACTGGGGCAGAACATCAAAGTGCACATGGATCCACTATGAGAGTTATATAATAATATAATATAATATAATATAATATAATACTATACATCAGAGTATAATTACTTATTTTACAAATGTTAATAAATCAATATGATAATAATTAATAGAATAATAAATCAATATAAGTATTTATAATATATATGTACAGTTAAACTAAAGGTAAACTAGTAAATCATGTTCAGTTGCTAATCATGTTCAAGTAGAATAGATATTACACAATATGAATTGGTAATTAAAATTTAGTCATTGACAGAGTAGAACAGTGGTGTGATTCAACTGCTTTCTCCAAAATTTTCATCTTTTTTTATGGTGGTTTGGGTCCCTTGATTCAGTCTGCAAAGATGAACCCATATGTTTAAGGCAAGGGCCCACTTACTCTTCTGTTTCTATAGATTGCTGAGCACATGAGATCCTAGAGATATAAATGCTTCACTTTCATCAGAATGATTATTTTAGAGTTGTTGTTGTTGTTCGGTCATTTTTCAGTCTTGCCCAACTCCCCATGACCTCATTTGAGGTTCTCTTGGAAAAGACTGGAGTAGTTTGCCATTTCTTTCTCCAGCCCCCATTTTATAGGTGAGGAAACTGAGGCAAACAGGATTAAGTGACTTGCCTAGGTTCACACAGTTAGTAAGTGTCTGAAGCCAGATTTCAGCTTAGGAAGATGAGTCTTCCTGACTGTAGGACTGGTGCTATATGTATGATATCACCTGGTATAAAGTGAATAAATAGGGCTTCTGACTTGAACTCTCATGTCTTGGGGAAACCTATGCTGTTGGCTGCTGGGATACAACTCAGAGAGATAGCTAGCTTAGTTATAAAAGAATAGTTGGCAATTTCATTTGGTACTAAATAGACTGGAAGATCATACAAATATAATCAGCTCACCCAATCTTCATCTATCACCCAAAACAATAATCATTTGAGATGACCCTTCTCTACTTCATTTCCTTCTTGTCCACATTATATAATTTTGCTTTGTTTTATTTTTGCTTTTAAGACTTTCTTTACTGTTTATTATAACTTTATGATTTTGTTTTGGTATCATAAATCATTCAATTTAGTGCAATAAGCATTTATTTGCTACTCATTATGTACAATATACTATGCTGACATGTAATGGTACAAAGACAAAAAAGAAAGGAAATATGTTTTCTCTCTTTGCCCTCAAGTAGCTGATATTCTATGGGAGGAGGCAAAGTGTGCATGAATATATAAATATAACATAGTGTATAAAGAAAATGCAAAGTAATTCCAGGGAACAGATCCTAACAATGAAACTTAGAGTTAAGACCTTGTGGAGGGGGTAGAGCTCAAGATGAGCCTTAAAAGAAGCTAATAATCAGAACAACTCCCAGGTACTCACATCAACAAAGGCTATTATTCATGGCTATAGAAGGAATTGATGAAGTTTGAATGCTAATTGAAGCAAGAGATTGCTTACTTTATTTCCTTCATGATTTTTTTTCTAGTGACGTGTCTTCTTTCACAACATGATGAACATGGAAATATGTATGATATAATAACACATATGCAGCCTATATCATGTAAACTGCCATCTTGAGAAAGTGGGAGGGATAGAAGAGAGGGAAAGAACATGGATTAGAAAATGTCAGAAAATGATTACTGAAAATGATACCATCATGAAATCAGGGAAAAAATAAAATCTAAAAAATAAAATGGTTTGGAAAAGAAGCTAATGATTTCAAGAAGGGCAGAAGAGGAGGGAGGATGTTCCAGGTATGGAGATCAACATGGCCAAAGGCACAAGAGAGAAGATGACTTGTTAGGCCTAAGGAACAAATTTTGGCCAGAATCTATGTCCTACAAATGTCATCATCTCCTTCTTATAAATTATGATAGTCTACAAAAACTGAACTAGACTAGATTCCAACCAGTGTTCACAGGAATAGTTAAGTCCCTGTGGAGGCTTCATTAACTCTTTGAATCTGTTAGGGCTTATTGAAGGTAGGATGAAGTCCATAAATCAATGAGCCAATCAACATGATATAATATACCACCTAGTTCATTCCTAGTCATACACTAGGGGTATAAAACAAATAGAATAAAATAAGGTATTATTTGCAATGGAAGACTTGGATTTTGCCCAGGGCTTTAAGAATCACCCACATTAAACAATCACAGAATGCAATTCTCATATAAAATCCAAGTATTAAATTGAATATAAGTTGTAAGCACCATAGAAGTTCAGAGAAAAAAAGGTTGTTTTTTTTTGAGAGAGAAAAATGTTTACTAGTTAAACATCTGGCATGTTCCTAGGAAGTCATATTGTACTTCTATTGGCATTCCTACCTGTGAACTTCACTGGAAGCTCCTAAAACATCAACAAGACTGTTAAAGGTTAGTCAGACCTGGTAAAATAACATGTTGTGCTCTTTCTGAAGCTCATATGTCCATATTAATGTATGTATAAATGTATGTAACTGACACTAGGGGGCTTTTGGTCATAATTTTGGTATGGTAAAATATCCCAATCAAGTCAATAATCATCTCTTAAAAATATATAACCTTACTTTCATCCTTCTTTTCCTTTCTACTCTTATTGTTATTATCCTAGTTTTAACCCTTTTGTCTTAATAGGCACAAAGGATTTTAGGCCAAGAAGGGACTTCAGAGACTCATTTATCCAGCTTTTTCATTTCTAAATATAATAGATGATTGTTGACTAACTCACTGTAGAGGGCTGGATGAGGTCTCTGTTGCCTGAAATATTACAAAGCCTAAATGTTGGGCAAAGTTTCCTGATAGTTATCTTTGACTTCTACCTCTTTCTCACATCTTTTGCTATGTTATATAGCTTCTGTCTCTAAAATATCTAACTTTCATTTACAATGATTTTTACCATTTCCATTGTTACCATCCTAGTTCAGGATCTCACTGATTCTTTTCCATACTATAATAATAATATCCTATCCATTTTCCCACTTCAAGTCTATCTATATACCCAAACAATATTATATATGACTAGTAGTTGACATGCTGAGCTGGTGAGCAGAAAATCATGTGCCAGTTACTATTTTCCATCTCACTTTTTCTATAGGCCAGGTTACCTATCCCATTGGCTATGACATTCTCTCTGGCTAATTCTTAGGCCATTTTTATCTGGGGAATGACTTTGCTTTAAAGCACTAAAATAATATAGGCCTACCTCAGTGTCAGTCCGAGTTATTGCCAATCACTGCCATAGAATCATTTGCTCAAAAGAAAGTCCTAGAACAAGCATTCTCAGAGGCAGCTGGGTCGTTCAGTAGATTGAGAGTCAGGCTTAGAGATGGGAGGTCTTAGGTTCAAACCTGGCCTCAGGCACTTCCCAGCTGTGTGACCCTGGGCAAATCACTTAACCCCCATTACTTAGCCCTTACCACACTTCTTCCTTGGAGCCAATACACAGTATTGACTCTAAGATAGAAGGTAAGGATTTAAAAAAAGAAAGGAAAAGAAAAAACATAACTAGGACTTTGCAAATTTTGATCAATAACTTTCCTTTATAGCTCTAAGCCCCCAAGTAGATATCTCAATCAGACAAAATAATATGATTTTAAATTATTCTGCTTCTCCTCTTGAGTACTATCAATAATCTTTCTCAGTTATGTTAACAAATCAAATTTTTGTTCATAATTTAGCATACACAGTTTAATAATGTGTATCATTAATGTATTTTTTTCAAACTGTCTGACTTATGAGACAGAATAGGATATCAGAAATGATATCATGAAATTTTAGAGAGAAACAACCTGAATGTAGACTATGGAGGTCCTTGGATGTAGGTAGTATATGTAAAAAGCACACATTTAAACACAAAAAGGTAACCAAAATTTTTGAAGAAAGAAATATGTTTTCCATCCGTTAGGGGAAGACATTAAGCTCACATCTCTCATAATAGAGGGATAATAAAGAAGACTAGAAATGAAGTATAACTACCTTGTGTGTAGAGTTTATATACATCTCAGCAATACAGGATACAGTTTAATATTGAGTGATTCATTCACACTCCTTTGTAACTGGAGTCTGACAGTGGAGACCTTAGAGCTACATCCTGACACTTTGGCTTCTTCTGTCTCTGTAGGCTTTCAATTTCTCTTCTCACATTTCTGTGACAATCCTTTAAACCATGCCAATGTCAGAACAAGAGGACAGTGCTCAAAGATTTCTGCCCCAAATCAGCAGGCATCCTTCTCTATCATTCTTGACAATATATATGGAAGCATTATGGCCAAATGAGAACCCTTGTAATGCAAGGTTGCAGCAAATCTCTTGCATTTGCAAATCCAACTGAAGCATCCCTGACAGTTGAAGAATCAGAATGCTGACCCTGGTCTCACGGCAAAAACTGTTGGACCCTGGGACTATAAATATTCCTGCAGAACCACCTGAGGGGCCTTTTTGGCTTTGGGGGCTTTGCTTGATTTCCCTTGACCTCTCCCTTGACATCCTGCTATTCCCTGGATTTCCCCATTGGGCCCTGGGAGGAGGGTATTTTGGTGGGTGGAAATCGTGGGAATTAGCTTCTATTGGCAGGCAGGGATAACCTAAATCAAGCCATCACCTCATCTAGTAATCTGCTGAACCTTATTATAACAAGGTAGTGAAATTATCCCTGGCTGAGGGAGCCAGCCTCCCTCAGCCTGATTTCCCTCTTCTGTGACTCTCCCCAGCACTAGCTTCTCCCTTAGCAGCAGTGACCAGACCTTAACCCCTTTTCCCTCAGCTTACCCTTGGCTCCAATAAACCCATTTGTCCTTTATACAGATAGCTTCTGGTGATTTATTGTATCAACAACTAAGGTAAAGGCTGAAGAGGGAAGAACAACTTTCCTTTTATTTCTTGAGGGCTAAACCAGGCATCCATCTTGGGCAGGAAGTGGACCAGCTTTCACTTCCTGTACACTGGGTCTGGCTTTATAGAGGGGAGGGGCTCTTTAATCCTCTCCTCAAGGGAGCTTGAATTACAGCAGTGAGGCTGAATAAACCTTCAGCTAAGGCCCTTCAGTCTCTGCCTGATCTAAATTGCTCTGTACTAAAAGAGAACCTTCCCTGCTTGAAGACCCAGCTGATACCACCCAGAGCCCTTAAGTACAAGCCTCTTGACTTAATACTGATTAGACATTATCATATTCCTCTTTTATTCCATAAAACCTTGAATATATAATCATTTTTTTTTCTAAAGCACATTTTTCAAGCAGTAGGAGGCACTGTATATATAATGTTGGGTCTAGAATCAGGAAGACAAATCTTCTTGAGTTCAAACTGGCCCCCAAACACTTACTACCTATGTGATCCTAGACAAGTCATTCAACCCTGCTTGTTCTAGTTTTCTTATCTGTAAAATGAGTTGGAGAAGGAAATGGCAAACCATTCCAGTATCTTTGCAAAGAAAACCCTAAATGAAATCATGAAGAATCAGACATAACTGAAACAAATGAATAAACTTAACAACAAAATTACTTTTCTAATCACATCACTTGGTTGTGCTAAAACCTTTCATTATGCAGTTGGTTCAAATCTATTGCTCAAGAAAATAAAGTTTAGACCTCTTAAATTGAAGGATCTCTGAAATCTAGGTTCAAGTTATTCTTCTAATCTGTATCTCATCTTTTATCCCTTCTTTGTCTCAATATGCTGAAGCTATCCCACCTCCTAGATATCTGGACCCGCAGGAACAGGCCTCTCACAGTTACATGCTCTGAGTAAACTCATATCCATTCCTTGAGCACATTTCAACATTCCTATTTTCCTGTCTTCATTGATGCCATTCCTGTTGCCAAAGTCATTTGCCCTATTATTTCTATTTATTAAAACTTAATCCAGTCTTCAAGATCTTGTACAAAGTCTACACAAAATATTAACAGGTCTTGTTCTACTCTCCCACCTAAAGTGATCACTTCTTTATTTGAAATTCAATAATATTTCCGTATCTTTCAATATTATCTCTTATAGCATTTTTGGTGATATTTTGGTTGGTTGGCAGTTGTCTTTTGTACTTTACAAGAACCAAAATGATATCACTAGTGATTTTTTTAACTCAAATACATTGAATTTAAGTGAAATAGATTTGCACAAAGTTGTTGGCCTCACTCTCTTCCAGAGTCATCAAAGTCCAATGGCAAGACAAAAGTCAAGACAATCTCGGGGTCTTCAATGTTTAATTAAGCTCCAAGTGCTTCACAAAACCTTCTTCCGACATCTTTATGGCCATTGGAACAAATTGTTCTCATCCACAGATTCTTCCCTGGTGGAAGTTTTCCCATGCCTGCAATAGATACCACCCACACCCTAATTCACCAACAGGTTTGAGGCCTGTCAGTCACCCTCAACTTGGTTTTGTCCATCTGCTCAGATGCTTAGTGTGTGACCACTGTGTATGCTACAACTTCTTGGAGCCACAAGTGATTGCTGGGTAGCTGGTGGACACAAAAGTAGAAAAACAGCTCTAAGAAGGACTCAGCAAACCCTCATACCAGGGGTACTATTTTTTCCCATGCCTTGTGATATATACATATGTATGTAAATATGTATGCATGTATATGTATGTATATAAGTATATGAGTGTGTAAATATTTTTCATAGAGTACCATAAATCTAGACCTGAAAATTGACATTATAATTCATCTAATCCAAAGCTCTTATAGAAAAAGAGACTGGTGTTCAGAGAGAAGGCGCACATAAACTAATGTCACATAGCTATAATAAGTTACAGTTTTAGGATTTCAAGGAAGATGTTCTGACTACAAATTTGAAACTTTATAAATCATGGAGCTGATACTCCTCTACTAAACTGTAAACCCAACGCGGGTCCCATATGGTCACTACTGAGACTAACCTAACTCTAAGACATATTTAAGGGAAATCATTAAAGATCCTTAAAAGCATCTGTGATTTAAATAAAAATAATAACCTTTACAATTGTAAAATCCCTACCTTCTCATGTCTCTTTTCTTTTATTCTATCTTTCATTCAGGAAATAACAACTACAACAATGACAAAGTCCCAAAGTGGTATAAATAATGAAGTAATTCATTTTAAAGCATTTTTATTATGCTTATATCCCCAATTGTTACATATGCATTTATTTTTAAACCTTATAGTTTTTTATTGAGATAGACTACAAGACAGGCAGAAAAGCCACTCCAAAGACATATTGTGTTTAGTGCATTTTTGACATATAACAAATGGTAAGTAGTTTTTTAGAATTTTTCACTTATTCTTTTGAAAAACATTTCTTGAATGGCTGCTGCTTAGACAGAACCCTTTGTGGAGCAATGAGATGAGCATAATGAAATCTTTGACCCAATCCTGGTCTTAAAGGCTCCCTCTATCTGAGAGTCAGGGTTAGGAATGAGTAAAACAAGGTAGTAAGATGAATCCTCAAATAACTGCAGTACAAGGTAGCATGGAACACATCAGAAAGAGACAAGGAACAACAGCTTATGGAGGAGATGATGTTGGAGCTGAGATCTGGATAGAAGAAAAGAACAGAAAATGATGGAATGGACATGGGAAGGAATACATTCAAAAAGGATTTAGGAGACTAAATGAACAAGCAGCTAGATGGTTCAGTGGATAGAGCAAAGAGTCTAGAGCCAGCAAGCCTGGAATTCAATTCTAGCCTCAGATATTTACTAGCTAAGTGACCCTGGGCAAGGCACTTAACCTGTGTTTACATTAATCCATTGGAAAAGGAATTGGAAAACCACTTTAGTATCTTTGCCAAGAAAACCCCATGGACCTTCCATGGGGTCACAAAGAGTTGGGCACTTCTGAAAAATAATGACAATGACAAATTGACCAAAATGAAAGGAGAGTTAGAGAGGTAGCCTGGGCTCAGGGTTGAGAAAAAATATCAGGCTAATAAGCAGGTGTCATAGAAAGAACTAAAAGAAGCCTTAAAAAGTAGGTTGTACATACATCTCTTTTGATATAAGGTAATCATTGAATCATATAGATTTTCAGTGGGAAGATTCAACTTTGTCATTTTACAAATGAAACTCAACAATGTAAAAGAGTTTTTATGAGTTCAATGAGCAAGGAAGTAGTAGTGTTGGTCCTCTGATTTATGACCCAATTGAGGTGAAGTGAGAGAGGAACTAAAAGTGGAGGAAAGTATAGACTGTGGGACTAACTTTATTATCATCCTCTCAGAGCTAAGATTATTCCCTGTAAAATGTCAAAATATTGGGATTTCAAAAAATTCTACATATCGGGATTACATTTCATAGATAACTTGATGGTACAGTGAATTGATCATGGGACTTAGAGGCAGGAAAATGAGTTCAAAAGATGCCTAAGACTCTTAATTAGCTGTATGATGCTGGATAGGTTTCAGAAATTCATTAAGCCCCAATTTCCTCATCTGTAAAATGGGAATTCTAATAATAGCACCTATTTCCCAGGTTTGTTGTAAAGATCAAATAACAAAACCATTGTAAAGTATCTTGTCCATAATAAATGATATATAAATATTATTAGTAGTAGTATATTGTAGAAGAGTCCTAGAGGGATGTTAGATCTTACAACTGACCTGAGAACTTCCCAAGGCCAGTAAAGCACAAAAACCCTTGGCTTATGAAAATAAAGTTTATTTTAAAAAGGAAAGAAAGGAACTGGTAGGTAGGACCCTAGCACTATCCAAATTAACTCCACCCAACTTCTAAGTCTCCTGCTGAAGGAGATCCTTTGTTTTCTTCTTTGGGCCCTACTTAATCCTCCCTATGCTATCTAAGAACTACCCCCCAACCCCTAATGCTATCTGATTTAATCTAAACTTATTACCAATAATTAATAAGAAAGAAAGGGGAAACACCCTGGATTTGGCTGTTGTATTAAGTAACCAAAGTTATAGATGGAAAGCTTTGGATTACCTTAACCAATAGGAATTCTGGTAGCTGGACCACTGGCAGATGAAATCTGTATTCAGAGAAATTGTTTCCCTCCAAGTAAATCCTCTACCTGGATGCCAAGGACTTCTCCACGAAATCCTGACCCTCCAGGGAGAATCTCTCAGAGGAAAAACCCTCCTTCAACTTGATGGGAATTATAGACAGAGAGGTAAAACCTTCCTCCAGCTTGGTCAAAATCCAAGAAGGAAGTGAAGTTGTTATTCCTAGTTGTAGACCCACAATTCCTTTTTTACTCTGAATCCTTTCCCAGAGTTTCTCTCAAAATTCCTTTCTTTCAACTAACCCTAGAAAACTAGACTATCCCTAACTTATTCCTACAGTTGTAATACACATTTTTGTATTGATGCATCTCTTATATAGTTCAATCTTATCTTTCTATTTAAACCAGAGCCCAGGTAATATCTTCTGTTTCTCTCATAATCCAACAGTGTCCAGCATAATCCTAGGAATAACATAGATAACATAGCAACCTGATAACTCTTTCTGAATCCTTTTCAAAATGAAATAATCCTATTGCTGGTTTCTTCTGGTTCTATTACTATATGGACCAAACAAAATACTCCAGGTTATTATTTCACATTTATGTAAACAACTGCTTTGTTTCTGGACATTTCAAAGGTTTTGGTTTTGCTGCATCTCAAGCAAGACCCTCCATTTCATATACAAAAGGGAAAGCTGATTTTTGAATTCTCATTGAAATAAAGAATGATTCTAAAGTTCCAGGACTGAGGAGCTTCCCCATTATTGCTGTCTTTTCTACAGACATGTCATTCTCAATGGGATTAATCTAATGCCTTACCTAACTTCCTTTTCCCCCTATCCCTCTGCCTCCCATCAGGAGAAGGAGGTGGGGAAAAGCTAAGCTAAACTGAACATGAAAGTTTCAGTCAAGTAGGTAATCATTTCCTGCAGAATGAAAAGAATTAGGAGGAAGAAGGACCAGCAACAACCTTTTGGAAGCGTGGGCTACAACCCCCCACTGAGGAAGGAATGAAATTTTGTCAGGCATGGAGAGGAAATATCCGCTGTTACCTCTATCCATAAAAGTAAAGCTCAGGGAAAAAAATAACTGAAAACCATCTCAGAAATTCAATCAGTTTTAATTCTAGCAATTACAGAAAAAAGTTTAGATACTGGCACTTCAAGATATTGGCACAGCAAGAGGAAAAGAAAGTCAAGGGACCATTAGTCCACGAAGAGGTGGGAACATTGGGTCCCTATCCACTTTAACCTCACAGTCCTCTAAAATGAGGCAGAGGAATGGGAAGACTCTTGAATTCTCAAAAGAGAA
Source organism: Gracilinanus agilis (assembly GCF_016433145.1). Lineage (NCBI taxonomy): Eukaryota > Metazoa > Chordata > Mammalia > Didelphimorphia > Didelphidae > Gracilinanus > Gracilinanus agilis. The sequence goes on from NC_058130.1 coordinate 418,172,538, forward strand.
GTCTGATTTCTCAAAACTTGTTCTGTTGTCAGGATGAAAATGCATGCACTTTCAACCAGCTTAAACAACTTCACTCTAGGAATATAACCCTTCCTGGGCCTCTAAATCTAAATGCAACTATGTTTATGTATTACATTTATAATGGATGACTTTCCATTATTGTCTATCAAAAAACCCCTCATCCCCATCCCTCTTAGCCTTTCACACAATTTTTCTACCTCTACGCATTTCCCCAAGTTGTTCTATATCCCAAGAATGTCTTCCTCCTACCTTTCTGTGGATTTAATTAATGCTTATCCTTTAAGGTTCAACTTTTTTCATCTTCCCAGTGTAGGATTAGGGAAACTGTGAGATCAGGGGTTAGTGGCAATGGAGTGTCCCCAATCCCTGGTCTTTGGAGAAACAGGAAGGCTTGACTGGATGGGAGGGGCAGGAGCCTGTGGAGTACTCCTTCATCACCCCCAACCCTGTAAGCAGTTGGAAATCAGTTAACTGCCAGGTTATGGAGGTCTAGCTTGATAACTTCTGGACCAAGATGGTAAGTGGATAGAAACTAAACCCCTTGTGATGATAACTTTCTTTGTTTGAATTACTCTCTCACAGGATGGAAATGTGTGGGGTTAAAGTCTTCAGCAAAACTGGACCCAGGGCAAAGGCAATTATAGCCCCTGCTTAAATGAAATACTTGGATTGATGAAAGGAAGGTAGTAAGTATAATCCCCAGCTAACTATACAGGAACTGTATCTTTTTACAAACTAAATGTATTTAATGATTTCAGGGAACAGGAGAAAGGAGTCAGTTTAAGGAAAGAGGAGGGAAGGTAATCTGGCTAAAACTGTAGGCTAACAACACATCCCCCAAGGTGGGGGAATATAACTGGAATGGCTGAACTCTAATCTAAGCCCCTAAATAATCTTCCTTCTAAAACTTAAACTGGTAAACTGAAGGTAGACTGTGATTTTGCTTGCAGGTCTATCTTAGAGGTTGCTATCGAGGTAGAGCAGCCCTGGCTGTGAGTGACTGAATGTCCCCAGCCCAGAGCTACACAGATTTTCCCTGTGCTCAGAGCCAAGAGCCAAGAGTCAGGACCCAGCAAGAAGGGTGACCTGGCTTTTATACTAGGACTCCAATTGCCTTTAACTGTCCTCTCCTTTAAAGTTCTGGGGGGGCACTATGGAATTCTGTGATGCAGCTTGAACCCCTCTCAGAAATATGGATCCCACACCAGTTAATAATATTTTTTTCATCAGACCTCACATAGTACTTGGAGTCTATCTTTTTCTCATACACACATATATGCATATATGTGCATGTATATGTACATACATATATATGTGGGGGTGGAGGCATGTGAGAGCCCAGCAATTCTGGTTCATGGTCCAATTGTCCATGAAATTAGAGAGCAACTAAAGCTAGAGAAAAGTTTAGACTAAAGGATTAACTTTATCTTCTTCCTCTAGAGCAGTGGTTCCCAAACTTTTTTGGCCTACTACCCCCTTTCCAGAAAAAATATTACTTAGCACCCCTGGAAATTAATATTTTTAAAAATTTTAATAGCAATTAATAGGAAAGACAAATGCACCTGTGACCATCACCACCTCCCTGGATCGCTGCAGCACCAACTAGGGGGCGGTGGCACCCACTTTGGGAATCACTGCTCTAAAGGCTATGTAGTTTATCACTTAGAAAATGTCAAATTATCAGTTTAAAAAAAACTACATCCGAATTATTTTTCAGAGATAACTCTGTGTATGTATGTGTGTGTGTTTATACTATAGGTATATGTGTATGTTATATTTATATTCTTCTACTAGTGTATAACCTCCATGAGGGCATGGGCCATGTCTTATTGATCTTTTGTATTCTGTCCCCACAATAAACATATAACACACTATTCTTCATGTGATATTTAGTAAATATTTCTTGAATTTGAATGCTTTTGAAAATATTTACTAAATACCTAATATATAATACCATTATCTGATATATGGATATAGAAAATTGATAATTCCCAATTTCCCAGGACATTAGAGACAAATATAAGACTTAAACAACTAAAACATAAAATAAGTAATTACTAACTTGTATAATCCTCACTAAGTACAAGTGAAGTTGAGAGAGGAAAAAAATCAGTGTAGACTATATTTTATATTGAAGAGATGCTTTATAGAGAAGAGAGTAGGACTTGAGTTGTCCTTTGAAGAATCTGTACAGAGCAGTTTGTTAAAGGCAGAAAGAGAAGGAAGAGGACATTACATGTTATGAACCTCTCCCTAGCAAAGATTTAGCAAAGATTATTCTTTGGTTCATTAGAGCCAGAAGAGTCCTCAGAGATCATTAAATTCCTCATTGTAAAGAGAAGGCAACAAATTCTAGATGATGACAAAACTTTCTAAAAGTCATACAAATAGTAAGTGACAAAGCAAGGATCTGAAGCAAAGTACTCAATTCTAAACCCAGTACTTTCCCCACTATACCTGGATTGATACTTTTACCACCTGGATCTCAGATTAAATATGATATGCACTGAGAATATTCATCCTAAAACAGAATAAATATTAGGAAGCTCTGACAAACTGAACTTGGGGTGCATAAAAGATTGAACTGTTTCCATCTCCTCTTGACCCACCAATTTCTTTTCCTTTTCAAAGAAACATTAGAAATCATGCAGGGGTTTTAGCTTGATATAATAGAGAAAGAGAAATTACCACATCTCTCCTTTCTTACTTTAATTCAAGAAGAAAGGGCCCAATTCATTAAAAATTTATAACAGAAAGGCAAGAAAACATTACAAATTAATTATCTCAAAAAAATAATGCAAAATTACTGTCATCAGTCTGTCTTTCTTAGGAATGCATCTTTTGATAGTCTTTCCAACCAAACTGTAGTTACATTGGTCCATAATTGATATATTTCATAACTACTACATTTGAGATTCATCTCTTCAACTTAAACACTTGGAAGTATCCTGGGATAACTCCAATCCCTTAGATGGGGCAAGAACTATGAATTAGGATAGTCTAAAATTCCAAGCAGTGACAACTCATGTGACCTATGTTCTAGAGAGTGAAAATGTGGCATTTATAGAAAAGGGTGGTACCCAGGTTGGAAAGAAACAGAAATGTAGAAGGAAGTCCCTTTTTAATTGCAGTGGTGATTTGGCTCTGTCTTCCTCCCACACATCAAGGAACTGAGGATTTTGAATAAGAACAATATGAACTTTTGATAGGGGATAAAATAAAATCGACTACTGACAGAATTCAAAAAAAGTAGGAGAAATATTTTTCTCTTGTGAATATTTCCTTTAATATTCCTAGCCAGAAGTTCTTTAGTTTTTCCTTAATATTCATAATACTCTGTTCCTAAATAAAAAGAAGTGGGAGGAGGGAAAGGAGAGAGAGAGAGAGAGAGAGAGAGAGAGAGAGTGTGTGTGTTCTTTGGTGTTCCAATTTAGGTCATTTAGATTATCTATGCAAAAATCTTACACCCTTATTATACTTTAATAACCTTATAACTTATATTACCTTCTAGATTTTTATGTAATATATTCCCAAACTATTTCATTCCTATTGATCAAGGTATGCTTTTTAAAACATTATCCTGATAAGATTAAGATTCAAAAGTAAAAGTTTCCACAAAGGCAAGCAAAAGATGCTCTTTTCAAAGAAAGTGCATTTGTATTTGCTGCTGCTTTAGATTGTTTATACTATTGGCTCAATTCATTAGTGCAGCTAAGCAGAGTTGAAATGATAAGTAGGCTGAAGATGGAAAGATTGATATATGTGCAGGGAGTTAAATGGAGATAATAAATGAGATACAGAAAAAAAATTAAAGAGCATATAATTGAAAGAACTAGTATGATACTAGGAAAAGTGTGTGCGTTATTTGGCATTGAAGAACTTGAGTCCAAATCCTAATTCAACACATTACCTGTGTGACTATAGACAAGTTGATTTTATGCATTCCTTCTCTATTCATCTCAAAGATGAGTTTTAAAACCTTTCCTAGTTTTAAATCTATGAGTCATGTATCAAGAGTCTTTTTAAAAATTTTTTAAACATTTATTAATATTCATTTTTAACATGGTTACATGATTCATGCTCCTACTTTCCCCTTCACCTCCCGCACTCCCCCCACCCATGGCCGATGCACATTTCCACTAGTTTTGTCATGTGTCTTTGATCAAGACCTATTTCCAAATTGTTGGTAGTTGCATTGGTGTGGTAGTTTCGAGTCCACACCCTCAATCATGTCCATCCAGACCCATGCGTTCAAGCAGTTGTTTTTCTTATATGTTTCCTCTCCTGCAGTCCTTCCTCTGAATGTGGGCAGC
>NC_058130.1:418196443-418218514 GCF_016433145.1 Gracilinanus agilis
CCCCCCAGGACTATACCTGTATGTAGCAGAGGCTGAGTTTGGAGTTGTCTTTCTCCCTCAAAATATTCTATTTCATGTTCTCTTATATCTACTAATAGTAATAATTCTCATTATTATAATACTTTTGAGTTTTACAAAATGTTCTCTTCTTTACAATTATGTGAAATAAGTTGTATATACATTTTTCATCTTACAGAAGAGGAAACTAAGGATTTAAGAATATGTAGGACTTGCCTATGATTATACAGCTAATAAATTTCTGATGTTGGGGTTGAATACAGATCTCCTTTCTCAAATACCTAATTCTTTGTTAAGTATGATAAAGGATACAAAAAAGGATAAAATATTATTTTATCTCTCCCCTCTAGAGGCACAAAATCTACCTGAGGAGGGAAGATACACATATGTAGCAATTAGCATACAAGCATAGAATTAAGTATCAAAGTATATGATTCAGATTTTGACTCCTATTCTCCTAATCAAGAACTTCCACAATTCTCCCTTCCCTTTAGGTTCATGTTAAAAAAAGTTCTCTGTATGACATTTAAAAGTCTTCAGTCTGAATTCAATATCTTTCCAGCCTTATTTCATTTTACTTTCCTTGATATAATATTAAATCCAGCCAATCTTGCCTATTTCCCCATATACAATATTCTTTTTTCTCCAAAGGACATCCTTTACATATACCCATGCCCGTCATGCACTTCAACCTCATTACTTTAGAATATATAATCTTCTTTCAAGACTTATCTTCAATGTTACCTGCTTTTAGAGTCCTTTCCTAAACTCCACAATTGTTAGTGTTCTTTTTAGTGAATTACATTTTATTAGATATAAATGTATATTATGTATATATATATATATATATATATAATAGGAAACATTTACATAGCTATTAAAAGTTTTTCAATTATTTTAAACATATTTCCATCCACTGAACCACCTTGCTACCCAATAGGAAGAAATTTATATTACTCATATTACATAAATTAAATAGTATATATTGTCTTATCCATGTAAGTGATTGAGTAGTATAGTGGATAGAGAACCTTCCTCAAACCCAGGAAAACTTGGTTTTATCTCCTGCCTCTAACACATGATGACTGCTTGACTGGAGTCATTTACTCATTTGTTGCTCTAGGCAGCTCTCCATGACTTATTAGGTACAGAGGAGTTCCCAATCTTAATTGGGACATGGTATTTCCTCTGTGGAAATTTTTTATATAATAAAATCATAGATTTTGTTTCTGTTTCAACTTATATGTAGTCATTTTAATCCCCTCAATATTCCCAGTATCCCCCAGAGTTGAATGAAAGTTCCTTCAGATCAGGACCAAATTTAATTTTTCCTTTGTATCTCTGACACTTAGGACAGCACTGGGAAGATTTAAAAGCATATGGTAAATGTTAGTTGAGTTGAGTTTAATTAAATTGAATTATACAGGTTAAGAAAAGGTATTACTGAAGGGTTCAGAGGCCAGGCAAGTCTATAGGAAAGATGCAGAAATTGGTAGGATTTGGAGAGGAAAAGAAATAAAAGGGTTTTCCAAATAGGGAGGACAAAACAAAAGTGAGTATAATGGTAAGAATAAGTATGGTGTTCTTTCTATCACCTTGAAAGTATCTCTCCATGCAGGCTGTAAGGAATGTATGGATTATTGTCCACTCGTTACAATATAGTACCATCTAAAAGCCAGTTAGTATGTGGAAGTTAATTCTATGTTATGCCTCCCCACAGCAGTCACCACCACCTCCTCACACAAACTTCTTTTTATTCTTCATCCCTTTGAAAGACTGAAGGGGGATTGATTTAGGAGTCAGGAAACCAATTCGGCAATGTGTGAAATACAAATTCATTAGAATATTAATAAAAATGGACATTTTTGATGGTGACAGACAACTGCAAGGATAGTCTTGGCTGTCATCTTTCCTGACTTTGAGTGTATGTAAAGGATATATTTATGAGTGTGTGTGTGTGTGTGTGTGTGTGCTATATGATTCCATGTGTATTATGTGATTCCACTTGTGCTTTGCCCTATTTCAAAATTCATTACCATGAGTGTATTTAGCTTTAGTTGATATGATAGCTTTCATTGTGTCAGTATGTGTGGGTATTTTTTTTTTAACAGCAGCCTAGTATGCCCTTTGGATGAATTGATTTCCTCAATCTCATAGTGAAATATTGCATTTCAGTTGTCAGTTTTGATTTATTGTTACTTTAAACATTAAATCTTCCTTTGCATTTTTATTGGTTTCATTAAAAACATTCTGCTCATCTTTTTCATTGCCACCTCCATAAAGCCCAAGAAGGCTGACGTTTGAAAGCAGGAAGATTCCCTTCCGTTCTTCCAAGTTCTCCAGGCTGATTTAGTCTCATTGGCTGCAGGTTTGGAACACTCAGATAAACAAAGCAATAACAAAAAAAACAAAACCCCCACAATTCTTTTGTCATTGAGATTATTATTTTTAAAGCCACATATTAAATCTAATATCTTTGGTGTGTAATGAGGCACAGAGCATATGTCAGAAGTATGGTGGCCAAGCAGTAATAGTGCTGAATAGTTTATCTTGCTGGCAAATGTGTTACATGAGGTTTGACCCTTAAATTGAGCTCTGGGAGAGATAAATAGGGTAATCAAAAGGACTTCCTTACAGTCACAGGAACCTAGAGCCATCTGGTCAAGACAAAAATAAATCAGTAATGCAACTGGAAATTATCTCTAAAGACCTTGGGGGATTGGTTTACCATTACTGTCTCTGGAATTGCAGAGCAAAGGAAACTGACAGCAAAGATCATGAAAGTGACTCTAATTAACACAGAAAACAGGGAACATGAGGCCCTTTAAGGCTGGAATGCCTTATTCCTGAGGGATTCAAACCCAGACAATAATTTGAGAGTCTCCCAGCTTTGTAATGTCCAATGTCCTGAAGAGGAGAACAAATCTCTCAGGGGGCGCACAGAAATATTGATTGCAGGTTGAGAATGTGACGCTTTGATACAATAAACCCTCAGTTAATGAGAATTTAACTAACTAGAACTTTCTCTCAACTGGAATTCATTTTCTGCATTGTATTGACAAAGTCAGTATTGAATGCATCTGTGTCAGAAGTAAAAAAAAATGTGTTTGCTTATATGTACACATATGGAGTAAAGTGAAGAACTTGAGGAATTATCTGGATAAATAAAACAAAACACTTTGCCCAAATATTCCACTTTGTCTTGCCAATATGGCAAGACACAGAATAAATGTTATTAACACTTTTATCTTTCCAGTAAAACATACTCTTATGTGTTAACCACCCTGACCAAAAAAATGAATATGAATACAAAAATTAAAATATGGTCTGACTTTATACACGCACACTAATTAAGCTGAATTGTATTTTTAGAAAAAAAATTTAATCTTCCCTCCCCATTATACAGAATATCTCATAAGTAGCATAACTGGATTTTCTAGGTTTCTAGGCATTTATTTTTGTATCATGTAGATACTATATACCTATTAAAGTTAATTCTTTGGTAAATGAAATACTTAATCCATGTCTACACAAGGCCAGTATTCCTCAATAGATTTGATTATTTGGCCTCAAGTATTTCATTAATATCACCCCAGAAAAGAGACTAGTCAAAATTCATTGATTCATTTAACCAATATCTATTTTTTTTACCTACCAAGGACAAGACATTGTACTAGTGAAGCCATGGGATACTAAATTATATGACCTATTCATTCTCTGCCCTCAAGCAGCTTAAAACATCATAACAAAGGGGAAAATTATACTAAAATATCTATAATATAATGAAACACGTAGTCAGTGTATCATAAGTGGTTAAAACTACAATAGGACTACAAAAGAAGACAAAACAAAACTGGATGCTTTATCTTTAAATCACAATTGGTTCACTTAACTGTTTACTTTAATCTCATCATGGTTTCTACTCTTGGAACTAGGGCATTGAAATCATTGCCTCACTGCAATCCATTTTAAAATTCTTTTCCCAACTAATTTTCTTTTCTTTTTTTTTTCTCTGTATTGTTGCTGCGCATGGCTTTTGGTGCTAATTTATACTCTTGTTCCAGATAAAGCAAGATGTAGTGAAAATAAAGCATTCTACTGAATTTGGAAGAACCCATTCCAGTTCTACTGCTTATTAACTGAACACGTCTTTGAATTTATGTGATCCTCAGTTTCTTCATCTGTAAATTAATTATAATTATGTTGATATTTATAGAGTACTTAAAATTTGACAAAGCACTTTATATGCATTTTTCTCCTAAATATGCTATTATGAACCACTCTCTCCACACTTGGCCATGAAGAAACTGAGACTTGGAGAGGTTTAAAGACTTGTTCAAGATCACAGAGGTGGTAAATGCAGGAGATAGGTTCTGAAGTCAGTTCTCCTGTACACCAAATACAACATTGGCTGCTGCTCCCTGCCTGCCACCTATCTTCCACAGCATTTGTACACTTATTGTGTATTATGTACACTACAGAGTTCCTGGAAGGATTGAAGATAGCAATGTAAACTGAAACAGTTTGGAGTAGGGCAAAGCAGTACTTAAATGTAAACTCTTGTTATTGTTATTATAACCAAAACTATCCCACTGATTAAGGTAGATTTTAAAATGGCAAACAAAAGAAACTGAAAGAAAGGCAGGTAATTGAGGACAGATCTAAGTGAGGCTGGTCTCTTAAAAAGAGTGTCAGCTTAGAATGAACTGAAGTTAGCAAAGAAACCTGAGCACAATGAAAAGTCTATAAAAATAGATTTTCTCTGTTTAGCTATATTATAGAGAAAAATGAAAGAGGATATAGGATTGCTATCTAAAATGTATAGAATGCTGAGAACTTTGATGATTCTCAGTTTCCTCCTCTGTGAAATTGGAATAACAATGGGAACTACTTCACAACTTTGTTATAAGAAAGAATTGAGATAATATTTTGTAGACCTCAAAGTGTTACATAAAAGTTAAATTATTGTTTTTATTGTTACTGATAACTTAGAGAAAAAATAATGAATGAACTTTCTTACTTCTTTTCTTGGCTGAGGAAGATTTTTCTTGAATTTATAAAAGATAGAACACTATTAGCTAAAACGATTTGAAGCCCAACTTAAGGAGGTAGTTAATAAGAGATCAACAAACTGCTCATGATGAGTTTAAGTCACCAGGCCAAGATAAACTTTATCTCAGGGAATTAACAGCACTAGCAGCTAGGATTGTTCTTCCTCTAACAGTGATCCGTGAATCTACTTTTCAAGATGGGAAAAGATGGTAACTGAGAACTCTAGACCAAAGAATTTGACTTGGATTCCTTGCAGAAATATAGAATGTATTATGTATTGCTAAAGTAAGCATCTAAAAGGATGAGTAATGATCTCAAAAAAATCAGCATTACTCAATTAACAATAGATGACAAGGGGACACCTAGGTAACTCAAATGGTTTGAGATCTAGTTCTAGAGATGGAAGGTCCTCAGTTCAAATGTGTCCTTAGACTCATTCTAACTGTTTGTCTCTGGACAAATCGCTTAATACTCATTGTCTAGCCTGCACTGTTCTTTTGCTTTGGAACCAATACCCAATAATAATTCTAAGACAGAAGGTAAGGGCTTAAAAAAACAGATGACAGATAAAACTTTTATTTTTAGACATGTTTACTAGGTGGAAATGGATAGATCAGAGGAATATTGAATATGAAGTGTATATAGATTTTAGCAATATGTTTAACATCTGCTATTTGTGTGGACACAATAGAGATACTTCTGTAAGACAATGACAAGGTAGATTTAGAAATGGCTGAACCCAGAAAAGAATTAATTTGAAAAGTCAAAGACAACTTAGAAGGAAGTTGTCCATGTAATACATCCAGTGAACTGGCTTGGACCACTACTTTGTTGTGAGCTTAATAATCAATACATTTTTAAATTGTATTGAATTTAATATATTTAACCAACAACTTAGACATAGAAGACATGTTTATCAAATTTGCAGATGGCACAAAGCTATGAAGAATAGCACATGTACTGAATGACAAAATTAAGGATTAAAAAGGTTTTTTTGTACATTAGTACATAGAGGCAAATATAATAAGATGGTATTTAATAAAAATAAAGATAGTCTTCCATTTAGATTTAGAAATTAACCTCAAAAGCACAAGATGAGGATATATGACAAAGGAAATTTGTCTAAAAAGAATATTAGGAATTTAGATAACAACAAACTGATTATGAATCAAGAGAGCAGTGTAAAAATAAGGAAATATAATGTAATTTTAGGCTGCATTGAAAAATGTTTCACAGTCATCATGAGAAAGTTATAGTTCTCTTACACTTTGTCCTGGTCATATCACATGTGGAAGATTGAGTTAAATTGTAGGTATCAATTTTTAGGAATTAGATTAATAAATACAGATTATGCCATGGCAAACAAAGGTGGGAATGTCACAAGCAAGGAAGATCAATTGAGGGATCTGTGGTTATTTAATTTAAAGGGGAAAAAAAGACTTGGAATTGGAAGAAAGACATGATAGTTGTCTTCAATTATCTGAAGTGACTTAAATAATATAAGAACTAAAATTATTCAATTTGATTCCAGGAACAGTCTGGCATAGTGGATATAAGAAAAGGGTAAATGTTATATCTCACTTTAAATACTTCATAACTGTGTGACCTTTGACAAGTCCTTTAACCTCCTCCATGCTTCGGTTTTCTTATCAGCAAAAAGAATTGGACTTGACTTCTAAGGTTCTTTCTCATTCTAAATCTATTAACCTATAAATATCATAAAAACCTATGAAATAGGAACAATAGGTAGGAATTACAAAGCATTAAGTTTGATGTAAAGAAAGGCTACCTAATAATTAGAGCTAACCCAAAGTTAAATGACTTATCTTGGATAGAAGTTGATATCTTCAGACAAAACTAGATGAACTTTTGTCATGTACATTGTATACGAGATTATTGCAAAATTACGGATTGTTTTAGTTGGTCTTTAAGGTCTGTTCCAATGCTAATACTCTGTGATTTTATTTGGATTGTAAAGTAGAAGCTTATATTAAATACTGACCTATAGTGTTCCTTTGTTGCCTCCAAGGGAACAAAAAATTAACACAATGAAAGCTCATATTTTTCTGAGAGTTCTTATTGTTAGGAAGTCCTTCTGTATGTTGAGCTTATATCTGCCACCCAGTAGTTAGTAAGGGATGACTGTGGAGAGGAGATGAAATGTGATAGAAAGTAGAGCAATGAATCTACAATCAATGAATCTGGTTTCAGACTCTGGCTGTGACACTTTCTATCTATGTAACCTTACCTCTCTGAGATTATACAAAGACATACACAAAAGATGGAATAAAAGGTACCTCATGGAGGATGAATACAAAAGAATGGTATGGCCCCATCAAGATAGTATCCATCTCATTTTTGGTAAAATGTGAAAAATTATAGGACATTCCCTATACCAAATGAGGTTGGTGTTTTTTTCTGTAATTTGAATTTATAAATAGTTACCTGGAGAAGTGAGAAGATAAGAAAATTGCCTAGGGTTGAATATCTAATATGTGCCAGAATCTAAATTTGAACCTTGGTCTTCCTGGCTCCATGGCTAGCTCTCTACCTAGCCTCTTATATACAGATAAATGGTAACAAAATTGATTTCTAAAAAAAACCAAACCCTTTCTTCTATCTTGGAGCCAATACTGTGTATTGGCTCCAAGGCAGAAGAGTGTTAAGGCTAGGCAATTGGGGTTAAGTGATTTGCCCAGGGTCACACAGCTGGGAAGTGTCTGACGCCAGATTTGAATCTCTAGGCCTGGCTCTCAATCCACTGAGCTACCCAGCTGCCCCCCAAAAATTAATTTTTTAAAAATCAAACAAACAATAATTTACATATTCTTTAATATCAACCACATCACATTGACCTACCCTGGGCTTTGACTTGAATCCCCTTCTCTTTTTGCTCTACACTACTTAGCTTAGCGATCTAATCTGTTTTTATGCCCTTCTCTGAAGATAATTCTAAACATTCAATCCAATTTGAATGACATTCACACATCTCCATCTTCCTTTTGGACATCTCAAATTAGATGTCTCAGATGTATCTCAACTGCAGCACAAGCAAATAATAATTCATAATATTTTCTCCAAAAGCAACTGCCCACCTCCTACTGAACTTCCTTATTACTATGGAGGATATCATGACCCTCCTAGCCATTCAGTCTCAGAGCTTCAGTCCCATTTAGCCCATATATCCAATCCATTGCCAAATCATGTCATTTCTACCTTTATAACAATCTCTCACATGATTGCCTTTCTACACACACACACACACACACACACACACACACACACACACACACACAGTCACCACTANACACACACACACACACACACACACACACACACACACACACACACACACACAGAGTCACCACTATTTTATAAGTGGTAGATTATAACATCTGGATTATTGGATTAGCCTTCTGACTGATCTCTCTGCCCCATGTCTCCCCCCACTCAAATTCATTATCCACTAAATGGCCAGTAAGTCTTATAAAAAAAGGTCTGACCATGTCACCCTCCCCATCCATTTAATCAGCTCTATTAGTTTTCTATTCCTTTCAAAATTAAACATATAATCTTCTGCTTGACATTCTGTATAACCTGGCCCTCTCTAACCTTTCTACTCTTGTTTCATATTCTTCCCAGCCATATACTCTGTGATCCTGTTATGTTGGTCTTGATAAAATTTCTCAATACAACAATTCATCTCCATTGCACTGGTTGGCCCTGGTGCCTAGAATGCTCTTTCTTTTCATTTCTATTTTTTTATCTTCCCATATTTATTATGTGAACACATACAAGTCACTTCCCCTTCTCTTTTTTATTTAAAGTTACAAGGATGAGTTTCTTGGGCAAACGGTTCTATAGTATTTGCAAGCCCCATACATACCTGAACTTTCGGACACTTGAATGATAGTTGATTCTTGCTGCCTTCTTGTGTATAGGTCATGTAAATTGGCTTCCTTCAAACCTTAGCCACACTTTCACTTTACACCCAACACCTCTACCTCTTGCCTCAGGTGCAAAGGTCTCCTCCCCTTTATAGCTCATTGTCATCTACTCTATGTATCATGTATCTACCTAGTTATTTACATTTGTTTTCCCATTTGGATGTATCTTCCTCGAAGGCAAGAATTGGTTTTCCCCCTTTATTTGTATCCTCAGTGATTAGTACAGTACTTGTATACAGTAAATCCTTAATAAATATTTTATAACTACTTCAATAGCTTCATTATTATTATAAAGAAAAGGCTTGTTACTTGTGATATAAATATTTCCATTTTTTATCATTCCTTATATCTCTAATATGGAGATGAAGTGGTGGATACATATGGGGATTAGTTATCACTTTATTACTCTTAAGAAGATGGAACAGATGGGGAAGTGGAAGAGTGATTTGCCTATCAACTCTTGTGGAAGGTATTCTATTGTTTTGGCAAATGCCCCAAAAAATAAAAGGTGAGAGAGGGTAGAAAGGCCTAACAAATAATAGTCAGTCTACTATCCTTGGAATGCATGCCATGGGTTGTTATTTTCCTAGTCCTAAGGTTAAAATATTGATGATCCAAGTGAACAATATCACAGAGGCAGAAATTTATGATGGAAAGCAACAGGTATAGAAAAATAAAATTTAGGGGGTTATCCCCATCACTAAGTAGACAGATAATGATGTATAAGTCACTTCCCTAACTTTTGCCTCAGTTTCTTCATCTGAAAAATAAGGGAATTGGACTAGGTGATCTCTAAGATTCATTCTTTCCATTTAGCTGTAAAAACACACACTTCTCTCTATTTAAAGTTACAAGAGATAAATTTCTTAGGCAAAAAAGTCCTCAGTGTCCTCTAGCATTTGCAAGCCCCCTTGAGTGCATACCCTTTTGGACATTTGAACAATGGTTGACTCCTCTTGGTCCCTCATCATTTATAGATCATCATCAACAACCTTGTCAATTGGTCCATTTTCTTCTCTGAGACACAGCTCTCAATACCTCTTGTTCTGGTATTAGATTCCATTACTGATGGCTGTTAACTGCCAACGAAGGCACAAACAATGACCCTGTGATGATATCAGGGAACAACTGAGAATTTGAAAACCAAAGCACTACAAGAGAATTAGCAAGGACTATCGACTGTCCTGATGTAAAAACAGGAACTTCTTTCCTTTCTTTCTCTCTTTTTTTCTCTCTTTGTCATTATTTCTTTCCTTCTTTTTCTTTCTTTCTTTTTCTTTTCTTTTTCTCTTTCTGTTTCATTTTTTTCCCATATCCTTCTTTCCATTTCTCTGTTTATCTGTCTGTCTGTCTCTCTCACTATCTCTCTCTTTCTCCTCTCCCATATGTAGTAGAAGATATCAGTCTAGTGGGAAGATATCTAGTTTAGTGACTATGTGTCAGGTACTGAGTTAAACCCTTTAGAAATATTTAATTTGATTCTTATAACATTCCTGGGAGGTATATACTATTATTATTGATAAAGAAACTGTGGTTCACAAAGGTTAAGTCACTTGCCCAGTGTCATGGAACTATTTGTTGGATGAGAGTAGATTTGAACTCATATGTACATAACTCTAGAACCAACCCTAGAGTTCCATGTAGCTACCTCTGCAGTGAAGCTTTTCTTTACCAAGGGAACAATCTTTTCCAGTATCCTAGAAATAAACACCAGAACACATAATTATACTTCTTTAACTGTTTACATTTAAATTATTCATTTCAATACATAAAATATCAATTTTTTCAACTTGTTCCTTGAATTCAGCATCAGGATTCTTTAGCCATTGTTTTCACTTGCTTTTCCGTATGAGCTTATAATGTGTATATGATCCCTGCATATAAAAGATATGGATAAGGGGTAGGTTAAATTTATATCATGAAAATGTGCAAATAATTTCCTCATTTTCTAATGAATCTTTTTCAGAGTTTAAACATTTTCCCCCTAAAGGTATATCAAACATCAACATTTTTTATGTAGTGGATTTGATGGCTGGTATATTCATTTTAATATCCTATTGCTCTGTTTCTCAGCACTATTTTAATGACAAGATGGGAATAAGTTTTGTAGGTTAGGGAAATTAGTTTGGCTTTTTTCTTCTTCAGTATGCACCCTTAATATTCTTCCTCAGTTTCCCATATAGATATATTGGAATGATTTCCTGCTTCTATAAAGAAATCCATTGTATTGATCAGTATTTCATTAAACATTTAAATTTGGAGAATATGGTGATTTTTACTATATTAATCCAACCCATACATGCACATTGGATGATTCTCCAGGTGTTTTGATTCTATTGATATAGGACTTTTAAGTATTCCTAGATAAGCCAGTTCTTAAATATTTGAGTTGTCATTACAAAATAACTTTATTTTTATCACTAGATAAAGATTGGAAACTTTTATCAGTTGACCATTTATATTGTTATTTCTTGAATGTATTATCACCCTTACCCTTATTGCTGTAGTGTTTATATCTTCTCAATAACCTATCATGTAATTTGTAAGTCTTTTAACATCTCTCAAATATTAATCCCTCTACTATTTTTCCAGCTTTAAGAATTTTAAATATTATATTAAAAAAAGAGCCAAGAATGGGAAAATGTGTTATTTTACCTGTATCAAAAACATTTTTTCCATTCTATAAATCTTTATCTTAAGGTGAGCAATGAAAAAATTCTCTTGTCTATATTAGTCTACTATTTATAATGAATATTGAACTTCATCAAAAACTTTAAATATATTCATATGACAGATTTGTCTCTAAAAACTTTCATATTTACCTCATGGTTTATTTACTTATTTTTAAAGGACCAATTAGGAGGCCAATGGTAAATCTCATCCCAGACACCAGCTCTGTGACCTTAAGCAAGTCACTAAACTTCTATTTGCATCACTTTTCTCATCAATACAACTAGAATAATTACATCTTACTTTCATTGTTTGTTGACTATTGAATGAGATAATGTGTTTAAAACACTATGCAAACATTTAAGTGTTGTATAAATCCTAGCTATTGCTGTTAGCAAATATTATTTTGTGTTGTATTCTTATCTTTTAAAATATCTTATATTTCTGATTTTAAAACAATATTTTAAATGTTTTCTATTTTAATCTTTGAATTTTATTGTATCATAATGTTGAAAAATTAGTCTGTGGAGGTTGGCGGTTCTCTGGTGTTACACATTTTACGTGTCTTTAGTATTTTTCAATGTGTTAATCAGTTGTGCTGACTTCCCCCCCAAAAAAATAATTTGTCATATGGAATAGCTATTTGGGAGATATGGGAGGGATATTTGGGGTGCTACGGTGATATAAGAAACAGACAGGATTTTTTTTTAAACAAATGTATCTTAACAATAGAAAATAAAAGACTTTTTTTGAGTGGAATTTGGAGACCTTTTAGCTATATAGAAATTTTTCAAGTGGTAGGACTTGGCCAGGAACACACGCCATGAAAAAATTTTCATCTCTGAGATAACTGATTGTTGTCATCATTCTGAAATATAGACCACTTGAGGGAAGACAATGAAAATGCCAAAAAATATTGACAATGTGTATAGATTACAAAGCACATATTCACATATTCAGACATGTGTTCAGTATTCTAACATTGCACAAGAAATTTAGAGCCCCGAATTCAGGCCTTGGTTTCAGCAATAAGGTCATTAGTAGGTAATTTTTGGCAAGTCACAAATTTTCTGAACTTTATTTGTCTAATTCGCAACATTAACTATTTCACAGGATTATTGTGAAGATCAAACAAAATGTTTGTGAAAATGGCTTATAACCTGAGGAGGGTAATAGTAGTAGCCTAAGATATTTTATTATTGTTTTCATTATCCAAACTGATAGGTAAAGAAACATAGTTTCTGAAGAATCAAACTGAAAACCAGGGACACCTGGGTTCAACCTTTACTTCTGACATAGCCTGGCTTCTGTCCCAGAACAGATCACTCTAGGCAGTTCTAAGACCATAAATTGGAGAATGTGCCAAAATGCATTGAGAGAGATTGTTTCTTCACCTGGGAGTTCCCTATGTCACAAATCTAGATACTGTCTTGTAGTTGGTTGTTATTCATTCATTTCAATCATGTCTGACTTTTTGTGATACCATTTGAGTTTTTCTTGGCAAAGTTATTGGAATGATTTGCCATTTCTTCTTCAATTTATTTTACATATGAAGAAACTGAGGCAAAGAGAAATGGGTGACTTGCCCAGGTGGATTGTATCTGAGACCAGTTTTGAACTCACAAAGTTTAGTCTTCTTGACTCTGGGCATGGTGCTCTGTTCACTGAGCTACCTAAGTGCCCTAGACTTACAAGTACCAAAACAAAAAATAGACACACAAAATTCTGAATAACCCAGAGAAATAGCTCACGATTTTTCTTCTGAATGAGACCCATCAGTCCTATATAATAAGGTGTCATTAGCAATGTATATTGAAACATTAGGACCTGAGCACTACATAGACAGTTCCAAAGAGATTGAGCATTTTTGTAATAGCCAAATTGATAGAGGAAAAGGGTCTGAACAGGAGTGGTATGTGGGATATTGAAAAATCCATTTAATTTCATGACTTTTCTGTTTATGTAATATAAAAATAAAGACAAAAAGTAAAAGTTATCAATAACTTCAATTCTGGAAAATATGTGTATTTTTATGACCCATGTATGCCAAATTTTCAGAATATTCTTGTATAGTTGAAATAAATGTCTATTTCCTGATTTATGTCTTTTCCTATATCTAAATTTCAACCAAGAAAGAAGTTCATATTTCAAGCTCACCTTAGATCTTAGGGGCTTCCTAAATTTGGGTGTAAAAAGTTATTCTTTATTTTTACTAATCCCCAAATTAAATTTATCCTTTTTTAGTTGTTATTTTTTTTTGGCCAATAGGCTTCTTCAGCCTGCCAAATGGGACCACAGAACAGAAAGAAAGTTAAAAATCTCTCTCTAATATATCCACCTCATACTTTATTTGAGACCTTCCCTGATGTAAACCCATTTCAGGTTGCTAAACAGTCCTCCTTTAACTTTGATCTTCCTCATCTCCATCTTCTTTAGGGAATCAAAGTAGCATGCCAAACTTATAATTCTCTCTTAAGGGTGAAGGGCTCCTTTCAAACGAAAATTTATTCTTTGGACTGCTAAGGATGCAGTAACCCTTCCTAGGCACCTCTCCAGTATGTTAACCTCTTGGTAGTAGGAGGATGAGCTTTATTCCTCTTAATCACAACTCTGTTCTTTGCATCTCTACTATCTTGGTAAGCAAAAGCAGTTTGCCCTCCTTTATAGGCACTCATACTAGTTCATGGTTGTTCTTGATCATTGACATTTCCTTTATCCTTTGGCCATATGGTTCCTCAATTGAAGAACTCTTAAGAGGCTTTATAGTCTCCTCTCTACAGTCATCAGATTGTTTGTTAAGGCTTCCCTGGTTATGCAAGGTAGGTGTGGAAGTAAAATGTTTCCCTGCTAAGGCTTCGTACTATAAGAATCCATGTCCCAATTTCACTTTCCTATGGGTTTTTCTCTTATATCTGATTATGTTTGTCTTGTATCTGATCCCCTGGAATATCTGTATATTCTCTTTCATAAGCCAAAACTCCTGACTCAATCAATCATTCTCAATGAATAAGTCAACATGTACCAGGGCCAAAAAAAATCCTAGTTCCATTGAAGATTGTGATAAATGAGGATGTTTGTATCTATACATACTCAGAAGATCCCATATCAAGTATGAAAGACACTTTAAAGGTCATCTAATTGGAATTCCTCATTTATCAGATGAAGAAACTGAGCTCAATCTTAAGTGACTTGACCAAGTTCATACAGGCAGTGAGTAGCAGGATTTAAACCCAGACTCTTTGACTCTAGACATAGTTCTTTTCCCTCTATATTATACTGTCTCCCCAATTAGTCTCCTCAAAAGATCTCCCTCTTTAACCACCTGAAGCAGACGAATCCATTTTAATTATAATCACTCCTCTTCATTAGAATCAGGGTTTTGCAGGACCTAGAGTCAGAAAGACCAAAGTTAAGGGCAGAGTCAAGATAGTGGCTTAGAAGTGGCAAAAGTTGATGCCTTTGTGAAAACCCTTCCATACCAATAAAAAACAAAGCACTTCAAGGGGGACGGAAAACCAAATTCAATAAGATGACAGAGCTATGGGACCCTCCTGCTTGATTCAAATTAAAAGGTACGCAGAGAAGTTTCAATTCTGGGGTTTAAGGAAAAGAAATAAGGGAGGTCTCAGGGACCCTCCCCCATCTACTGTGTTGAGACTTAGGCAGTTGGTGGGATATCAGGGCTAGGGTTCTAGTGCCTTGCTACCACAACTATGGGAAGCTTGGGACTCTGATCACAGCTGTCAAGGAGGCAGCTGGAGGAGAGAAGCAGAGAAGAAGACAGGCTGGTTGCAACCTTCGGCCACCACACCTTCATCTTGAGATTCTGTCTCTGGAAGTTTTGGCTTCAGGGAACATTCAGTTCTGCAGATCAGCTCAACTGGCTTAATCCAGTTTATCAATAGTGCACAGAAGAAGCCTCTAGAGGGTAGAAGGGTTCAGTCTCCTGGAGTTGGCAGAAAACCAGAGGAGCAAAGGTGTAGAGTGGATAGAGAGCCAGGCTCAGCAGCAGGACAAAGCCACAGATCTCTCCTGCTTGTTCCAACCTGAAAGATTCACAGATGAAGTTGAATTCTCAGGTATAAGGGAAAGATCCACCAGCCCTCTCCCACCTACTATGCTGAGATCCACGGTAGGAATCCAACTGACTGTGATCCCAGGGCTAAGGATGAAACCTGAAGAAGTACCTTTGTACCTCCATAGGAAGCTCAGGGCTGGCAGAAAGGAGTAGAGAGGAGGACCCAGGGTAACTACCTTCAGACTCAACACCTTTACATTCTATTTTTTTAATTGACTTTTTAAAAAATATTTATTTTTTAGAAAATTTAACATGGTTACATGATTCATGCTCTTACTTTCCCCTTCACCCACCAACTTCCCCTCCCCACATAGCCTGTGAGCATTTCCACTGATTTTAACTTGTGTCATCCATCTAGACCTATTTCCAAATTGTTGATAGTTGCATTGGTGTGGTAGTTTCAAGTCTATATGCCCAATCATGTCCGCCTCAACCCATGTGTTCAAATAGTTGCTTTTCTTCTGTGTTTCCACTCCTGCAGTTCTTCCTCTGAATGTGGGTAGCGTTCTTTTCCATAAATCCCTCAGAATTGTTATGGATCATTGCATTGCTGCTAGTACAGAAGTCCATTACATTCCATTTTACCACAGTGTATTGGTCTCTGTGTACAATGTTCTTCTGGCTCTGCTCCTTTCCCTCTAGATCAATTCCTGGAGGTCTTTCCAGTTCCATTGGAATTCCTCCAATTTATTATTCCTTTGAGCACAATAGTATTCCATCACCAGCATATAACCACAATTTGTTCAGCCATTCCCCAATTGAAGGACATACCCTCCTTTTCCAGTTTTTTGCCACCACAAAAAGCACAGCTATAAATATTTTTTGTACGTCTGTTTATCTATGATCTCTTTGGGGTACAAACCCAACAATGGTATGGCAGGATCAAAGGGCAGGCATTCTTTTATAGTCCTTTGAGCATAGTTCCAAATTGCCATCGAGAATGGTTGGATCATTTCACAACTCCACCAGAATGCATTAATGTCCCAATTTTGCTACATCCCCTCCAACATTCATTACTCTCACCTTCTGTCATTTTAGCCAATCTGCTAGGTGTGAGGTGATACCTCAGAGTTGTTTTGATTTGCATTTCTCTAATTATTAAAGATTTAGAACACTTTCTCATGTGCTTATTAATACTTTTGATTTCTTTATCTGAAAATTGCCTATTCATGTCGCTTCCCCATTTATCAATTGGGGAATGGCTTGAATTTTTATACGATTGGTTTAACTCCTTGTGTATTTGAGTAATTAGACCCCTGTCAGAGTTTTTCGTTGTAAAGATTTTTTTCCCAATTTGTTGTTTCCCTTCTGATTTTGGCTGCATTGTTTTTGTTTTTACAAAAGCTTTTCAGTTTTATATAATCAAAATCATTTATCTTGCATTTTGTAATTTTCTCTAACTCTTCCTTGGTTTTAAAATCTTTCCTTTCCCAAACATCTGACAAGTATACTATTCTGTGTTCACTTAACTTATTTATAGTTTCCCTCTTTATATTCAAGTCATTCATCCATTCTGAATTTATCTTGGTGTAGGGTGTGAGATGTTGATCTAAACCTAATCTCTCCCATATTGTTTTCCAATTTTCCCAGTAGTATTTTTCAAATAGTGGATTTTTGTCCCAAAAGTTGGGCTCTTTGGGTTTATCATACATTGTCTTGCTGATGCCACTTACCCCAAGTCTATTCCACTGATCCTCCCTTCTGTCTCTTAGCCAGTATCAGACCATTTGATGATGATGATGATAGTAAAGTTTAATATATGGTGCTGCTATGCCACCTTCCTTCACATTTTTTTATCATTATTTCCCTTGATTTTCTTGATCTTTCCTTATTCCAAATGAACTTTGTAACAGTTTTTCCTAATTTAGTAAAAAAGTATTTTTGGTACTTTGTTAGGTATGGCACTAAATAGGTAAATTAATTTGGGGAGAATGGTCATTTTTATTATGTTAGCTCATCCTACTCATGAGCAATCAATGTTTTTTCCTATTGTTTAGATCTAGTTTTAATTGTTTGGCAAGTGTTTTGTAGTTGTTTTTGTACAATTCTTATGTTTGTTTTGGTAGATTTCTAAGCATTTTATATTGTCTGGGGTGATTTTAAGTGGTGTTTCTCTTTCTACCTCTTGCTGCTGTGATGTATTGGAAATATATAGAAATGCTGATGATATATGTGCATTTATTTTGTATCCTGCAACTTTGCTAAAGTTGTTAGTTATTTCTACCAGCTTCTTAGTTGATTCTCTAGGATTTTTTAAGTAGACCATCATATCATCTGCAAAGAGTGATAGCTTAGTCTCCTCATTGCCTATTTTGATACCTTCAATTTCTTTTTCTTCTCTAATTGCTACTGCTAGTATTTCTAGTACTATGTTAAATAATAGAGGTGATAATGGACATCCTTGTTTCACTCCTGACCTTATTGGGAAGGCTTCTAATTTAGTCCCATTGCATATGATGCTTATTGATGGTTTTAGATATATACTATTTATTATTTTGAGGAAAGATCCTTCTATTCCTATACTTTCCAGTGTTTTCTATAAGAATGGGTGCTGTATTTTGCCAAAGGCTTTTTCAGGACCTATTGAGATAATCATGTGATTTTTGTTTGTTAGATTTTTGATATGGTCAATTATGTGGATGGTTTTCCTAATGTTGAACCATCCTTGCATTCCTGGTATAAATCCCACCTGATCATGATGGATCATGATAGATGATCCTTTTGCTCACTTGCTGGAGTCTCTTTGCTAGTATTCTATTTAAGATCTTACATCTATTTTCATTAGGGAGATTGGCCTGTAGTTTTCTTTCTCTGTTTTTGATCTACCTGGCTTTGGAATTAGTACCATATTTGTGTCATAAAAGGAATTTGGTAGGATTCCTTATTTGCTTATTATATCAAATAATTTGTATAGTATTGTGATTAGTTGCTGAATGTTTAATAGAATTCACTTGTGAATCCATCAGGTCCTGGTGATTTTTTCTTAGGGAGTTCTTTGATGGCTTGTTTAATTTATTTTTCTGATATGGGATTATTTAGGTATTCTATTTCTTTTGCTGTTAATCTAGGCAATTTATATTTTTGTAAATATTCATCCATATCCCCTACATTGCTATATTTATTGCCATATCATTGTGCAAAATAGTTTTTAATGATTGAATTAATTTCCTCTTCATTAGAGATGAGGTCTCCCTTTTCATCTTTGATGTTGTCAATTTGGTTTTATTCTTTCCTTTTTTTATTAGATTGAACGATACTTTGTCTATTTTATCTGTTTTTTTTTCAAAATACCAGTTTCTACTCTTATATATTAATTCAATAGTTCTTTTACTTTTGATTTTATTAATTTCTCCCTTGATTTTTAGTATTTCTAATTT
Organism: Gracilinanus agilis; assembly: GCF_016433145.1. Taxonomy (NCBI): domain Eukaryota; kingdom Metazoa; phylum Chordata; class Mammalia; order Didelphimorphia; family Didelphidae; genus Gracilinanus; species Gracilinanus agilis. The sequence goes on from NC_058130.1 coordinate 418,215,586, forward strand.
AGTTTTCATCTGGGCGTTTTTAATTTGCTCGCTTTCTAATTTTTTTAAGTTGCATGCCCAATTCATTAATCTCTGCCCTCCCTTATTTGTTAATATATGTATGCAAGGATATAAATTTCCCCCTATCTACCTTAGTTACATCCCACAAAGTTTGGTAGGATGTCTGATCATTGTTATTTTCTTCAATGAAATTGTTGATTGTTTCTATGATTTCTTCTTTGACTAACTGGTTCTGGAGAATCATATTATTTAATTACCAATTAGTTTTTGATTTGCCTGTCCAGGTTCCCTTACTAATTATTATTTTTATCGCACTATGATCTGAGAAGGTTATATTTATTATTTCTGCTCTTCTGCATTTTTTTGCAATGTTTCTATGCCCTATTGCATGGTCAATCTTTGTGAATGTACCATGTGCAGCTGAAAAGAGGCATATTCCTTTTTGTCCCTATTTATTTTTCTCCACATATCTATTAAATCTAATTTTATAGGACTTCATTCACCTCTCTTATCTCTTTCTTATTTATTTTTTGGTTTGATTTATCTAGATCTGAAAGAGGAATATTTAGATCTCCCACTATTATGGTTTTACTATCTATTTCCTTCTTGAGCTCTGCTAGTTTCTCCTTTACAAATTTGGATGCTATGCCATTTGGTGCATACATATTGAGCAGTCTTATTTCCTCATTGTTTATACTGCCTTTTGTCAGTTCTTTTGATCATATCTATTTTTACTTTGGCTTTGTCAGAAATCATGATAGCCACTCCTGCCTTCTTTTTCTCATTTGAGGCCCAAAGGTTTTTGCTCAAGCCCTTTACCTTGAAAATGAGGTAAAGAAGGTGAAAGATGACCTACAAAAGAAAACAGACCAGAAGGAGAAGGATGACCAAAAACCAGTGATGAAATTTAGTCTTTAAAAATTAGTATCAAACAACTAGAAGTAAATGATTTCACAAGGCAGCACGAGTCTATAAAAACAAAATCAAAAGAATGAAAAAATTGAGGGAAATATGAAACAACTCATTGAAAAAATTATAGATCTGGAAAATAGATCTAGGAGAAACAATTTAAGAATTATTGGACTACTGGAAGATCATGACAGAAGAAAAAGCCTGGACTTCATTCTACAGAAAATTATCCAAGAAAACTGCCCCTTCTTGAACAAGAAGGAAAAGTGGAAATTGAATGAATCCACAGATTACCTCCTGCATTAAATCTTCAAATGACAATACCCTGGAATGTTATAATCATGTTTAAGAACTTCTAGACCAAGGAAAAGATATTACAATCTGATAAAAAGAAACCATTCAGATATCATGGAGCCACAGTCAGGATTTCACAGGACCTGGCTACATCCACACTGAAGGACTGGAAGGCATGGAATATTAATATTCAGGAAAGCAAGGGAACTGGGACTACAACCAAGAATTAAGTACCCCCCAAAATTGACTACATTCTTGCAGGAGAAAGCATGGTAATTTAATAAAATAGAAGATTTCGAAGCATTCCTGAAGAAAAGACCAGAGTTAACAAAAAAAAATCTGATACCCAAATACAGAACTCAAGAGAACTACCAAAAGGTAATTAAGAAAGAGAAAAAAGAACTAAAATTTGTCTTGGAAACTTATTAGTCTTTTATTAGACTCTTAGCAAGTTATTTAACCTTTCTTTTGTTTTCCTCAATTTCCTCATGTGGAAAATATGGAAAATAGTAACATATCTCAATGGTTATTTCAAGGATCAAATGAGTAATTTGTAAAGTTTCTTAACACAGTGCCTAACATATAGGAAGTTTTTTAAACATGCATGCTCATTTCATTTTCCTTCCCTTGACTTAGCAAAATTTTGCCCAATCCTCTACCTAAGGAAGGAGATAAAATTCACTCAATGAAAATTTTTACTATTTCTCTACTCTATTGATTTATCTGCCTGTCATAATTCTCTCACCACCCCAATACATTCCTCTTAGAGCTGCCAAAGTATTTTTTTCCTACAGCACTGGTCCTATGATATTACCCTTGTAGTAAATAAACTATAGTGGTTCCAAAATTAATTACAGAATCATCTGTTTGACCTTTAAATTCTTTTCATAACCTAGATCCTCTCCCATCTTTTCAATCTTCTAATGCTTTATACCCTTTTCACCCCCAACTCTATCTCTCATTGTCTCTCTGTCTCTGTCTCTCTGTCTCTGTCTCTTTCTCTGTCTTTGTCTCTGTCTCTGTTTCTCTCTGTCTCTCTCTCTCTTCCCTTCCCTTCATGCGCTGCTCCCCCCTCCCCACCCCGTACAGTGACACTGGCCTGATTCTAATTCTTGAATCTGGCCATTTTTTCTGACTATATCACATGTCTAGAAGACTCTTCCTTTTCTTCTTTGCCTCTTGGCTTCCTCCAAATCCCAGCTAAATTCTCATCTTCTACAGGTAGCTTTTCCTCATCACTCTTAATTCTAAAAGCTTTCTTCTGTTAATTATTTCCTAACACGTGCATATAAGCATATATGTGTATATATGCATGTATGTATGTATGTATGTATATATATATATGTGTGTGTGTGTGTGTGTGTGTGTGTGTATATACACATATTTACCTATCTATATTAGTGGTTCCCAAACTTCTTTGGCCTACTGCCCCCTTTCCAGAAAAATTATTACTTAGCGCCCTCTGGAAATTATGAAACTATTTATTGAACTCAGAATAGAATGTAATACAAAAAAAGTGTGGCCATCACTGATCCCCTGGATCACTACAGCACCCACAAGGGGGTGGTAGCACCCACTTTGGGAATCACTGAAGAGCAAACTTCTAAAGTGAGAAGGCTGCTATGGAATGGTAGATAGACAAATTAGATAGAGAGAGGGAGAGAGAGAGAGAGAGAGAGAGAGAGAGAGAGAGAGAGAGAGAGAGAGAGAGAGAGAGAGAGAGAGA
>NC_058130.1:418218791-418341859 GCF_016433145.1 Gracilinanus agilis
GAGAGAGAGAGAGAGAGAGAGAGAGAGAGAGAGAGAGAGAGAGAGAGATATTATACATATTTTTGTGCTTGATGTTGTCTCCCTCAAATAATGAAGTCAAGGAATAACTTTTTTTGGCTTTCTTTGAATCTTCAGTGCTTACTGCCTCAAATACAGCAGACACTTAATAAATACTGACTGCTAGAAAATATCATAGGTAGGTAGCATCACAGAGTAAATAAGAAATGATACCAGGAGTCAAGAGAGTTTTGGGTTTGAGTCATTGCTCTCAAACTTACTCTTGGTTTAACGATATAGGAAACTTAACTTTTTAGAGTTTCAATTTCCTCATCTGTAAAATGGAGTTAATACCTACCTCACAAAGGCTGGAATGTGAAGTTATATAAAGTATTTCACAAACCATAATGTGTTATATAGAGGTTAGCTATTACTATTACAGCATCCCTTAATGTTATTATCTAGATTCTGAATATTTCTAGTGATTGAAGACTGACCCTTTTATCCTCCCTCTGCCTTTAAAAATACTTCTCGCTGGTAGAAATTTCCTCCTCATATTGGACCTAAATCTTCCTCTTTGTAATGTACCTTATATTGAGCCTAAAACTGCCTTCTCAATTACCTTTTGTAAGTCTTTTTTTCTTATATTAAAACCTGCCTTTGATCTGTCCATAAATAAACCAAACATCCTGCAGTAACTAATGGATCCATGAAGGCACCTTGCTTATAAAAGGTGAAAAACTGACAGATCCATCAAGGAAATTCTGTAAAGCAGCCATCTAAATGCTGCAATAACCATCCCTCATGTGGCTTCCATAGAGTCATTTACTCCAGCTAAAGGCATGCAATGTGGGTGGCAAATCCTATTAGTCCCAGTTTACAGAAGGATAAACTAAGAAAGTGTCATTGCCAAAAAGAGGACATAATGGATACCAGACTGACTGGTAATGAGGCCTTTCCATTTAATTTGTGACCCCAGTGTTAACTATGATTTGATGAATAGCATTACTGGTGGAGAGTAGAATTGTAAAGCTGACAAATTTTGTCTTCCTTTGTCTTCCTGTCCTATTCTCCTGTCTCTGTCTTTTCAAAGAGTTACTGCTCTTATTCCACACCCACAACCGCAGCCAAACTGCCCCTCCATGTTATCATGCCAAGGAGAAAAAAAAACATTTGATTAAACTCGGCTATATTGAAGTTCTTAGATCTGAAAGTGTTTCTTCTCTCAAGAATATCTTTATTTTAAAATGGATGCTTGGACTAGGAAGGTCTAGTTTCACCTAAAAGGAAAAAATAACAATTGATATATTGTTTTCAAAGTGCATTATGTGTATTATCTCATTTGAGATTTACAAGAACTCAGTTGATATTACTCCATTAAGAGATGAACAAACCTAGGCCTCAGAGAGATTTAGTTCTTACCCATAGTTACATAAATGTTATAAGAGGTGGTTCCATCTTAGGGGGGAAGAAGGAAGGAAGGAAGGAAGGAAGGAAGGAAGGAAGGGAGGGAGGGAGGGAGGGAGGGAGGGAGGAAGAAGGGAAAAGAAAGAAAATTTATTAAGCATTTAATCTGTACAAAGCACTTTGCCAAGCACTGATAATACAAATAAAAAGCAAAAAAGTCCCTTCTCTAAAAAGAAAAAAAAAAGCTACATCCTAATAAAAGGATTGTCCAGTCCTGCATCTCCACAATGCCTGATTCCCTAGTAGAGTTAGGCTTGAAGGAGGATCTATAGACTAATCAGTCTTTCTCCTCCCAGAGTCCTTAGTTAAGATCTTGAATTATCACAATTATTCTCTATAAGGAGATAGTAAGGGTAGTTTGATGTAACTGACCTAAGTTGCCTTCTGTCTCTCCTTTAATGTACCTTGCTTCTTCAACTAGGATGGTGTTTCTTATGTGGAGATTATTGGTAATTGTCACAGCAATATTTTTAAGATGGGGCCTTAATGACATCTTTAATCTCAAATTATATAGACCATGGTCTTATGTGGATGACCATTCATCCTATTGACATGTTAATCCAGTCTTGATGGCCATTACTATTTTTCTTGCTCTAGAAAATGATGATGACAATGATATTGTAACTATCTTTGCCTACTTTACAAATATTTGGAATTGACTAAAGAGGTATGGTACATGAAAGTTCTGATTGCTTATTTAAGGGAAGAACAAGCTAAATGTTCAAGGTTACCCTCAAAATGTTTATCTGCAGTGATATCCCCCTCTCTAATGGCAAACCATCCTTGAAATTGCCTTCTATCATTATTACTTCTCATATAGTTTTATGGTAGCATTTTTTAATGCTTATAAACTCAACAGTGAGTATTTCTCAGGAGCCTTCTGTCCAACAGGAGCTAGAAGGGTTGTCAAAATGACTCATTTGGCTTGTTTTCTATTTCGTTCTTTCTCTAAACCTATTAACTGTTTTCTTTATTGGTGTTTGGTATACTCTAAAGAGAATCATGCTGTTAGAGTCCTTAAATTCCATGTCTGATTGTTCCATGCTCCAAAATACATATCCTCACTATTATCAAATCTCTAACTCATTTCCTTATCCCTATAATGATTTGAACTCTAAGTTTTCTTTCAGCTTGTACAGCATATGAATTCAACTTTCATTTTGCCAGGCTAAAATACTCTTTTATTGATTTGTATTTGTTTTCATATCATTTTTCATATACCCAGCCTTGGACTCTAATATCCTATAAGGTTGCTTGACCGTAAACCAGTCATTTCTACCTCCTTTACATTTGGTTAAAGTGTGATGTACCTGGACTGAAAACTCAGGTGGAGGAAGACCAGCTCTACTGGTGATACTCGTCATGGACTACAGAGTGGAAAGGAGTTGAGCTGTAGTACATAATGGTGAAGCTGGGCAGATTCCTAGCCCCTCCTGAGTCAGACCTCAAGGGTTAGCTCCATTATTTGTTGGGATATGTTGCAAATTCCCAGAGCATATGGTATACCCTTATTCACAAATATGAAGTTAAATACATTCAGAGCCAAAGCAAAATGACTTTCAGGTTCTCCCCTCAAGTAGCACATATAATGGAGATTTGATTACATTTATAATCAGTGTCAGGAGCATGGGGCCTCCTGCTAGAGCTGTTGCCCTAGAAACAAGAGAAAAAGCCTCACTCTGGAGGAAGATTCATGCCCATGGCAAAATCAACTATAAGGTTCTCTTTACATCACAAGTGACGTCCCAGGTGAGTGTGGATATACTAGTACCTTCTACTGGTTGTTTAATCCCAGACAAAAAGGACAGGGAAAGTTCTTGGCTGACACCCTCTATAAAACAACAACAACAAAATAAGTAAGCAAACAAAAAACAAACAAACAAAAAAATACAGGCAAGGAGTTTACACAAAGAGTATAATAGGAAGAGGAATGCACTCACAGAAAGGAAATAGTCTCAGATCCTTTGGCCACATTATTTAGCCTATGTTAGGAAAATTATTCTTATTCCCTCCCTCCAGCTAAAGTACCACCCAAATCACACTAGGCTAGGAAAAAATAAGAACTATTAGGTATTATCCATCCTGCTCTGCCACTGAACCCTCTGTTAAAGACCCCACAGTTCACTTCCATCCCTTAGGGAGAAATGCTACAAGTGCAACCCAGACTAACAGCTTTCACTGTCTCTGTGCTCAGTATCATGGATCTAAACACTCAACATATCCCTAGTTGGGAAGCTATTCCCAATCAGCTTATTCCAATGATTCCAACTCTAAAATATTGTTTTACATCTGTACTTTCTGTCCCAATCAAATTTCACTATACTATTTCAGAACCTCATTAGGCCTCTCATCTTTATCTTTTAACTTTTGTTTTTTAAATTCTTAACTCCTTTCTTAGAATCAATATTATATATTCTTTTCAAAGAAGAAGAGCAATAAGGGCTAGGCAATGGGGCAGGGGTGGTGGTGGAGTAAGTTATTTGCCCAGGTTCCCACAGCTAGGATGTGTCTGAGGCCACATTTGAACCCTAGGACCTCCTGTCTCTAGCCCTGACTCTCAAGCCACCAAACCACCTATCCTTTAGCTACCCACTATCCTTTAGTTTTTAAGTGTTTTTTTTTCTGTACAGTTTCTCCCCTTTTCCAATCTATTTTTTACTCCCTAGTCAGAGTAATCTTCCAAATGAAAAGTTATCTATGTAAGGCAAGATGTAGATCATGAAGAGACCTAGAGACACTGTGGAAAATATAAACTGAAAAGTCAAATATCAGGCCGACTTCAAATTAGAAATAATTTGCCTATTCCTAAAACTTTGAGGCTTTGAGCAAAGCATCATACCTATCTGTGTCTTAGTTTCTCCTACAAAGAACAAAGGAGACATGTCAATGTGCTTTGGGATCTTAGATTAAAGGAGATGTAGAAGTACAAAGCAACATTATAATTGCAAAAGTGACGATTAAAGTGACTTCAGATTTCTGTGAGATTTAGGGTCTGAACTCTTGACTGAAAAGGCATCTGAATTGGAGATTAGTGCTAATATGGACTGCACTGTCATGGAGATGAGGATCTCCAAAATACCCAGAACTCAACAGTATGTCTCTGTCAATCTGGATTCTGGCTCTTGATAAATAAGTCTTGGAGAGGCCCCAAAGAAGCAGCCTTTCTCTGAGAATGAGACAGCTGAGAATAGAGTACATGAAAGTGATCCAATCATTTCTCTTCCAGGAGTATCTGTGATATCCTCAACATCAATGCCAAAGCAGTTCTTTCTCTTCTCCCTTGCAAGAGATAAGTGTTCAGCTCCTCACAATGGCATGTCATTTTCGTGGAGATGGAGAGAGAGCATTGTTACAACCCAATGCCGAGGTTGGGGGAAATGTCAGCTTAATTGTTGACACATTCAGTCATCTACTGTAACAATGTCTAAAACTACTTCACCAAGGAGTTCAGGGCAAGGGACACCGACTTAGAGGAGGAGACAGAGGACAAGGGGATCCAGAGAGGGAGTGATGTACATTATGAATAGGAAGGACTTCCTGGGGAGCAATATTTCTTACAATCTAATTGCTCTGTGTTTTATAGAACCTGATCATTAGGGGATCCTGCGTATGGTACCACAGAGATGTAATCGTGAAATAAAGCAAGAGGCTATTAAACAGAAAGTTTAAATATAGCTACAGGGAGACATACTTCATGACAACTTGACAGATGTCTTGGAGTGATGACTCCTTCCTTCATCACTAATTACAAAATCATTTGTCTTAAGGAAAGGACAAAAGAGAAGTAATTATGAAAAACATGATTCTTAAGGGATAGAAAAGATAACATCAGTTTAAAACACTGTAGCGATCATAACCACTTAGAATCATTATTAGTTTGGTGGAGCCAATGACAGGTTGGTTTTTAGAAACCAGTGGGAATGGAGCTTCTGTTGCGGAGGGGAAGAAAACATCCAATTTCTTGTTATGCTAAACTTATCCCCAGACTCCCGAGATTTCTTTGATGAACAGTTCATTAAAATTTCCGACCGCAGATGAATTTGAGCTAAAATACACAAATGTTTTAATTATACATTCCTTTTTAATTACACTAATGACTTGTAATGTGTTTATGTTGGTTTAGAGTTTAATTTCTTCCCTTAGATTAGGTGGTTGACTTAAGGACTGTGCTTTTCAGTAAAATAGTGTGATTCATCAATGTTTGATCATGAATTAATCCAAAAATATGAAAGTACTGCTGTCCTTGGAGAGATACCAATGTGAGGGAACAATTGTCTCCTCCCTCAGGACTTCAGGGGGCATTTCAATTTGTCATATCTTTCCCAGAACAGAACTCAGAGTCCTAGCTTAGAAGTTGTACACAATAGCTACCTTGGTTTGGAGGGTGTGAAAGAAAGGTACAAAGAGAGGCCACCATCTTGGATCACATTGACAGAATTATTATTGACATTTGGGGAAGAAAATTCACTTTGGAAGATAAAGATGATGGAAAACCTAGAGCTGAATTTTTACGGTCAAGTAAATTGGGCTTTAGAGCTTTTTATTTTCCAATTTCTCATCAGCCCTTTTACTACTCACCCCCTAAATATAAGTATCAATTCACCAATATCCATATACACAATGTACCTAATTAGTAAGAAATTTCTAACAATTAAGACTATATGAAATGCTCTTCAATATGAGGTAATAAGTTGCTCATCACTGGTAGTTTTTAAATAGAGGCTGAATGACCACTCACTTGTCTTGGATGCTTTAAAAGGAAAGAATACTTCAGGCAGGCACGACCTATGGGGTCTTTTCAATTTCACTATTTAAATAAAGCTCAGGGAGCTCTGATGTGGCAGCCCTCTCAGTTACATCCAGGTTCAAAGTTCTGTTGTGGGCCATTATCTATTCAAATCTACAGGTCTGAGCCCCCAGCAATATATCTCTATTCTAGACTATTTCATTTGACATATGAATTTATAGAAAACTTCATTTAATGCAACAGAATAGCAAGATACATAATGAGGAATTGAATCAAGCAATAAATGTTTTCCATGCCATACCCAATAGCTACCACCTCCTATATGTCCAGAAGACTCTTAGTCATGTCACAGTCTCTCTGTGTCTCCAAAACAATGAAAGAAAAAAAAGAGTCAAATCACTCACAGCACCAGTGAGGAACGTTAAATTCTGAAACTGCTCTGCTTAGTCATATCCCTTTACTTTGGAGTAGCAATCGAGGGAACATTAATTCCTTAGTATACCATTTTAGAGCAGTAGTGTCAAATTCATACAGAAACAGGGCCTCTAAACCATGTGTATATATCTCTGTGTGCCATATATTGACTTGAAAAACTACTTATTAACATTATCAATGTTTTATTATATTTTATTTAATTTGTTAAATATTTCCCAATTATACTTTAACTTAGTTCAAACCATGTTTGAGAATGTTATAGACTGCATAAGGCCTGCTGGTCACATTTGGGATACCTCTGCTCTAGAAGGCAATTATTTCTTGGGACAGAAACATGGAAAATTCTCTTGTTTCAACTATTTTTTTGGAGCTAGGGGCAGCTTCATTGCTTACACATACAAACATTCACACATATGTGCACACATAATTCTAAGTGCTCATTCCTCCTTACTCATCTGTTAATAATTCTTCTTTTCATAAAAGTCCAAGTCTGGTGCCAACTTCTTCATTAAGTCTTAATGCTCCTGCTTGAGTGTATCACATTTTTTCTTATATTGTAGTTATTTGCATTAATCTGTTCCTCTCAGGTTATATACTATATCTGCTTACCTATAAGGTCTATGTAAATAGGAATTGTGCCTAATATAATTTTATATATTCTTATTCTTACATGATATATTTAATGAACATTTGTTGAATTACATTGAATTTTTTAAATTACGTGGAATATAAACAGATGGCAAAGGCTTCCAAAGGAGAAATATGATAAGTGATGTTGAGAGAACAATGGTCTGGAAGGAGAAAAGAGATCCATTTCCTCTCCCAACTAGTTTGTTAACTTAAGGATGGAGCTGGGAAGAGGATAATAGACAAAAGATCTAAAATATTTTTATAAAATGATCTTTCCACCATCAGGGAAAATAGAGTCCTCATATTTGGACTCTAACAATATAGTTCCAGATATGATTGTAGAAGGTGTATAAATTGCTCTAAAGAGAACAAGTATGGGAATATCAAAAACGATATCCTTCATAAGACAAGGTAAATGTTGAAAAGACAGATCAACACTATAGGCAAGCCGATTTTGAAGACATTAAGGAAACAATGCATGAGATATCTTAAGGAGATGAAGATAACAGAGGCATGGAAAAATATTCAGACTTCAAAAATGCTACAAAAAGTGGCAAAGAAAGCATTCGTGTAAAAAAAATATGAGAATAACATACCACTTATTGAGGATATCTTTAGTAAAGAATAATTAGGTTTTTTATAAGTGATATTACACAGTAGAAAACAAACTATCCTACAATCAATGGAAAGATGCAGAGCATAGAAGATCCCAATGTACTTATTGTTTATTGATTTTGAAAGGTTTTGATTCAGTAGAGCAAAATTTTACTTTATTTTGAACAAGATGTCTCCTATGCTTACATTAAAAATATATCAGATCCCTTAAAAGACATGACCAAAAAAAAGAATGTTTTCTGGCAATTCTCTGTTTGCTATTATTATATTATTAGTCAAGGTGAAACAGGGGATGGGGAGGGAGAGGGAGAAGGAGATGGAGAGAAAAAAGAGAGAGGAAGAAGAGAAGAGGAAGAAGAAGGGAGAGAGGAAGAAGAAGAAGGAGAAGGAGAGAGAGAAGTCCAGATTGGATATGTGTGTGGGAGAGAAATATGATATAGTGGATAGAGAGCTGATCTGACCTTATAATCAGGAAGCCTCTTGTTCAAGTCTTGCCTCAATATATGATGATTAGGTTACCATAGGCAAGCAACTGAAGTGGCCCAGGAAATTCTCTTAGACTGCAATTTACAGAGCATGTGCTAACCTCCACTGGTGGAGGACATCCTTCTCTTCAAGCTCTTTAATATGATTAAATCACCATATTTTTCTTGAAAAAGTAAAAAAACCTGGAGCTAGACTTTGAATTATTTGCCATTGTTAAAGAAGAAATCTAGTAAAGATTTAAAAATGAAGAATTTCCTATAGATGGAAAAATTCTACAGACAGACTTATTTGCAGATGTCTTTGTACTGGTAGCAATGCACAGTGTACATTTAATGGTTGGTGTAATGAAGAGCAAGCAGTGTGGATGAAGGATAAATGGTGAATGCAAAGAACCTTTTTTCAGAAACAAAAAAAAGGTGATTATATAGTCAATGACTTGATGGGACAGCAGAGAACAACAGAATGCTCATTGGCTTTAGATTCAGATTCTAACTCTGACCATTGATATATGCCTGACTTTGGGCCAGTTAAAAACACCCTGAGGTTGGGGGCAGCTAGGTGATTCAATAGATTGAGAGCCAGGTCCAGAGACCAGAAGTCCTGGTTTCAAATTTGGCCTCAGAAACTCTAGCTGGGTAATGCTGGGCAAGTGAAAACCCCAATTCCCTAACCCTTATTGTTCTTTTGCCTTGGAACCAATACATAGAGAAAGTAAGGGTTAAAAAAAATTCTGATATCTCAGCTTTCTCATTTGAAAAATTATGGGATTAGACAAATTAGTGTCTGGGCCCTCTTCCAGCTTTAAAGATATGTGATCATCAGTGCAAGAGATTAGCTGTAGAGACTTCTAGGTGGCTCAGTAGATTGAAAGCAAGGCCTGGAGACATGAGGTCCTGGCTTCAAATCTGAATTCAGATACTTTCTAGCTTTGTGATCCTGAGTAAGTCACTTAACCCCAATTGTCCATTCCAACTACTCTTCTGCCTTGGAACAGATATTAGTATCTATTCTAAGACAGAATGTAAGGGTTTTACAAAAAAGGAGAGACTAGAAGTGGTGGTATGACTCACATAAAGGGTAGGATACTCCCCACCCTGACTTGCCTCATCTTAGACTGACCGCTGGAACCCAGTTGGTAGTAATAGGTAGTTTTCATTTATTCCTTTAAAAGTTTGGAGAGACTACAGAGAAAATTGTACCTAAAAGCATTATTTCCTACCTAATTATTTCATGGAAAATGCAGTGTCCCAAATGGTTCCCCTACATTACTGAGGTCATTGAATATCTTTATTATATCTCCTCAGACATCTTATTCAAATCAATCTCAACTAGTCCATAACTTTGGAATATTTCTACTCTTAGCAATGTCCATTTCCTTTCCTTTTTGAATTCTTGTCATGTGATTCTTGACAACAGCCTTGCAAATATTGCAAAAGTAAAGCTTTTGCAAATATTTATGGAATAACCAATCAATTTTTCCCCAAATATTTAATGTTTTCATATATTTAAGTGGGCAGATTTTTAAAATTTTCAACAAAGTCCTTGATTTTAGTCCAACTGCATGTTTTTCCAATAGCTATAGTCACCTTTTTCATAGAGGAACATCAAGATAAATAGAGCAATATCCATATTTTACAGTCTATAAAGTCCAAATTCTTTATGGAAAAAAAAAGAATAGATGTTGCCTGCACTGTCCATGTCAGCTCTCTAGTTTATTTACCAATACATATTTATGCAAAATGTGAATTGTAAAGGTAGGGCATCTGGTTTTAGTGTGAGAATAAATATTTACAGTCAGAATCCAGATGGGAGCAGACCCATCAAAGATTTCACAACAGGCAATTGTCGTTCAGAAGGTGAAGCATTACATAAGGCCAACATTCTCCAAACTATGATGTCAGGAAAATTTATCTTTTAGACCCTTACCTATATACTCCCTTTTCTTGCCTTAGAGAAAATCTTAAAAAATACACACACACACACACACACACACACACACACACACACACACACACACACACATATATATATATATATATATATATATATATATATATATATATATATATAATTCCACTCTCCCTCCAAACCCCAATCCACTGAGGCATCCTGTGTCTTCACATTCTCTTCTACATTAAAACCTGGAAATGATCTGATGAACTTATTTACATTAAAGTGTCAATGATTAACAAAGACTTATTATAAAAATTATAGCTCATGCTTAACTAGCACTTCATACAACTCTTTGAAGTAGATAGTGCTTACATTATTGTTTAGACTTTAAAGATTGAAAATAGTTAAGTTCAGAGAGTTTAAGAAATTTGGTTATGGTCATACATCTAGTAAGTATCAGAACTAGAGCTAGAACCCAGATTTGTGACTCCAACTCCTTTCTAATATTTCTCTTTCAAATACCCACTAAGGATATTTGCATGTCTTTCAGGAAACTAGATCTTATAAAAGAATTATATAATTATAAGTTATTATAATTTATATATAATTATATAATTATAAAAATTATAAAAGAATGATAAAGCTACAATAGAATTTCTATCATCAATATAAAAGTAAAAGATACTATTGTTTTCCCTTGGATTATGGATAAGTGAGGAAGAGGAAAAAAATTTGAGATGGCCTTCTGATACCATATTATATAAATTTTTCTCTAGGAGGCCCTAGCATGATAAGTTGGTTTAAGAAAATCAACATTCTGTGTCCTTCCACAGAAAATAATTCCTAGATTCAAAATATACCTCTCCTTTTGGTAGAAATTAATGGTTACAAGTTTGGGATAAGTAGGACAAGTATATGAATAACACATAACCTTACCATATGTGAATGCCCCTTCTTGAATGTGGCAATCAGAATAAGGAATAATAGTCTAGAATCTATTTTTAATTACTTAAAAAAAAAAGAACAGAAATCCATTTTCTTCCACTTCCATGCCTTCTTGAATAGGAAAAAGAAAAGTAATACCCAAATCGTTTAAACAAATATATATTTTATTGGTTATAATATAAATATTATAAATATAATATGATATTTGTTATAATACAAATATGTATAGTTAAGCAAAACAAATTTCCTCATTGGTCTTGTCCAAAATGTATGTCTCATTGTTAAGACTTTTTTCTCTCTCTTTGATCTCTTTGAGTTACAGAATTAAAAATGATATAGATAGTTGAATCAAAAGGTAGACTCACTATTTAGTAACCTTTCAAAATTACTACCTATGGTTTAAACTGGACAGTTTATAATAGGAATATTATTTTCCTCATTCTGGACACTATGTTTTTATGGAAGCTTCTTTCAGGAAATCCCTATTCAAAGGACATTAGCTCTTTTGATTATCATATATGACACTCTTCTTCCAATGGAGTTGGTAGTCCAATAAAATCCTCAGATTTTCTTTAAAAATGTTTTTCACATAAATTCCTTTCAAGTCATCTCTTTTCCATCATCTAATTAGGTAGCTGATTTAAAAAAAATATTGTAGGACTACAGTTTACTTTATTACACTTCATCTGGCTAATTTTAGTTCATCATTCAAACACCTCACCATGTTGATCCCTGTAAATGTCACTCACCATGTTGATCCCTGTAAATGTCATCTGGTCTGTTAAGTGCCTCATCCTTTTGAGTACTTGCAGAAGTCATGCACATCACAGAGAGTCCATTTGTACCTTCTCAGTTTGTCCTATTCCTGTTCATCTCTCCCTGTATATTCTCAATAGATGTCTCCTAAGCCCTGATACCTTCCTAAAGTATCTTCAATATTCCCAAAACAATAATAATGGCAATTCACTGAAGTGTTTAGATTGAAAGTCTATTATTCCTTCTACACTTGATACACTTGGCTCACCTGCTTTCGCGTTCTTGTCTTTGATTTTTGAGCAATATATCTTCCATTACATTGGTAAACACATTTGACAAGAGACATGAAGCCATGTTATACCATCATTTGATGTTAAGACTCTGCAAAGTCACTAAAAATAAATTGGCCTAACTATCCACAAAGGAAAATAGAAGTGGATGAAAAATTTTGCTGCCAAGATTATGATTTTATGAGGTTTAGCAGACAGCCCATAATTCTGTCATTAGTACTAATATATTTGAACAGATACTGAAGTTGAACAATTAATTGGATTTTGAATTTAAGAGGAAGAAGAGAGTGACCTTTACTGCTTTTAGGAAATTGTGCAGTGATTTAATGGCCTTTAGCTTTTCCCTATCATATGGGCCTATATTTTTAACTTAAATATTGTTCAAATAATGTTATATTGAGATAAGTAATAGAAGAAAAGTCTCTGAAGGATTCAAGTTGGAGTTGGTCACTCAGTGACTTTCCATTTCTAGTCATATATCATTCTTAGGACAACCTTTAAAATGATTCTCCTGCACAACCAATTGTTAGAAATATTTTGCTGCTTATCTAATGTCCACTCATGAATAGAAAGGCAAAGCTGAACAGTTAATTAGCAAGACAAACCAAAAAATAACTGACATACCTCATATGTTCAACTAGTGTCCTTTAGACAATGCAAGGGATATTGAAGAATATATTGACAGGTCTGTTCATCCTCCCCTGAGAAGATTAAAAAGAGGATATGAGTAAGAGTTTACAGATTAAGATTAAAGAGTATGGATAGAGTATAATTTATACTGTTGGAAAAATGGATAAATAAATGAATGGATGAATGGATAGATGTATGGATGACAGAGGGATGAATGAATGAATGAATGAAAGTTAGTGCTTACTATACGCTAAGCACTGTGCTAGATGCCAGGGACACAAATACAAAAAATGGAGCAATTCCTTTCTCAGAGGAGTTTATAATATAACAAGGGGAGATAATACACTTAGAAGAATAGCTAGGAAAGAACATTTTGATCTGGAAAATCATAGAAAGGATAGATGAAGTCACATGGAAGTCAGATTTCATTCTCTTCCTTGGAGGCTGTGGTAATACTGATTTGATTATTGTTCCCAGAGCAAGAGATAGAAAGTGTAGTGGAAGGAGGATAAATAGTGGTGTTTAAAGCCATATGGCAAAAAAGAGTTTCAGATGAAAAATGTTCAGAGATCAGGGTTGGATATAGTTAGGAAAGTACCTATAGTGCCACAGTATACCTGCATCCACAAGATTAAATTTATTGTAGTTCTTCCATTTAAAAATATATACAAAAGAAATAGCACATTTGATGTATCATTAAGATTGTCAATAAAGTTCATCCATACTGGTTTCCTTCCCTCAGAGAGAGAAAGTAGATAAGTATACCTAAAAAGAAAAAAAAATCCTTAAGTTGACTGATGTAGCCATGATCATGTCCCAAGACTGAAAAATTGTCACTTCTGTGTATACTTTTACATAACTTACTCATAACTGGCAAATTCAACCAGTATTTAAGGTTTACTCAACCTAGGTTTGTTCATTTCAAAAAAGACTAATTCCTTTTGTCCTCCAAGTATACAGTCATGCCATCTCTAATTATTGTTACCACTCAGATCTGGGGTATACAGGATGTTCAGAGAAAACTAGTATCTCTTTTGTGAGGGTTTGTTGAGTTCTTTTCAGGTTTTCTCCTCCTTCTCTTCCTCCTCCTCCTCCTCCTCCTCCTCTGTTCTCCACTTGCCACCCATCTCTCATCTGTGGCTCCAAGAAGCTGTAGCATGGACAGCATCCATATTTCAATAAACTCTTGACAGGAACCCTAAATCAGGCTGAGGGTAACAAATAGTCTCAAACCCATCAGTGAGTTAGTGGGATGTCTACCGCAGGAACGTGAAGACTCCCCTTGAAGAAAGGGAAAATAAGAATATTTTGTTCCAATGGCCATGAAGGAAGCAGAAGCAGATATTATGGAGCACAAAGAGCTTAGTTAGACATTGAAGCAGCCAACATCACCCATTGCATGCCTGGGCCATCACCAGATGTTTTGACTTTTGTCTTGCTCTTTAGATTGCTATTGAAGAGAGAATGAGACCGATGACTTTGGGCAACTTTGCCTCACTTAAATCCAATTTGTGCACATTAAAAGACATCACCAGTGATGTCATTTTGGTCCTCTGAGTACAAATGACGACAACCAACTATAAATCAGACCCAGTCTGTGATTCTAAAAAGAGAGAATTTTCCAAGAACCACCATAACCATAGATGGACAGTCTACTTGAGCTTTATCACATTTTTTCACAACCCAAAGATTGTTACAGATATGCTAAAACCTTTTCTAACTCTATGATGTATTTAAGTGTCTTCAAATTTATCCTTCACTGCAAGAAAGGTAGTTAGATATCTATCAAGCTTAAATCTAAGATTCAACAAGACTTCAATGAGAGTAGTGACTATCAGTGTATAACTTCCTTTCCCTTTCACCAAAGATTAAATAGTTAGGTGGAGACTTGCCTAAATATGGTTTCTCTTATTTTAATCAAGGCACTAGAGCAAATATCCCAGGATATCCTCATGGACAAGATGGAATGGTCTGATGAAACTCAACTGGATTTCCGTAAGGACAGGGGGCTGAGAGCAGGGCTGGCCTTATATACAAACAAATTAGACAGTAGATTTAGGTGGTGAGGTGCAAGTGAATTATTTTTCTGTTAGCAAATATCTCCTCTATCTCAGTAACATGATGTCTTAAATTTTGTCATAAGGTAGGCATGTGAAGATATGATATAAGAATATTATGATTAGGCTGAGGAACTGTTGTCTCAAAAGTTTTCTTTGTTGATGCAAACATTCCTGGTGAGGGCAGCATATTTTAAGCCATATTCAGTAATTTCCAACTCACCATGAATTACTTTTTTTCAGATAGATTTCTTTTTTTTTTTAAACCCTTGTACTTTTGGTGTATTGTCTCATAGGTGGAAGATTGGTAAGGGTGGGCAATGGGGGTCAAGTGACTTGCCCAGGGTCACACAGCTGGGAAGTGGCTGAGGCTGGGTTTGAACCTAGGACCTCCTGAATCTAGGCCTGACTCTCACTCCACTGAGCTACCCAGCTGCCCCTCAGATAGATTTCTTTCATAGCTGGTTGGCTTGAGAACAGAGCCCCTGAGAAATAGAAAAAATTTCACTAAAAGAAGAAAGATAATTTTAGAGTTGAGATATTGTCCCAAATAGGGAAGATAATAATTGCTTTCCCTTAGTGGGCAGTAGAAAGATATAACATAGAATATATAACACAAGAGGCTCTTGATGGATATTGCCATGCAAAAAGAGAACAAATGTATATCATATATCCATACAATTCATACATAAACAGCCACATGCACATGCACACAACTGGATTTCACAAAGCTCGAGCCTGGATAGAAATAACATGTCACTTCTCTAGGATGGGAAATTAGATAAGAACAGTGACTTGCAACAAGAATTGGACTAGGGAATACAAGCAAGTGTTAAAAGATCTGAAGACACACACAAACCTCCAGAGGCAATCATGTCTCTCTTTCACTGCCTTAGTCATTCCCAAAGGACTTCAAAGGATAGGTGGCAGATATGCTAGTGATTTATAAATGAGACCCTTAATCTCAAAGTACTACACAGTAGATTAAAGTGATTGCTGTTTGCAATTAGTCTTCTTATACGATTGTGGTGGAGCTAGGGGTTCTAAACAAAATCAGTGGAGTTACTAAAGAAGGCTCTTTGCTCAGTGGAGGGCCACATTGTCATAGGGTTAAAGGGAGGGAAGGCAGGTAGTCTGACTTAAGCACTCTCTGATGCTGATTTGCCAGCCTTGGATCTGGTTCTGTGCCATGCTTCTGCCTCTTACATGTCTCCCAGCATGTGCTGCATCAGTCACTGTGACTGGTCAGTCACCTTGACATGCCAGTCAGTCAGACAGACATTCAATGATGAAAAACTTCATTTCTTTCTACTTAAACTTAATCTCAGAATTAAAACCCAAGGACTTATAGGTCTTTTATCTACAAATTCCATTCCAGGTAGCCGGTTCTATAAAAATCTACTGGCAACAGCCCCAGCCCAAGGTAATCTCTCCTACTTATTAATTCTGATAGAAATTACATTCAATTCATAGAATCACAGGATCAAAGTTCTAGACCTGGAAGAAACCTTAGAGGTCAACTGGTCCTCATTCCCACATGAAGAAATTGAGGCCCAGAGAGGTGAAATTACTTGCACATTGTCACAGAGGTAATAATTTGGTACTAATCTAAAGACTTCATTTGAATGCAGGTCCCATGCCTCTAAGTCCAGTCTACTTTCCATAGTACCTTACTTCTTAAATTTGATTCCATTCAGTTAAATGCAATTCACCTCCACAGACATTTCTAAGACACTGTGCTCAGTCAAAGATGAGGTGTGACATTGTTCCTGCCCTCCAGGACATGTATAGAAGCAATCATAATACAATTTAGGATATGATTAAGTGAAAAGGAAAGGTCAGTCAGAGGGGCTTGAAAGATCTGAACAAGGAGAAATCACTTCCTGCTTGGAAGATCAGGCTAAAATTTGATAGGGCATGCAACCCGAGTTGGACCGTGACAAGGGAGGACTTTCAAAGGAAGAGACTGGAGGAGGGAGATAGAGTTTTTCAAGGCATCATAGCCATTGTGAGCAAAAACTCAGAGGAAAAAGAGGGCAAAATGAGAACAGGGCCCATCAATGAGTATTATTTTGCTGTAGCATAGAGTCTATAAGGAGGAAGACTAGTGAGAAATAAGGCCCAATTAGTAGTTTGGAGACTGATTGGGATGATCCTTGATCTGTAGGGTAAGGTGTTTAGACTTTATTAGGTAGGCTGCCCACCCTGTCTCTTTTGGGAAAAGAAACTGAATAAAAGCTCAGCAGAGTGCATTGATCCAACTAAGGTGTACTGGTCAGAAGCCATCCTCATTGCTCATTCCACACTAGATGGGGAAAGGGGAAGGAGATTGAGTAGAGACTAGAAAGCGAGATTGGAACCCAAATCTAAACAAATACCAAATTCTGAATTCCATCATCTGAGGCAAGTTTAGTCAGGTGGCAACAGAGTAGTTAGTGTCTCAGGAATGACAACTCTTATTAAATAACTGTGTGTGAATGCTACCACACTTAGTGGGTAGGGTAAAGGCTGGAAAGATGGAGAGAATTTAGAATGAAAAATGACTGAAAAAAGTAAATGAATATTTTTTTTAATTCTATGTAAATGACAGCTCTGAGAGTAATGAATTATAAGGTCCTTTGAGTGTTAAGATTTCATGACTTGGAGTTGGAAGGGGTACACAAACCCAGATCGACACACAGTGTGGCCTAACTAATGGTGTCTCGTTCCAAAATTTTGTTTCTATGTAGTTTGTTTCAAATATGAAGTATATTTTTCCTTGGAATCACTATTCCAAATCATGGTTAGAGTCTCAGGACAATCTACAAAAGTCCAGTTAGTCCATAATGTAGTTGATATGTGGTACTGACAATGCTTCTTCAACTGCAGCTAACAACATTTTAGAACATATCTTTTCCTGAAAAAAATACATTCCAGCACTGGACACTAGGAATCTAGGCTAGTTTTCTTTCTGACCATGACACTGGGAAGCTGGGGGGTCTTCCAAAGGGGCAAAGAAAATGCTTCTGCTCTTGAATAATTTGCTAATGTATTACAGCTGCTCTTTCCCTAACTTCATTATTTCCCGATTGGAAGCAACCAAGCACAGTTTTGGGAAGATGGACATAAGAGAAGGGTTTCCTGGATTCTCACTCTATCATGTTTGTTCCATGTTGTCAGCGTAGTTTGAGTTTTAGCAAGTCCAGGACTATCTTTATTATCAGATACACTTACTTAATTTTTTTTGTTTTTCTCATTAGAGACAAAATGTAGATAAAAAAAAATTCTAGTCTTATGTACAAAAGATATGATTTCATGGTAGTTACCATGTGTGACTCTAGCCATATCAGTTTACCTCTCTTTTATGTCTGCTTTCCATCTACAAAATGAGTATAGTGTTGCTTGTAACTTACAAGTCTGTCACAAGGAGATTGCTTTACTTTTAAAATGATAAAAATTTACTTTTTCTTTCCATGTAAAATTGAACTCCCATGCTGAATTTGGTTCAAGGTTTCCAGAAATCTTTAAAATCGCATCTCCCACCACTTGGGCCCCTTTATACTTCGTTGCATTTAGTTTGATTCTCCCCCGCCCCCAACCTGTACTCCCACCAAAATGTAAACAAAGATATTTTTTTTTACCTGGATACAAAGGAGAATAATTAGCAATATAGAAATGAGATGGTGGAGATGAACTACCATGAAGTGAGATAGAACAGAGGGCTCCATACCATAGGGCAGACCCATATGGGAAACACCAGTGTAAGCCCTTCACTCTGGGAGGTTGTGAAATATAGCATTGGACCTTTAAACAAATGGGGGTAGCACAGATAAAGATGTAATTCAGGTTGATCTTTCAGACACCCAGTAAAAGAAAATGAAAAGGATAATGAGATATTAAGCAGTTATACACATTAATCTCCTTATGAGGTTCAAAATAGACTCTTTTTAAGGAATCTGAAAAGGAAAGGATGTCATAGGTTGAAGAATAATAGGGCATTCTTCCAGGGGACTTTTGAAAAAGTTGCTTCAGTGAGCCCTGGAGAATTTAAAAGTTACAAAGAAGAAGTCCAGAATACATGAGTAAATAGAGAAGAGGAGAAGTCTTTCAGAGCCAGGACAATAGAAGTCTGAATAGAAACATTTGTTATTAAGAAAATAACCAGAATTAAGGGAGCATGACTGCTTCGGAAGAGAGGGTAAGAGGAATTCGAAGGCAGAAGCTGTGTTTCTCAAAGCCCTATCAACTACAAAAACCAAAGCAGAAGTATTACATCACTTTTCTCTGTTTAGGGCTTTCTCTTGGAAGCCTAAAATCTTTCTTCATAGAAAATTGTATTTCTTAGTTTTAAACACTATATGCCTTTTTTGCAAGTGCATATGTGCCTAATGGAAATGTAGTTGGGAGAAAGAGATGAAGGTGCGGAGGGGAACATCTCCAAAGAAAACAAAGAGAGGCTACTCTTTGAAGTGTTTTGTCAGAATACTATCATTGGCTAGGGGCTGAAACCTGGAAAAAATAGATAAAAATTATCACAACTTTGATCCAACTTCTAGGAGCACACCAAGAGTATTTATGTTCCCCAAATCCTATCTAAATAAATAAAAAAGAGTTTGGTGAAGAAGGGTTAAATAAGAGTGAAGAATCCTACAGATATACCACTTCAGTAACATGAAAAATACTCAAATAAGTCTGAGAGGAACATTTTGTAGGTTCAAATTGTGCATAAGTCTGAGGGAATGATACAAAATGGAAATATACCAAAAACAGACTTTGAGCCTGGAATAGTTTTAAGAATCTTATACACACCTTGCTCCAGTCAAGCAATCTTCTTAGTGTCTACAGTATATGATATTTTGATTCCTTATTTCCCTTTTGGACATTTAGTCATATTGTTTCTTCTGCTTGAACTCATCCTCTTCTTGTCCACATTAAAGGAGGTGATATTTATAAAGTACTTAGCAGGGCACTTAGCACATAGTAGGCATTGCAGTCAAATTTATTCTATCCTTTCCAAATCTTTGCAAAAAATAAAGTCAAAGTTCTTTGAAATTTCAGTACTTTCTTAGTGAATGAATACATCGTGTACCTAGCATTATAATAGGGGAGCGAGCCAATGCAACAGATCTCAGGGTTCCTCTGACCCCAAGAGTAGATATCTATCTCCTTTCTACTTCAGGATGTTTTGTTCACTGTTCATCTAGTATGTTTTTTTATTTCCTTTTTTCCCTGTTCTGGTCATATTCAGCCTTCAAAGTAAAATGATCTTACTACTCACTATCTGTATGAAGCTAGTTAAAGCATATAACATTTCTGAGCCTTGGGTTCTTCATCTATAAAAATGAGAGGATTGGATTAGTCAATCTCCAAGGTCCATTTTAGCTCTAAATCTTATCCTATGACTAAGTTCGTGTTCTTTCTCACCTATGACAGTCATTTTTGACCACTCCAGATCCACACTGATAGATGTCTCTTGTTTCTGACCTCTGATATTACTTGAGTCTGAACCAGACAATCAGATGCTTAATTTTAATGAATTCCTCCTTGTTGAAGGTCTTTAAGCCAAGTGGATGCACATCTGTTGGGTATAATAAGGAGAAGATTCTTATTTAGGCATATGTTAGTGGTCCCTTCCAACTCTGAAATTCTGGGATTTTATTTTCTAATTGCCTTGTGACATTGCCTTTCCAATGTTTCTGTAAGATGAGAAGGGCAGATACCCTTCCCTTTTTTCCCTTCAGCATATTCCCCAGGGCCTAGCACAGTGCTCAGCATATAGTAGATGCTCAATAAATACATGTTTATTGAGTGAGCGAAAGGTGGGTATGTCAACTATCAGTATTTTATTATGTGAATTTGGCCACCTGGCTTCCTGAAATATACTAGCCTGCCAAGGCTGTGAAACTCTGAGATAATGAGATCTGGGGCAGGGGAAAGGGGTTGTGCAGGGAACCAATTAGCCAGAGTTATCTGAAATAAAGAATTCAATTTCAGAATGGAAAATCTCTTTCCTTTCTTTCTTTTAGCCTGTTTTTCCTTTCTTGCTTTTTCTCCTCTCTTTCCTTCATTCTTTATTCTTTCCCTTTCTTTCCTTTATCCTTCCTTTTTTCTCTCCTTCCTTTCTTCTTTCTTTATTTAAATATTTTTCCTGATTTCTTTAGTGATTTCTTTCTTTATCAATTTCTTTCTTAACTTCTTCCTTTTTTCCTCCAAAGAAATCCTGTGCTTCTTGAAATGTGAAATAGGTGAAGGAAAATATAGTTCAGGACCATTAATTATGCTTTCTTATTGAGTATATAAATTTCATGTCAAATGGACCTGGCTGAATGGTATATATTTATTTCAAAAATATCATTTCTGTGAGGCATTGCTGCATCATCCTATTGATTTAGGATCGGTGTGATTGTGCTGGATGCTTTTATGAAAGGCAGGCTATTAACAAACTAAATTGAAAAACTAGTGAGTCAGACTTTCCAGGCCCGATCCAGTGTGCTGCTCGTGCCTAGCTTAAATGGGAAAATACTGTAAAAAAGACTTATTTTAATGCAACAGTCTCTTCTTTGCAATCTATAAACCTTATTTGCTGTAAAAAGAAAAAAAAAACTTAAAAGAGGGAACTCTCATGCTGAAGCAGAATTCTCCCCCTCTTTTCTTTCCCATTCATAGCAATGTTCACATTTTTCTTTCTTAGAGTAGTTCTCTTTGACCTTGTTGGATGCTGGAAGAAAAATCTAGTATAAGACAAGGCCCTTTTAGGAGGATAGATGAAACTGTGCACATTCACCAAAAAAGAAAAAAAAATTATCGGTGATAAGGATATGAGATTTGTATGTAGGAAGGGACACTCTCCCCTGCCCTGCCAATTCCTAGAAGTAGTTACAAGGTGCTATGGATAGAGTGGTGGGCATGGAGTCAGGAGGCTGAGTTTAATTGAACCCCAGACACTTAATGGTTACGTGACTCTGGACAAATCACTTTACATCTCTTTGCCTCAGTTTCCTCAATTTTAAAATGAGAATAATAAAAGACCTTTATGAGAGTATTATTTCAAAGATTTTCTCTGAGTTGAGTGACTGGAAGGATATTGACAAACTTTATAGATATAGAAGATATGATGAGAATGTAGGGAAAGATGAGTGCTATTTGGATATGTTGATTTTGAAATATTTACATGGATCTGTGGATAATCAGAATGCAGTTGGTAATGGTAAACTGGAGCTCAATAGAAAAGTGAAAGATGTGAGCTGGATATATAATTTAGAGAGTCCCACAAAGAGAGAAAATAATCAAAATCATGGGAGTTGATGATATCGCAAGAGAAAGTATGGAGAGGTCTCCAAAGATTTGAGACATGCATACCTCCCAAAGTGTTATTCAGAAAGTATTTGTTGAGCACCTATTCTTTTCATAAACCACGTAAGGTGGTGCAGGGGAACACTATCTGAGAAGAGTAGTCTGATTCTTCATCATAACATCTGCGTGATCCTGGATGCTAAAATACTGTCAGAAGACTGCTAGTGGTGGCAGGTCCTAACATGTTTGGAAGTGTTTAATACATATGAATAAACTTTTTTTTACAACCAGCTATAGATGGAGAATCTTCTCCTGCAAGATAACCACTTGGTAATTAATTCATTTGCCATGAATCAAAACAAATTTTTAAAAAATGACTCTCAGTTCTATGTGTGTCACCAACCCATAATTTCTATAGCAACATTAGGATAGTGATGGGAGAGGAGAAGATAAGAATCACATTTTTTTGTTTTGTTTTGTTTTTTTTTTAGAATCTCTAACCATAAACTTGGTGGGGCAACTAGGTGGTGTAGTGAATAGAGCACCTAGCTTGGAGTCAGGAAAGTCTGAGGTCATATTTGGTCTTAGATACATATTAGCTCTATGACCTTAAGCAAGACACTTAACTCTTTATGCCTTAGTTTCTTATCTATAAAATGATCTGGAGAAGGAAATGACAAACCATTCCTGTATCTTTGCTAAGAAAATTTGAAATGGGGGCATTAAGAGTCATATATGACTAAAATAACTGAATAAGCACAAAACATTAACTTTACCAGTTGGTTAATTCCTTAACTAGTAACCAATAAAGAGACAAACTATTGAAAGTGTTGAATCTGAGCTTTTTGATAACATTATTATGAATTATGGATTGTTGCCCTTCATTTTGTGATCTCAGATAGGAAAAAAATCACTTTTATTTTCATAAATATTGATTTCCTTTGAAACTTACATATTTTATCTTTGAAAATGTAATTATTTTATTAAAAGAACTAGTAGTTTCATTAGAATGGCAGAGGAGTCCAAGACACAGAAAAGGTTAAGACCCATACTATAAATGAAAGCAGAAGACAAAATTACTGTTCAAATAAATAGAGAGATGCTTCAAAGATTCAGCTTGGAGATACAAATAAAGGACCAGGTAAGGATAGTTTCAGTATGCTCCTAAAGGCATAGTTTCCTGTGCTATGTGGTCATCTCATCCTGAAGGATTCATGATAAACATTTGATTCAAAACATGAAAATAATTACGACCTATATACCAATGTCTCCTATAGAGAACATGGATATAGAGAAATTCTATTAAGCACTCAAATATACTCTCAAATTCATCCAATACATTGCATGTACTTGGTGACTTTAATACATTTTAGCCATGTGAAAGGATGATTAAAACAATTCTGGAAAACATGGTTCAGGAATAGGAAATGAGAGAAACCAAGGGCATGTAGATTATATAGAAGTAAAACAAATAACATGAATAATTTCTTCAGAAGTCATTTCTAAATCATGTGTCTGTAAACAGTCAGAATATGGAATTCTTAAGTAAAACATCAAAATAAACATCAAGTTATAGATAAAGAGAATAAAAAGACAATTAAGGCAAATCTAACCTGACTTATTTTAACAAGCTGGTGATGACAAGAAATTAAAAATGGATGAAAGAATAGGCATTGACATAAAGTATCAGAGTTTTTCTAAAGACATCTAACTAATGCCAATCAATTGCCACAACAGGGATACCAAAAGAGCTTAGAAAAATCTTCAGCTAGCAAGTAGCTGATAGGTTGAATAATTACTCATGGGAAGATGATAGAAAGAGTATAAGAATATAGGTCACAAAAAGGCCTAAAAAGGGAAGAGATGAGCAGAAGGAAAAAGTTTAGAGAAAGCTTATGGGAGTCAATAATCCAGTTAATTTTTATAGCACTTAAAGATAAAACTGTAATGAAAAAAGTGATGAAAAAATATAAAGATTTATCAAAAAAAATTTTAATTATCCAATGAGAGTGGAGGTACTTTATTTTGACTCTTATCTTAAGTGGATGCCAAATGAGCTCATCAATTAATAATAATAATAATATAATAATATAAAATGATGTATTCAGAATATGGATGAAAGGGCAGATAACAGAAAATGAAGAAGAAAGCATGGGATGAAAAGCCTCTTATATGAACTATTTGAAATGTGTACCAGCTGAGAATGAGCTCAAACTAGTAAGGAATGCAATGAGCAACAAAAAAGGATTTTTGGACAAAGTTATTTTAGGAAAAATAGGAGGATCAGAAGTGGGCCAAACTATTGCTTGGGGAGGATGGAACAATAACAATGGAGGACATAAAGGTAGTGGAACTATTTAATTTATTTTGCTTCTGTTTTCTCTGCCAATGAAAGTGATTGTTGTACTGGAAAGAAAAGAATGAAAATAGCTAATAGGGAATTGAAATCAAAGATAAGTAAAAGATAATGGGAGAACACCTAGCTGTTTCTGATTAGTCACTAGGCCCAGATGAACTACATTGCAGGGTACAGAAAGAACTGTTAGATGTCATTGCAGAGACTCTGTCATTGATCTTTGAAAGTCTATGAACAGTGGAAGAGGTGATATAGAATTGTAAAAGGGCAAATATTGTCCTGATTTTCAAAAAAGAGAAGAAAGTTAAGCTGATAAACTATAGGCCAGGGAGCTCTTGATTTTTGTCCTTGGAAAATTTCTAGAATATAATACTGAAAAGATAGTTAATGAACATCTAGAAACTGAAATGTTGGTCAAAAAGCTAGCCTCAAGAATAGGTCATGTGAGCCTCATTCCTTCTTTTTTTTTTAACAGTTACTAGATTGGTAGATCTCAGTAACTCTGTAGATACAGTTCACATAGTTGTTAGCAAAGCTTTTGACAAATGCTCTCATGTTATTCTTAGAAACAAGTTGGGAAGATGGAGGTAAGATAATAATAGTGGTTGATTCAGAAATGGCTGACTTGCCAGATGCAAAAAGGATTTCAACTTGGAAGATCTCTAGTGGAATGTCCTAAACATCTCCAGCTTGTTTTCTGCTACTTAATATTCTTATCAATGGGTTGAATAAAGGCATAGATGATATGCTTATCACATGAAACAAATCTGGGAGGAATAGTGGATATGTTGATGTCAGAGTCAGGACTGAAAAAGATCTTAATGGACTAGGATATTGGAATGAATTTAACAAGAAGAAACTTAAAAGACATAAATGTCAAGTTTTATATGTGGGTTCAAAATATCACTTTCACAAATACAGGATGGGGAAATAGTGGTACATGTATATTTGTCTGAAAATCAGGCAACAATACGTTTTGGCAGGCAAAAAGGTGAAAGTTAAGGTTTTAGGTGCCACAGTGATTGAGACCTAAAGATGACTTCAGGAAGAACTGAATTAGAATCTTCTCCTCCATAATGGTTTTGTGATTCTGGTCAAGTCACTGAACTTCTCAACCTCACTTCCCTCAACTATAAAGTAGAGATGATAATAGTATCTGTCTACTTTAGAGGTTTTTTGTGAGGATTAAATGAGGTAATAAATATGTAAAGAGCTTTGCAAATATTAAAGCACTGCATGAATGGTAAATATAACCATTGTCATCATCAGCATCATCATTAGATATTATTATTCTCTTTGACAGTATTAGGAACAGCAATAGTAGGAAGGTGATAGGGCTGCTATCTTCATCTTTCAACAGACTAAATTAAGAATACTATCTTTTGGGGTCTTCATTTTGGCAAATACCAATAAGCTAGAAAATATCCAGAAGAAAAAGTTCATAACAAATAGAGGAGTCCCAAAGTGGAATAGGTTGTCTTGGGAGTTAGTATAAGACTTCACTGTAAGACTTCAACCAAAGGCTGAATTACTTTATGTTTCCAGTACTATAAAATGGATATTTGTTTAGGTATAGGTTAGAATAGATGGCTTTTGAGGTCCCTCCACCATGTTAAGTAGTTAGTACAAGTAATATTTTCAGTGTACAAATGAAGAATTTGAATTTAATATAGATTAAATGACTTTCCCAAAGTCACACTGTTATTAAATGCCAGAACCAGGACTCAAAATCAGAACATTTAATTCCCAGGCCCATTTCCCACACCCCACTATAACTATTTCAAAGTTAATATCATGAGATTCCAAATAATATTAAGGATTTATTTCTTACCCCAAAGGAAAAAAGAACAACAACAACATATGGTAAACTTTTCCAAAGTGTAAATGAAGTTAAGGTATATATGTGGGCTTAATCAGAATGCTTTGGACATCAAAAGGGCACAAGTTTTGCTGTTACAGGTGTAAAACTGATAGCCTATGCATTGTTTCCTCCTTTAACTAGTTCTTTCTATATGCTACTTTGAACCTACCTGAAATTTATATTTCATCAGGCTAATAGGACTCTCTTAATTTATTTCCTCTTCCTTTCCTTCCTTTGCTTGGTCATTATAGAATCACTAGCAAAATGATGAAAGGTAGATTTTAGAAAAATGTAAGTAAAAATTCCTAGTAATTAGAGCCATCAAAAAGCATAGGAGGTTCTCTATGAGGTAGTCCTTATAACTAAAGATCTCTGAATTAAGGATGAATGACCTCTTCTCAAGGATATTCTGAAAGGTATTTCTTCTCAAATATGAATTTTTAATTGATGTTCTTGAGAGAATTTTTCAATGCCATTTTTCTATCATTCTATGAATTCATAATCTATCACATTTGTTTTTTCCTTACAATGCCTCACTCCTCCATTTCCTTTCCCTCCCACTCTGCTCCCCTACCACAAATGCACCCTTTTGGCATCTGGCCAGAATACTCCAACTAGACAAAAAGAAATCCTCTCTAACTGCACAGACAGCATCCCTACTGATGGCTCCATTACATTAGCATACAATAAAAACCAGTGGGAGGTACATTGCCATGCCATTATCCTGGGTCTCTGTGCCTGGGGGTGGCTGAGAAGGTTCCGATCTATGAGTTCCTTGGGAGAACTCCTTGGAAATGAGGCAATTGTACATTCTGGCGCATATGCTTTGGCTTCAGTCAAGGTGGAGTAAGCTTAGAGAATAGAGCACTTGGTATTGAAGAGGGAAAGACAGAAAATTCATTGGAGTCAATCCTGTAAAGTAATATCTAAGAAGTACCGTAAAATTTTGCTTGTCCCTTGGATATCTCCACCACCAGCCTATCACAATGCATGAGATTTCTTTCATTAGTCACTAATTAGAAAACTAAACTAATGTATAGATAGGCGTTATAAGATCACTGCTAAAATGCGACCTATGTTGACCAATCTAATATATCAACAGTTAGCAAAATATGGATACATTGACTGAAATACAAAAAGAACAAAAAAGACTGGCATTTTCACATTTACTAAGGAAAAGGGTAATGGACAAGTTTGAATCGATATACATTAAAAGCAATTCAATTCAATTCAATAAGACAGTGTTTCCTACTTGTCATGGGCTAAGAATTGCCATATCCTGTAAAGGATACCAAAGGAGATTACTTTCAAGGGGCTTGACTCTGAGGTAGAGAGGTATCTGTGTTATAATGGAAGGAGAACTGAGCTTGAAAAGAGGTATATAGATTTAGAACTAAAAGAGAACTTAGAAACTTATAGTACATTTGGTCCAAACCTCTCATTTTATAAATAGAGAAACTGAGGATCAGAGATGTTGAATGCCATGCTTAAGAATTCAAAGGTAGAGATTAAATTTGAATCTCAGTTTTATTACCTTTTAGATATATGGCAATTACCTAGTAATGTTTCAGTTTCTCTGTATGTAAGATGGGAACAATAGTACCTACCATGTTTAACTCACAAAGTTCTTCTAAGAAGTAAATAAAATAACATATAGGAAAGAGATATTTAAAAATGGCAATTGCTGAGCAAATATAATATACTATTACCTGTCTTGCAAATTTTTTCATTCATATTTGACTTTTACAATTATTATTTTCCTTTTTGTAATGTGTATATGGAGTGGAGTGGGAGGGGGCATGGAAGGAGAAGGGGAATACCTCATACCTTTTCCAGGACTAGTGAGGTATACGCAACTAACCAAAATTTTCCCAAGAGCCCACATTGCTGCCAACTTCTTCCTTCTGTAGAAAAGGGACAAGTGGCCTGGTTTCCTCTTTTGTAATCCAAAATATCCAACACAAAACTTTAATAACTATCCACAATTTCACAATGCTTTTAGGTTTGGAAAGGGTTTTTCTCAATGCACCCCTATTCAGGATGTTATAGACAAGATGTTATAGATGCCTATTTTTACAGAATAGGGAACTAAGGATCTGAAGGGTAAAGTCACATATGTAATAAATGTCTGAGATGGTACTCAAATCTATATCTCCTCTCCTCTAAAAAAGGGATCTTATCCTACTATCCAATAATAACCTCTCCAACAATATATCAAACTAAAATAGCAACAGATAAACATATATACTTCAATGAAAGCAGATGAAATTGTTGTAATGTAGATGATATTAGACATACAGTAGAATTCTTAACCACCATAGAATATGGATGGATGGCTCAGAGAGTTTATGGGGACACCGGCAGTTCTGAACGTTCTGGAGTATCAGCCCTCTCTCCCAAGGGGAGAGAGGCAGTGTTCGGTTCCCTTGTCTGCTTCTGACACTCTCTGTCTCCCTGACCTTGGGGGAGTCACTTAACCTTGTGAGGATTAATGAGTTAATCTCTGGGGAAGTACTTTGAGATCATTGGATGACAGGTGCTGTATAAGTACAAAGTATTATTATTAAAATGTCACCGAGCCGGCTGAGTTTGTTCTGGAGGGCACAGCAGCAGGCAGGAATGACAGCCCTGAGTGAGGATTATGTAAGGTAAGGCACAGAGAAAAGAGAGAAGAAATATGCCTCAGGAAGTCCTGTCCCATGCCCCTACTGTGTATTCACCAGCATTCTTCTGAAGTGGCTCCAGACAAAACATTCTGGGATGTGAAAATAAGCAAACAGCTGCAAATGGAGTCTGCATATTTGCCTCTTTTTTTAACACATCCCCCTGGCATATATAACACTCTATCAGGTTTTCCGGAAATCTATCAAGGTCTCCATTGAGTTACCCACTCTCCATTTCTCATGCCAGTTTTTGTGTCAATTTGGTGAGCTCTTCTCTTTCCCCTGACTCTTCCTTTCCACTAGAACCAACATAGTGATAGCTTTAGTTTCAGGAGGGTTGAGTAAAGAGATATCTCTCCATGGTGCTGAATGACACTTTCTTTTAGAAGTGTCATATTGATATCTTCTTTATTTATGCCACAGTCATTTCTCTTTTTGTTTAATTTAATTTTTTCATTTTTTAGAAAAAAATTTTCCATGGTTCCATGATTCATGTTCTTGCTCGCTCTCCCCCACTTCCCCCCCCCACCCCGTAGCCAACAAGGATTTCCAATGGTCACAGTCATTTCTGAAAATATTTTCTGCCCTCAAAAAAAAAAATCTGTCTTCCCTTGTAACAAAGATAATTAAACAAAAAAGGCTTGGGTACCACTTTTTTTCCTATGGTCATCATCAAATGCATCCCTGCCCTATACATTGTTTTATTTGGTTCTGCTTTGTTTCTGAATCCTGCAGACTAATTTCCTTCTAGCCCTGGGTCAGGAGACTCCATGCTGAATTTAATGACTATATCAGGTTCTAACCAGATCCTGAATTCCCTCTTTTCTTTTTCCTCTAACTTTTTAAAAAGTTTGTTTTGTTTTTCTTTAGGCAAAAGGAAATCACTTTTATTGAAGATTAAGTATGAGGTTATATATTTCCTTCATTCCAAGAAGGAAACCAGGATATGAAACAAGGTTTCAACTTTAGCAGATCAGTATTTGGGTTACAACTATACTAGTAACCTAAATACTTTGAGCCAAAATGTTGAAGGCTCTCTTATCTGAAGATATGTTTACCAGGTCATAGGATCATAGATTTAGTGTGTGAAGGGAACTTGGAGGTCATTCAGGTCTAGCTTCTCTTCTTTAATGATGCGAAAGGTGAGACCCAGAGAGGTTAATTGACTTGTCCAAGGTCACGAAGGTTTTAGAAATCTGATTCAAACTCAAATCCTCTGACTTCAAGTTGTATTGTTTCTAAACCAACATCCCGCCTGGAAATTCTGTCCCTTGCACATAGAGCCAATAAACCTTTATCTTAACATTTAGGGCTTTGCATCAATAGATCTCACTCAAATATTCCTATTTGATCTGTGTTATTTATTCCCCAACAGTCCCCCAATGTCTTTTACTCTTCTTTATTGTGTTCTTTACTGTTCCTGCACTCACTATTGGGTCTCCTACTTCCTCTCAGAAACCCCAACACACAGACACACGCACACACACCCCACTACTACCATGACTATCACTGCCACCACAAAGAATGCCATTTCACGTCCTTTCCTCAAATTTAAATATTATTAATCCTTCATGCCACAATTTCACTTTCCCCAATTAGTCTTTCCACATTTACCCACATACACTTCTAATCATTTTCTTCAATGGGCCATCCCTAACTCTAAAGCGCAGGTTTATATCATGTCTTGTAATCATATGTTGTATGTATTCAGTTTCCTCTGCTCCACTGCATGAGGCAAAAATTATTTCTTCTATCCCAAAGAGGGCTTCATGGAAGGATGATTATTGACTACTGTATTTGGAGTCAGATTTGGGTTTGAATTCAATTTCTGTTAGTTATAACCTATATAAATAGGAGCAAGTTACCTCTGTCTGTGCCTCAGGTTCTTCTTCTGTAAAATGAGATGTTTGGAGGATACACTCTCTGACATATGCTATAGCTTTGAAAGTTTGTAATTCAAAGTAAGGCTTTAGATAACTCATTAACATGAGGAGATGTACCTATCTCACTTGTGAAATGACAATGGATAGATTAGATAATGTGTAAGAAACTCAAAATTATATCCTGGAAGGCAATAAAAGCTCTACAAATGCCAATTTGCACTCACATATGTAGACTTCCATTCCCAATGAACCCATTTTTGTAACATTGAGCCAAGTGACATTAATAGGACTAGTGTCTAAAATTAATCAATTTTTTTTAGGAATGGTCTAGGTCTACATTCAATAAATACTTAATAGCTTTAGATATTTGATCCTGTGATCTTATTAACTCTATGCTCATCTCTGCAGGTAGTAGATGGCTCAGTAAATATAGTTCTGGGCTCAAGGAAGAACTTCCTGGGTTCAAATCTGGACTCAGACACTAGCTGTATGACCCTAGGAAGTCACTTTACTTTTTTGGCCTCAGTTTTCTCATCTTCAAAAATCAGCTGGAGAAGGAAATGATAAATCACTCCAGTATCTTTGCCAAGAAAACTTAAAATGGAGTAAGAAAGGATTGGACATGACTGAAAAATGGTTGAATAACAACAGTCCCTGTGATATATATATATATATATACATATATATATATATATATATCTCACCAAGTTAGTGTCTGTTTTCTCAAATATGTCTTGGTTTTTGACATAAGCTTCTCCCATACATTAAGTTCTCTCTTTCTCTGTCTTTGTGTATGCCTTCCAAAGATGAGAGCTTGGGTTTGGGTTAGAGATTTTATCCCAGGCTTGCATTTCAAGCTGGGTTGGGGGAAAGCAGTAGATGTATTTTTTAAAGGCAAAAGTAACATGACTCAGGATGGAGTTTTGCTTCTTTCTTATTGAGCTAAAGTTTGGAGGAAAGGAATAGAGGAAAGAAATCAGGAGGGGTTGCTGAATAGAGAGGTATCACCCTTCCCCAGCAGCTGTAAGGCCATAGTCAGTTTCTGGCTGGAAAAAAAAGCCCATTTCCAAAGAACAAGATAAAAAAAACCCTCTCCCTTAATTACACGCTGTAATTCACAGCAGGATCACCTTGTGGAAGATCAAGCTGTAATGGGGGCAGGGGGAGAGGGCTGTTCAGCAAGGGAAAATGGTAAGGCTTTTCCTTTGCAGTTTTACAACTTGAACAAGAATGCTACAAAGCATGAGTCCCAGATAGGAAAGAGAAACAATTCTTGGTAAAGAGGTTGCCAGGTGGCTGCTCATTTTTAGGTCTTTAGTGAAAATCATTATTTCCTATTCATTGTGGTGGGAGGGTGTAGTGGAATGAGTATTAGACCTGGACTATCTGTTCCTATCTTTTAACACCTTATTTTCTTCATCCAAAATGTGAGGAAAGGAATTTGTGTGATTCCCATCCAAGAAAGTCATGAAATTCAGATGAGATCATGAAACCCTATCCCTGGGGGAAAAAAAAAATGAGGCATGAGATCCCTGAGTAACTGGGACTGGGAAGGTAGAGAGACCAGAAGATTGTCCAAAAATGTAATTTGTGGAAAAAAAAGAATAATCCATCTTTCCTTGGAAACATTTGAGATTTATCCCATGGAGATAAGGAGACAAACAAGCATAAGTTTTACCCTATCAATCCCTTTGGCAAGATTGGTCAACTTGGAAATTCTCCAATATTTTCTGGGTCTCCTCTTCTCTTACATTATTTTTTCTCCCAGGTCCTAACTCCCAGTCCCATTCAGAGATTCCCTTATGTTATGCTCTAGCCCTAAAGATGTATACCTCATATTACAGGGAACTATTCCTCTCAATAAATTAATAAATAAAAATATTAATCTACTACTCCAGACCCTAGGTCAGATGGCAGGAGCTCAGATGACAGGAACTAATGTGATTGGTCTATCTATATGATATACTATGTGACCTCTCAGTTCTCTACAACTCAGATTCTTTGTCTGTGATCAGTTTACTCTGTGCTGTTAATGTCTGATGATGTCTGAAAATAGATATCTCAATTTCCAGGCGGCATTCCTATTTTGAGGGATTTGGAATTTTACTTTTAAGAGCTGATGAAGGTAGGAATGTAGGTGTCTGTAAAAAGGCTTGTTGAAGTAGTAGTTTAAGAACAATAACAGCCAGATGGAGAGACAGTTAGACATGCAGATAGGTAGTTAGATAGTTAGATATAAATGTAGAGATAAATATGTGCTTGAATCAATTTGGACTTAGACTCCTAAAAGACCTGAGAGAGACTTTAATTGATTATTCAATCCAATATTCTATTTTTGCATTAGGAAAATGAGGACCAAAGGGGCTTAATTACTTATCCAGTGTCCCCAAGTTCCTTAATGTTAGAGTTGAAACTAGAAATGTATTGGCGTTGTGATTTCCCATTGCATCACACCTGCCTCTCTAAGTCCTAGTTATACGACTTTTTTTTTCTGTATGACCTTGGAAAATTTACCTAACCTTTCTGGGCTCATGTGGAAAAGGATAGGGTTGGATAAATTAATCTGCAAAAAGCCCCTCCAGTTCTATCATCCTTAGATTCCATATACATCTCTACTTGGCCATCTAAAGATACACATGTGTTCATGTACACCCCCGAGTGCATACAGTACACTCATACACATACAGAGAGCATGGAGAATTTGACTTTGTCTTTTTTTTCCCAAGTTCTCCACTTTGTGTTGCTTTGCTCCTGGTATAATGGTCTTTAGCATGTCAATGATTCAAATATGAGGCCATTTTCTTGGGCCTTCATTGTTTCAGAGTGAAATTGAAAGAGGGAATCCAGCTGTTTATATGCAATATGCAGCAATTATGAAGTTCATTTCCAGAAGCCCGCTGTAACTATGGCAACCAGTAATTCTGGAAGAATAAAGACAGGTTATAAACTGACTTCAAATGGGGCAAACTTTTAACCAGAGAAGTCTCCGGGAACAACCAAAGAGCAGCTCGGCCTGTTTACTTCAAGTTCGAAGCAGTTTTTGTAAGTGGGAGTCCCTCAATTCATAACTTCAGTCCTTCTTTAAAGTTCAGTAATCGGGGAAACTGGAGTCTCTGGATTCGCTGGAGTCCGCCCTCGAGGGCTAAACAGTTCAAATGAAACAAGAACGGCATTGTATTGATGTTTATTTCATAGCACTTTAAACACCAAACTCAAAGCCAAAACATCAAAATGACTGAACTTGAGCTGGCGGAGGGTGAACCTCAGAAAGTTCAAATAAGGACCTGAGAACCTAGTCTCTTGATATACAATGTAGCCGAGCTCAAACGGGCTCTTTTGATATTTTAAGGGGATATGGTTGAGACATGTCTCAGAATGGGGATCTTTCAGCTACTTTCCCCAATCCAAGCAGGAATGAAATCGGGCAAGGCTGAATGTGAGAAGGGAACAAACGGGGTGGTGTGGGCCGGACAGCGGGGTGGGGAGAGGGCAGACGCGAAAGCGGTTATTTTTGTTATTGAGGTTAATGAAACAGGTTCCTCACCCGAGACAGAGCCAAACTTGGGTTGGGTTTTTTTTTTTTTTTTCCCTTCCTTTCGTAACAGCCAATTTGTCCACTTTTCCTGACAGGCCACATTTCAGGCAGCCCATAAAGAGGAATGAAAGCAACAGGGGGATAAGAGTCAGGACTGAAATCCCTGCTGCTCTGGGTCTATTTGTGCACTGGGAGCTGCATCGAGATGAAACGACAAATGACCCCAAACTGCAAAGGCATCCGAAAGGGACTGTTGCTGTCTCTGCCTCTTTTGACTCTGCCTTTGATCCCTGCGGATGACCTGCTGGGCAATGTGAATGCCACTGGCACATATATGTTGTACCTACTGGGAAGGTGAGAGGAAACCTTTGCCTGCCAACCCCAGGTTTTCCCCACTGTGCGTGTGTGTGTGTGTGTGTGTGTGTGTGTGTGTGTGTGTGCTCGCGCGCGCTTTTTGGATGAGGGAGGGAGAGGGATCCTCACACTGGACACTGAGATCACTTTTATTAGGACCAACGCTTAACAGGCTTTTGCCATTTGATGAGATCATCAAAACAAAGACATATTCATGACCTGTCCTCTCAAGGCTCCAGTTCCTGGACCTTTAGATCAGACCAATAGACTGCTATCTTCACTCCTGTGAGTCTTAGGACTCACTGGAACAAGGCAAGTCTGGGCAGATTAAGTCTGATCGTATCTTTGTCAAAGCTATAATAGAAAAGTGTTAATTTATATGAAAAACAGGCTTATTGATAACGTTAGTCCCAGTGGGGAAAGAGTCTAGAATATGGGCAGATTGGCAAAGACGGGGAGGATAAGGCAACTTAAAAATAAGCATGTTAAAGTTTACAAACCATTTGAATACATTATTTTGGGAGGTACTTAAAGCAATTGTGAAATACATGCTACCATTATTACTGTTTCTATTTAATAGATGAAGAAAATGAAGTGCAAATGTGTTGCATTTTTTTGTTCCCTTCTTTATTTGGGCTGGGGGGGTATCAGTTATTTTTAGTATAGTTTTAATATTTATTGATATAATTTGTTCGTGTATCATCTTTATCTCAGGATGTAGGTTTCCCTTGCCCTCCCAGGGAGCTGTCTCATGACACCAATCAATATATCAACTGATTCTGATAGTATATACAATATTACATATTTACCTATCCCCACCTTCGCAAAGAAGGGAGGGAAGTGACTTTATCAACATATCTCTAGGGCCAAACTTCTTAATCATTATAATTGCACAGTGTTCCCTTGTGTTCTTTTTATTCTTTCTTTTCATAAAATTGTGACTTAATTCAGAGGCAGTATTAGGATTCTCCTGATTCCACCCCTCCTCATTTCTTCTAGCCCCTGGCAGTTAAACCGGGTCAGAGTACAGGGGTATTCCGTGGGAGGGACCAGGAATATAGGCTAGAAACCTTGAAGAACACAGGCAAAGCCCTATATATGAATCATATTTTTCTTTTCTTTTTATTTTTTTAACTCTTACCATCTGTCTTTATATTAATTCTAAGACAGAAGAGTGCCTAGGGCTAAGCATTTTGACTTAAGGGAATTTTCCAAGATCACACAGTTAGGAAATTCCTGAGGTCAAATTTGAATACAGGTCCTCCTGACTCTAGGTCTGGCACTCTATCCACTATGTTACTTAATTGTTCCACCCCCTTTTTTTTTTCACCATCTGTACTCACAAGTACACTTGTTTCCTTGAATAACTCTGTTTCACTCCCTTTTTATCTAAATTTATTT
Organism: Gracilinanus agilis; assembly: GCF_016433145.1. Classification (NCBI taxonomy): domain Eukaryota; kingdom Metazoa; phylum Chordata; class Mammalia; order Didelphimorphia; family Didelphidae; genus Gracilinanus; species Gracilinanus agilis. The sequence continues at coordinate 418,255,065 of NC_058130.1, forward strand.
ATTTATCTAAATGTCTATCACTTCAAATAATGAGGTTCCCTAACTTGCTTCCCCTCACTCCCTTATTTTGGCTTGTACCTCATTTCAGTCTTAAGACCTAACAAAGAAATATCATTTTCTCTTTGATTCCTTCAGCCCATACCTAGAGTTTACTCTGAGAAATTTCTCAATTAGTTCACATCTAGGGTTTCAAAGATGTGTGTAAATGGATTCCTATAGAAACCGAGTAACAAAGATAAGACAATTGTGAAGAGATTGGGAAACAGGAGATAAAAATCAAGGAACTGAGGAAATGTAGAATAAGGGCCAGAACCAGCCATTTGGAGAGAAAATGCAGGGGCAAATAGTAAGACTGACCTTGACACTAAGTCATTCTCTTGTGTTAGAGCTCCTGACAAGAGATCAGTGACAGTGCACCATATCCTGACTATGGCTTTGGGATTGGTGTCTAGGCAAAATAAATTCACAATTTGAGTGGAAAAGGACAAGGAAAAAACATCTGTTTTTGGCAGAAGGTTAGGGCATGAGAAACAACCAATGCAGTGAAAAGGTCTGACCATAAGAAGAGAAAATAAAAAGAAAATATAAGAACCCATAAATTTAGGATACCTTCTAGGTAGACATCATCAGAATAAAACCTTTCCACATGCAGCTATAGACAGAATTTGGTATTTGGAGAACAAAGGTACCTGAGTAAACAGGGAAGATAAATGGGTCACTATTTTTTTAAAGCTTATTTAACAGTCCTTAGCAAAATATTCAGCCCCTACCATTTAATGCCCCTCCACCTGAATAAATAGGAATAGAAAATACTTAACTGTCCTAAAACAGATAAGAGCACAACATAGTAAGAACCTCAGGGAACTGAGAATTCCACTGTCAACAAGGATGGAGAACAAAAGCGATATTCTAGTAGCTAGCAGAATATATTATTTTTGTTTCTTTCAGTTAGGCAACTATTATATGTGGATATCAGCTCAGATTAAAGGTTGAAAGCTTGGAAAAATATATTACTACTCTCTGGATTAACAGGAAAAATCAAATTGATAAATGTAAAGAACTGGAGCTAGAATGGACCTCAGAACTTGTTTAGATTCTGTATTGTTTTTAGTAAGGGAATTAATTAGTTACAAGCCATACTTTAAGGTAGTTATTGTGGTGGAGGCAGATCGAGGCAAGAAAATTCAGTTGCCTAGTCTTCTATTTCAATAGATTGAGTGAGAGGGGATGAGACCCTGAAGTAGGGTGGCAAAAAGAAATGGAAATGACATGAATGTGAGTGAGATTTGAACAGGTTGATTAGACATGATCTGACAGCTGAATTAAAATGAGGAAGGAGAGGGAGGAGGTTGAGGGAGCAAAGGGGAAGATGCAAAAAATGACAAAGTTTATATGCTGAGTGACTGAGAGGAGGGTGATGCCATTAACAGATTAGGAAAAACACATTTGATAGATTTTTCCCCCTTTTGTTTCCCAAATAACCTTTTAATCATGCTTTTAGAGTTAGACCTACTTGGAATATTCCCTCACTCAAAGGTAATTATTTATGGTCACTCATCTCATCACTTTTTGATTATAGAAAAAATATAGATGCTGGAGTACATTCTTTCTTAGGGGAAACCAGGGTACTAAACCCAAGAGGATTCTAGGAGTCACCATTGGGCATGGGAAAGAGAGTTTGCTCTGGGATAAAAGAATTAAGAGGACATGGATTGACATTCTGCTTCTCAGAGTTACTACCTGAGTGAGCTTAGAAAAATAATTTACCCATAATTGGCCTCAGTATCTTCATCTGTAAAATGAAGTTAGTTGGTCTGTTCCACTCTAGCCCTATGTTCCTATTATCTTGCACATGTGGCATCAAATAAGACACTAACTCTCTCTGGGCCCAAATTTCCTCATCAATAATATGGAAGAGTTTGGACTAGGAAACATCTAATTTCCATTTAAGATAGGTGTTTATGGTTCTATCACAAATTCCTAAAAAAAATAACCTTAAGAAAAAAAATTACAATTCTATTTTAAGGAATTTTTGCTATTTCCTTTTACCATGTGTATATGACCTCACAATTCCCAAGCTGACCTCTGACTGCATTAGATTGGTTTTGTCCTCTAACCCACTGGCTTGCTCACTGTCTAAGCTTATTACTGCTTTTTTGACCTGCATTTTTTGAGATTTGGGCTTTTATAACTCATAGCCCTTGTAGCCAAATTGAATAACCAATTCCATTTTTAGAATATATAGTCTTCTCTTCCCCAGCAAAGTCATTCACATCTTTGCCCCTACTCAATGGCAGTTTGATGTGTCATTCAATATTCACTATCCATCAACCAAGTGCTTCCACACACTATTAATCTTCACTAAAGGGCATCTCAGCTGAGCAGACACTGGCTGATGGCAGGAATATCTGCCTTATTGTCACTCCTACACATGGAGTCATTCAGGAAATAGGAAAAGAAAAAATTCAGAATGCATCAGTGAAGAAAGGAATCATCGAGGAAACAAAAAACAATAGAGCATGTAGCTCAAAGCAAACACAAGTACAAAAAAGGGTTGGTTTGGATATGACTACGCAATGAGACCAATAGATCTTCACTTAAATATGGCGGGCAGTCACAGACCACAGAAAAGCTTCTGAGGGAAGATCTATTAGACTTGAAGTAGTTCAGATGTTTTGTTTGTTTGCTTGGGTGTTTTTAAATTAAGAAACAAATCCAGAGAAATACTGGGATTTACCCATTCACACACAGCCTTCAGAATGAGAGAAGCAGAACTAGATACTTGGTCTTCAGAGTCCAGGTCTTTCACTTGGAATTTACACAGGCAAAGTCACCACGTTCACAGGCTCAGAATAGTTTTGGAGAAATGGTACCTTCTCAGGTGACTCCAGTCTCTCCTTTTCCCTTTATTTCCTTACTCATACACCAAGTTATGTCAAACAATCACACACTGAAGTAGGATATCCTCTTGTGTTTTTCACATGTATGTGTCTTACCTCTGTATCAAGATTATCAGCTTTGAAGGCAAGGATGCATTATCTTCCTTTCTTGTTTGCCTTGCACAAATCTGAGCAGTGTTGGGGTTCAATAAGTATGAATTAAATTTAATCAAATTGAATATCTCAGGAATTCAGCTTGAAGAGGGGAAATAGTGAAGGCCATGAAACCAGATGTGAATCATAATCTAATAATATCAGTTGTACTGTACCTCACCCATTTCTTCACATTATTTAATCCCAGTGAAATCATCTCTTACATTTTATTTATATGGGGCTCTTTGATTCTTAGCATATTTTCTCTCCCATTGTGTCATCTCAAACTTACACCTTTGGTTTGGTAAGTCAAACAGCACAAGTCATTGTTAAAAGCACAAGATTAAAATCTAGAAGAAAACTTAGAGATTATCCAATTCAACTTTTATTTATTTTTACCAATAAGAAAACTGAAGCCCCAAGTGATTCAATAAGTTGCTTCAGTATCCACACAATTAGAAATGGAAAAAGGGCCTCCTGATTTTCAGTTCCAAGCTCTTTAGAGTATTCCACAGGGGCTACAGAACATTTTGACTATTATGCAATTAGAGAATTTTTCTAAACTATAATTGAGTGAGAGGAATGGCTGAATGAGGTGTGGTTTATGATCATAATGGAATTCTACTGTGCTATAAGAAATTATGAACAAGATCACTAAAACACAAACAAACCAACAAGTAACTGTGGATAGACATGTGAAGTTATATGAAGTGGAATGAGAAAAACCAAGAGAACATTGTAGACAGTAATAGCAATAATATACAATGGTCAGCTGTGGATGGTTTAACTATTATCAGTAATGTAAGGATCCAGGACAACTCTGAGAGACTCATGACAAAAAAAGACCATCACAGAATCTGATTGCAGGTTGAAGCATACCATTCTTCATTTTATTTCCTCCATGAATTTTTCTCAACTCTAAGTGATATATGTCTTTTTTTCACTACATGATAAACATGGAAATACGTATTGTATGATAATATACATAGAACTTTTGTATCATAAAACTTGCCATCTTGGGTAGGGGGCAAGGGAGGAAGAAAACATGGATAACAAAATGTCAGAAAATCATTAAATATTGTATCTGGAAAAGTAATTTGGAAAAAAAAAACATTATATAGTGAGATATACTGGTTTAGGAGTCAGATTATGTGCATTTATATTCCAGTTCTCTACTCACCAGATATTTGGACTGGGGGCAAGTTACTTCATGTATCAGGGATTTAGTGTCTTAATTTACAAAATGAGAAGATGGCCACTCATATTTCTCCAAACTATTTTTGAATTTGTGAAACAACTAGAAACCATAGTCAATTGTTAAATTAGTATTTATTAAATTAATTAGTACTGAGGTCATTTCTCAAGCTGAACTGCCAAGCATTCAAACTTTACTGCATGGAGTGCAACTGTATGGGTTGACCATATTGTCATTATTCACATGGAGATCGGAAGGAGAGATACAGAATACTTTAAAAGATCTTTCTAAAGAATTTTCATATCAATTGTGAGATGGGAGACATTGACACAAGACTTTCAGAGAATTAACTGTTCTCTGTGAATGAAGTAGAATTGCAGTAGCTCAAAAGAAGCATGAGATGCACAAATTTAGACATGTCTCTATCCCAAATATTTATATGGGCTATTTGTATATGACCTATGGTAGTCTTCATCAGCTCACATTGCTGTGATTAGCCACAGTTGGACACACTGTACATTGGAAAACAAAGGACAATGGCCAATTTAGTAAGTAATTAGAAAAAAATAATAACAATATTCATCTGGAAGAACAAAAGGTCAAGAATATCAAGGGAAGGGAGGTGGAGTCAAGATGGCCGCTTAGACACAGCAACAGTCCAGACCTCTGTGAAAACCCTTCCATGCCAATCAAAACAAAGTGTTTCAAGGGGACAGAAAACTAAATATAACAACAAGACAGTGCTAGGGTACCCTCCTATTGGATTCAACTTAAAAGGTATGCCAAAAAGCCTGAATTCTTGAATTCTTGGGTTTAAGAAAGAGGAAGAAGGAAGGTCCCAGGACCCATCCCCCACCTACTGTACTGAGTCTCCAGAGGTCCCTGGAATCTTGGGGTGAGGGCTCTAGCCCAGAGGGAGTGCCTTGCTTCCATAATTATGCCAAGCTCAGGGTGCTGACCACAGTCAGCAGGGAGGTAGCTGGAGGAGAAGCACAGAGAGTATAGCTTAGTCTCAGCCAAAACTCCCCATCTTGCCCCCCCTTCCCCTCCTTCTCAATGTTTTGGCTTTAGGGCACATAAACAGATCAGCTCTGGCCCTCTAGTAATCTTATCAATAGGATAGATAAGAAGCCTTCAGAAGGCAGGGAAGCTCAGTCTCCAACACCACTCCTCCATTGACTGTGCTAAGAGCCAAGCTGACTAAGCTGCATATTGATTCAATCAGTTTGGAAGACAATTTGGAATTATATGCAAAGGGCTTTAAAATACTGCCTGCCCTTTAATCCAGCCACACTACTGTTGGGTTTATACCCCAAAGAGATCAAAGGGAAAAAGACTTGTACAAAAATATTTATAGCTGCACTCTTTGTGATAACCAAAAATTGGAAAATGAGGGGATGCCCTTTGATTAGGGAATGGTTGAACAAATTATGGTATCTGTTAGTGATGGAATACTATTGTGCTAAAAGGAATAATGAACTGGATGAATTCCATGTGAACTGGAACAACCTGGCAGAACCAGGAGAACCTTATACACAGAGACAGATATATTGTGGCACAATCAAATGTCATGGATTTCTCTACTAGCAGCAATGTAATGATCCAAGAAGTTTCTGAGGGCCTTATGAGAAAGAATGCTATCCACATCCAGAGAACTAACTGTGGGAGTAGAAACACAGAAGAAAAACAACTGCTTGATCACATGGGTTGATGGAGATATGATAGGGGATGTAGACTCTAAATGATCACCCTAGTGCAAAGATCAATACTATGGAAATAGGTTTTGATCAGCGACACATGTAAAGCCCAGTGGAATTGCACATTGGCAACAGGAGGAAGGTGGGAGGAGAGGAGAAAAAGAACATGAATCATGTAATCATGGAAAAATTTTCTTAATTAATCAATTAAATAAAATTTTAAAAAAGAAAGAAAAAGTGTTCTAAATCCTTCTCGATTAGAGAAATGAAAGTTAAAATGACTCTGAGGTACCACCTTACACCTAACTGATTCCCAATATAACAGTAAAGAAAAATCATAAATGTTGTATGGGATATGGCAAAATTAGGACACCAATGCATTTTGGTAGAATTGTGAGTTGATCCAACCATTCTGGAGGGCCATTTGGAATTATGACCAAAGAGCCTTAAAAGAATGCATACCTTTTGGTTGAGCAATACCACTGCTGGGTCTATGTCCCAAAGAGTTGGAAAAAAATGGGAAAGGACCTGTTTGTACAAAAATATTTATAACTGTGCTTTTTTGTGGTGGCAAAAAATTGGCAACTAAAGGGATGATGAACAGGATGATTTCAGAAAGCACTGGAAAGACCTATGTGAACTGATGCAGAGTGAAATAAACAGAACCAGGAGAACATTATACATAGTAACTGAAATATTGCAGGGTGGTAAAATGTGATAGACTTTGCAACTCACAACAATACAATAATCCAGGACAATTCCAAAGGACTTTTGAAAAAGAATGGTATCTACCTCTAGAGAAAGAACTGTTGGAGTAGAAATGCAGATGAAAACATATAATTTATTACTTGTTTATTTGGGTATATTATTTGGGGTTTTCTTTACAAGATTATTTACTTACAGAAATGAGTAATATGGAAATATGCTTCGAACAATAATACACATATAATGCAATTGATTTGCTTGTCAGCTCAGAGAAGGCAGAGGGAAGGGAGATGGAGACAACATGAATCATATAACCTTGGAAAACATATGAGTAAATTTGTTATTGGATTAAAAGAAAGTAAAACCAAAAAAAAATAATTAATTAATTGAATTTTTTAAAAGTCTTAAAGTAAGTTAGGAAGTCTAGAGAGTGGAGATGAGAAAGGAGAACATTCTGAATATAACAAACAGCCACTGAAAATGCTTATAGTATTTTAAAAAAATGCATCATGGACCAGGAACCTCACAGAAGCCAGTGACATAGCATATATAGAGGAGTATAAGGTGAAAAAAGATTTGAAATGTAGAAAGGAGCCACTTTACAAAGGACTTTTAAGTCAGAAAATTGCATATATGATCCTAGGAGTAATAAGGAATCAATAGAGTTTATCAAGTAAGGAAGTGACATGATCGAACTTCTGTTTTAGAAAGATCAATTTGAAGCCTGAGAGATAGCAATGAGGGGAAGATGAGGCATAGAGACCAACCAGTAGACTCTTGAAATAGTTTATCAAAGTCAGAGGATAGAAGGGAAGGGAATGCATAAAAAATGATATTATGACAGAAAGGAAAAGACTTCATAGCATTTTTGATGTGGGGATGGGAGTTTCACCTAGTTTATAAACTTTTGTAACTGAAAGGATGATGATAATCTCTATAGCAACAGAGAAGTTAGGAAAGAGAAGATTTGGGCAAAAAGATAATGAGGTCAGTTTTAAACATGTTGAATTTAAGATGTCTATGGTACATCAGGTTGAAGAAAAGGCAATGGGAGATATGGGTGGAGATCCATAGAGAGGTTAGGACTAGACAAAGAGATTTGAGAATCATATTCATGGAAATGATCATTGAAATCATGGAAACTGATGGGATCACCAAGTGAAATAGCACAGACGGTGAAGAAAGTCAATGATAAAGCCTTGGCAGTATCCCACTATTAGCAGAGAAGATGAATATGAAGATCTAGCAAAAGAGACAGAGAGAGAAGAGCTGTCAGCTATATCAGAGAACTAGGAGAGAGTAGTGTCATGAAAACCTAAAGAAATTTTGGGGGAGAAAGGAGTGATTGACAATGTCAAAATCTTCAGAGAGTTCAAAAAGGATCACTGGTAGCTGAAAAGAATTTTGCCTTTGAAGGGTTAATGTGCTAGTAGGAGTAGGAGGAAGAACACAGGAGAAAGAATTAGAAAGTTTATTCCCTCCACTTTTTGAAGACAAAATGGATCTTTTCTTTTTGTTGTTTTTTACCCCTGCAATTTATGTCTAAGATTCTGCAGATGCTTACTGACATCACATTTATTGTCAGAGAAACCCTGTGAACTTGGTAGAGACAGAAAATTTGTGCCCCTAGATGACTCCCAAATTCCTCCTTCTTACCCTCTAGTGTTTTTTATAGATGGGGAAATGAATTTTTAACTTGAGGGGTATATGAAATAATTCATTTTTATGCAGACAGAGAGGATAAGAAATAGGAACATTGCACTTTAACCTCCATCAGTATGGCAGAATAATAAGATTCTAGAATCTGAAATCTTGAGCTGGAAGGTACTTCAGAGATAATCTGTTCCAACCCCCTATTATTATAGACGAGGAAACTTATGAACAGGGAAGTTATGTGACTTGTCCAAGGTCAGCAAGAGGCAGAATTTGAAATTAGGTCTTTTGGCTCCAGAGCCAGTATTCTTTCCATTGTACCATTCTGAGAAAAAAGAAATCTGATGTATTTTTTTTCATAATCATGTTTAAAACACTCAAGGGGTTCAGAAGCTCAGAGGGGCTATAGAAAGTCACACACTTTGTCTGGAATAGAATCTAACCCTGCATGCTTATTCAATACTCTTGGGCCTCTTAGGCCATCCTTTTTTTTAAAACTATTTCTCATTTTATATTTCTATCTATTTGCCTGCCTATCTATATTTCTATATATCTGTCTGCCTATATATTGTACAACTATTAACTAATTCCCAGATTTCTCCCTCTGTCTTCCCCTAACATCTAAATTTTCAGAACCTGGGTCTAAAAATAAGGCTGGCACTAAAAGGTCAGTTAAATATGCCTTTACTAAGTGTTTACTTTGAAAAAATTCTTAACACATTTTATGTCTCTGCCTCTACTATATATGTTTATGTATAAACTAGTCCCCAGAATCTGTATAAGGATACAAGTTAACAAACATAACTATTACATCAGACCCAAGGGTAATGGGTAAAAGGCAAAGGACCATGAAGAACCATAGACAATTGTAGAAAACAGATAAGGGATTTCACAATGATGTATAAAAATAAATCTATCTATCTATCTATCTATCTATCTATCTATCTATCTATCTATCNATGTATAAAAATCTATCTATCTATCTATCTATCTATCTATCTATCTATCTATCTATCTATTACCTGATCTTTATTACATATGAGTCCAACTGAAATCACTGGCTCAGTTGCAGTATGGTGGGAAAAGACTTTTCCTTGGAGCCAAGAGGGACTGACGGTCAACCCCATTTCTGACACTAGTTATGAGATGAGGCCAATTCACTTAAATTCTATCACATTCTATGAAATGTGGGTAATGATATCTGTAGGTCTTATCTCATGTAATTGTTATAAAGTAGAAATTTATGTATGTAATGTATGTAAAGCATTTTGCAACCATTAAAAAATCTAATATAAATGTGAAATTTTGGATTCTTAAAAAAAAAAAAAACTATTAATGTGGGACAGCTAGGTGGATCAGTACATAGAGAGCCAGGCCTAAAGACAAGAGGTCCTGAGTTCAAATGTGCTCTCAGGCACTTCTTAGCTGTGTGACCCCGGACAAGTCACTTAACCTCTTTTGCCTACCCCTTACTACTCCTCTGCCTTGGAACCAATATATAGTAGTGATTCTAAGATGGAAAGTAAGGTTAAAAAAAACCCTATAAATCCTTCAGTATTTCATATCTTTCTTAAGAGCTAGAAATAGAATATAATAATACAAATAATTAATTCTTACATAATATTTTAAAGTTTATAAAGTGCTTTCCTCATAATGTACTCACAAGATAGACAATGAACATTTAGCTATCCCAATTTCACAGATGAAGAGACTGAGGTCCACAGTGATAAAGTAGTCTACTAATGGTAAGAGCTGATTCTTGAACTCATTCACTTGGCTCCAACTTTTCAATTGTACCATATTCCTTCCCCTGTTCCCTGGAAATCATGGAAGAAAGGAAGATCCTTTAAAGTAACCTGTAGAATAAAATATTATAGGGCATAAAGGAGATATTTTGTGATATGCATAAAGACTCAAAAGATCAGAAATTGAATCAGAAACTCCTAAGTATATATACTAATTATAATTGCCACTTCTTTGGCACTTGAATTTCCACACTTATGATCTTCCTCCATTTCCTCCATCTCTCCTTCTTTTCCTTTTTCCTCACTCCTCTATGAAACACATAATCATTTTTTTGTAATTTAAAAGTCTCTACAATCAGTTTCTATTGGCCTAGAACAAAGGAAGCCTCACTGCATCAACCCAAGAAGCTCAAATCTAATTAAAATAACCTCAAGCTTATTTGCATCAAATTATCAAAATCTTGCTTCTTTTTTGCCTCCTTTAGCTGATTTCTGCATTACTCCTGTTCCCACAACACAATGATGAGTTTGGGATCTTTCACGGTGTTTAAACCTTTCAAGAACATTTTCCACTTGGAGAATCCTCTTAAAGGGAATATACATCACTGGACATGATTATCCAGGCTTAAAGAAACAATAAGCAGAACAATATGGCCTCTTTAGAATGCTCTCAGGAAATCTGATAGTGTCCTCTTCCCTCTATCTTCTCTCTCTTTTTTCCCTTCCTTCCTTGCTTTTTTCCTTCCCTCCCTCCTTCTCTCCTTCCTTCCCTCCTTCCCTCCTCTCCTTCCTTCCCTCTTTCCCTCCTTCTCTCCTTCCTTCTTTCTCTCCTTCCTTCCTTCTTTTCTCCTTGTTAGTGGGAGGAAGATGACAGAACATTATGACTAGAAATGAGACATCATCTAGTAAAACCCCTTTATTTTACAGAAGGGAAAATTAAATTCCAGAAAGATGAAGTGGCTTAATTATCATCATGCTAAAAGTGCCAATACCAGAATTTGAATCCCAAGTCTGACTCAATACCACATACTATGCCATGCTAGACCTCCTTTCAGTCTTTTCTTTCATGTCAAATTGTGGCTAGTAAACAAGCAAAAAGATGAAAAGTGTAAATCCACAAATAACAACAACAACAACAAAAAAAAACCCTTAATCTTCTTAAGAATGATAAACCTCCAGATGCAATAGGGGGAGGGTGGATAACAATACTAACTTCTGAATATAGCCACAATCATCTCAAGTTACTTGTCTGAAGTAAATCTAAAACATCTTGATCTGTTCACAGCCTCTCTTTGTGTCCTTTTGTTTCCCTTATACTCCCTATTTCCCACACATCTTGTTACTTTCAGCTTTCTGCACTTCCCTCCTTCCTTGCATGATGAAAATGTTGAAGAAAAAAATGAAAACTACCTACTTTAGATTATTCCTAGTCCTCCAATGCAGATGAATTACAATCAGGGCACTGAAAAAAACATGTAAATGTGAGTGCAGATGAATTATCAGGGAATGTTAAAGAATCATATAAAATGGACAAAAAATACTATGATGTACATAAGCAGGTATTTCCTCATTTTCAAAAATATAGAAAAAGTAGGTGTTATTGCTAAATTTACTATAAATCCCTAGCAAAATTCTGTAAAATATAATAATATCAAATGGTGAGAATACCTAGAAAAGAAAGAAGTGGTTACTAGAAACCAGCAATAGAATTAAGCATTATATCCTAAACTCGTTTATTTTTGACAGTTATAAGATTGGCATTAACAGCATATGTAGCAGAATTAGGAACATTGTTTATGACAACATAAGCTAGTTTCCAGAAGGGGCTTACCAATATTTTTCATGCTATCCTGGTGTTAAAGGTATAGAAATATAAAAGGGATTATGGGACATGGGGGTACATTCATAGCCTATTGGATAATTATAATAATTATAATATACAAAATACACAAAGATTTCACCTAAAGGATTTATATTAAACTGGAGGGAGGACTCTAATGGCAACCCCATGGGCTCTATCCTTGGTCTTGTTCTGTTAAACATTTTTATGAAATGAGAACTGAAGACATAGAAGCATGTTTATCAAATTAGTGGCTGACACAAAACTGGAAGAGATAGCTAATATGTTGGATGACAAAATTAGTATTCATACAGATTTCAACAAGCTAGAATGATGGCCAAAAATCAAACAAGATAATCCTTTAAAGGCATTAAAAAAACCTTTTATTTTGATAAAAATTATTACTTAAGGGCAAGATGTAAAAGTTCTGACTGGGCATCACTTCATGTGAAAATGACCTAGGAATTTATGCAGAGCAGAAGGTTAATACATACATATGATCTCATGCAAATAATCATGATTATGACCAGGCGGATTAAAATATATCTATAATTTAATAGATAAATCAGGTATATATATATATACATATATATATGTATATATGAAACATGCAGAGATTAATTGATTTCCCCAGGGTCACATAACTAGTTAAGTGGTAGAAATGAGATTAAAATCTAGGTCTTTCTGATTTTCAGCCCAGAATTCTAGCCACAAGTCATATTTATTGCCTTTACTACAAAAAACTTAGGTTTTGTTAAGAGAAGAATAGAGCCTAGATCAAACCTGTCTGATCACATTGTGATTTATTTTGTCTATGTCTGGATGATGCACACTAAGAGAGTTAAAATGGAATGAAGTGACCAGGAAAGCAAGTATGAAAACTATAATATAAGCAGTGATTGAAAGTAATGTAGATGTTTATGTTGGGAAATTAAGGGACAATATGCTAAGAGCCTTGAAAAATTTTAATGACTGTCAAGTGGAAATAGAATTAGATTTTCATTGTAACAGAATAAAAACCAAGGGGTGCAGGTAGAGGAAGATAGTAGATTTCTATAACAAAGGATTGAATTTCCTTTTAATGTAATAAGTCCCCTGACATAGAATTGTTCAAGAAAAGGCTGAATGGTTGATCACCTTTAGAAGAAGGATAACGCTGAAAGGATCTTCTGTATTAAGACACAAGTCATATGAGGTAATCTCCAGTTACTCTCCAACTCTATGAATATGTTTTGTAAGCATGTTAAGAAATTGCAATGGGAATCAACTGGACCTTGACTACAAAAAGATTTTGACATCCTATTGGATCTCCTTTTACAACCTTTTTTCAAATGCATATTGCCACCAGTTTCAAAGTTTAAAGGAATCTATCTACAAGAGCAATTTCTTCCTAACTGCATATCGTTTGTGTGTGTGTGTGCGCACACACAGGAGATGGAGATGATGAAATTGCCTTGACACCCTAAGACTTTAGTAAAGAATTACTTAATAAAGAGCCAAGACTCAAATAATTGTTTACTTAAAACTGGAATTCACTGAAAAAATCTCAAGCACTGGTTGTTATTTCTCTTTCCTTTACTATTGCCACATAATTAAATAATTTCACAATTAATTACTTTCAGGAGAGATAATTTGTTTTCATTAAAATATGTAAATATGCATCCCTTGCTGTTTTTTTTTTAATGTTGCTTCCTCACCCACTGTTGTGATAATACCCCATGATAAAGGAATCCACCACCAGCTTGGTCCCTAGCCTGATGTGTTTATGTATTCCTTAGCCAGTGAAAGTTCCCCCTGAACTAGTCCTCCCTTATTGCTGATCTTCATCTTGGGAGTTTCCAAGTAACCTCCAGGGTTTACAATTTCTAACCATTCTTGTCTTGGTGCTATGTTTTCCTGAAGTTTATCAAGAGACAAAGTGCCTTCTGGAACTAGGGATAACAAGACGATGTCATTAAAACTTTGGCTCATCCTACATATAGAAGTTTTCATTTTATAAAAAAACAAAACAAAACAAGTCTTTATTAAGCCTCTGCTATTTGCTAAGCACTTTGCAAATATTATTACTTCATTTAATCCTTGCAACAATCCTATAACGCTGGTGCTGTTTTTCTGATGGTGTGGTGCAGTGTAGAAACAGTGGAGAGAGTCCTGACTTCAGAGTCAATCAGGACATTTGCCTCCAGCTCTTAGGAACTGTGATAACCTTAATCACATTTTGCTAACAAAGTGGATAGAGCACTGGGCTTGGAGTTCTAATCTGGTCTCAGACACTTACCAACTGTGTGACCCCAGACAAGTTCCTTAACCCCATTTCCCTCAGTTTCTTCATTTGTAAAATGATTTGGAGAAGGAAATGGCAAACCACTCCTGTATCTCTGTCAAGAAAACCCTAAAGAGGATCACAGAGCCAGACATGAGTGAAATGGATGAGTGAAGAATAACAACATAAATGTGTAAAATGCATATTCTGGGCTACATGATCTTTAAAACTCCTTTAACTCCTATCCTATAATCCTGTAAATAATTCAGCCCCTGGGTGAAGATAGGAGTACACTAAGAGCAATGCTGCTAATTTGCTTATTTTCTTAATAGTATCAACAACTTTAAAAATCTTCCAATTGGAGGTCTGAAAAGAAACCTTGGGGCAGTTATGCTGAGGGAGAGCCTCACTGTTTAAGAAGGTGTCCCTGAATCTGAATATGAAGCTGCTAGAGGCAAGGCAAATCAAAAATCATTAAGTTATTAGAATCTCTTTTATATAAGCCCAATTAAAAAATATGCCAGAGCCACAAAAGATATATAATTCATTGTCAAATTTCTACCTGGGGAAAACAAAACAAAACCAAACAAAACAACATAAAACATTGAATTTGGAATCAGAAAACTTATGCTCAAATTCTCACTTAATCATACTATTTGTATGATCCTGCACAAGTCACTGCCCTTATCCATAAAATGAGGGAGTTAACTTAGGCTAAGGGACTGAGACCTACTTATGAGTTTGGTGAAGCCCATGCACTTCTCAGAATAATGTCTCTTGCTGACATTCATGATCAAAGAATATACTAAATTTCAAATAGAGGCTAGTAAAAATAAAGGTGTATTTTTTCCCTGTACAAGTTCACAGACCCCCCTGCTATCTCTTTACTGGCCTCTCGGGTGTCCTTGAATGCCAGATTAAAAATCCTTCGACCAGATGGCCCCAAAATTCCCTTGCATATCTAAAGCAATGATCCTAAAAACCATTCATTTATCTTGAATCCCTTCTATGGAACCAAAAACAGCAAAGTTGTTCACCATTTCTCATTACAGACCCCAGAAGACAGAATCAGAGTGAAACATCAATATCTTTTCCCAGCATAATCCCCCCCCCCACAAAAGCAGACAAAAGAGATTCAATTCAAGGAATTTTATGAAAAAATGAAGCTGAGGAAAACCTAGATATAGGAGGCAGACAGGAGCATCATTATTTGATCAAAGGAGACATTGTACAGAACCTCTCTTTGAAAAGTATAAAACATTAGACAAGTTAAAGGCACAATGACAATCATTTGTTGTTGAATGGACAGATGCTGCAGGGATAGTATGATGGGGAACCTAGAGGTCTGTGATTAAGAATCTTAGCTTAAAATCAGCACAAGTCACATTGATTAAAGGAAGGGAAAGTCACAGAGACTCTTGTTTCCCTTTCTAGGAGTAAACAAAGTAAAAGAATGACCTTTAACTCTTCCTTTTTTGTCTCACACATTTCTATTTTTAAGAGCCCTAATCATTTGGTGGCTTCTAATTTGTTTTCAAAGGGCCTTTTCTAGGGCTAAGACCTTTATTCCCAGACCCCTCAAATGAAATGCTAACAGACCATTAACTGCAGTGGCACTTGGAGGCCTCTCCATTATAATCTTATGCTGTGTTAATTAAAGGGACACAGTCAAGGCCCATAGGGTAGGGACTGAATCGTGACCTATCTTTAGAGAACAGTTTGCCAGAATCTCTTTGATACTTTATATGCTGTTTAATTTCCAAATTTCCAAAAAAAATTATTTTTAAACTCAAAACTTTACTCTATTTTTTTAATAGAGAAGGAAAAAAGATACCAGTGAGTAGAGGAATATAATAAAAAACACTACTAAATTTAGTATCCTATGACCGCTATCAAGTTCTAGTTAGCTATATAAAATTTGTATAGGACAAATTTTTTGAGTCTCAGTTTTATTGTCTATAAAAGGGAGATAGTATCACTTATATTGACTTTCTACAGATTATTATGATCAGATGATGTAAAGCAGTTGTATCAACCTCAAGTAGAAATCTGAACCATTAAACCAAACATAAAAATCTCAGCATAATGCAGTGTCTTCAAAAATCACATATTAGCATTATCTATGATCTATTGTATTTTCATTTATTTCATAAAATATACATGGATTATATTTTGCTTTATTATATACAGGAGTTTTCACAGGTCACATGTCTTGTCACCTCAGATGTAAAACACTTTACAAGTAGTAACTTACAAATAATAAATCAATAATCGTGATTTTTGCTGGTAGTGGAAACCCATATCTTATTTTAAATTCTGCTACTTGCAGGGCTGAAACCAGATGAATTCTTGAATTTAGAAATTCTGAGATGCAGTGGAATAAACATATTGAGTGTCTTCACTAAATTAGACTTCAACAGAATGACTTCCTGGGAATGGGGGCTACCACTTTGTCTAAGAAGAGGCTAAATGACCCAGGTCAGAAAATAGAATTAATTAAATCTTGGATCAGAAGACAGGGCAAGTCTTAGCTACCATGTCAGATCAGAGAGGGACTGAGACCATCTATAGACAGCCGTTACATTTCTAACTTTGGCATGATAAGGAAACTTGCCTCAAAAAATAAATAAAATAAATGTTATCAATTATGAATTGAATCCAAATCAAGGTACTATATAGTAATATACCTGGTGACACAATGATGAAGGGATCTGTATAATTCAACTTGTCATCCTTAGGAAAAGAGGATTTCCATGTAATTACATTTGATAGATAATAAGTTTCCCATTCAGACATTAAAACATTAATAAGGAAAATTTTGGCCACAACAGATGGCAATCTTTCTAAAATACTCTACCTTCTTTCTTACCTTCTTAAGTAGAATCAACTGAATACAATTTAACTTTGTCTTAAAGATTCAGGGTCAATTGTGAATATTAATTCTTGTACTTTGCCCAATACAGTGATGCCCACAGGGGCTATTGAAATGAATAGAGTAATTTGCCCCTACACTAAATAGCCCCAACTTGCTGTGAATTTCCACTTTTCTATCTGCTTTTTAAAAAAATATATATATATGTATCATTTTTGTTTCCCCTTTTACAGTCAGGGCATCTAATTATATTTTTGGTTTTGTTCTTGTGCCTGACTCTGGAAGCGCCTCCTCTCCTCATCTTCTCTCTCACGTTCTTTCCAATTTACTGCTTCTAATATACTGTGTTCCAGCTAATCAAAAGCTAATAAGAATTATATGTAATGTGAGATTAAATAGACTCTGTGAGTACCTGCATAGTTCTCCAGATTCAAGTGAATGATCTTAAATGCATGAACTTTGTGACAGTTCTTTTATTGGTTCGGAGAATTATTTTTGTTGTTGTTAATTATTTCTGTGTTTTCAGCTTTATTCTCAGTACCTGAGGTTGTCATATAAATATCTAGTGGAAAACTTCAAGCAGAGAAACTTTGTTCTGTTGGCCTGAATTCCCCCTGCAAGTCTCACTATCCTTCTCATTTTAACTAAGAAAAGGGAAAAACAAACCATAAAACTTTAGGCAACTGGGAATATGGGCCTTGATGAAGGTGGGTGAGGGTGGGAGTGAGAGTTGAAACAAGAAGGGGCTTGGGTAGACCTGTTTTCCAGACAGCCCACTAAAAAAGGTTCCACTGAATCTATGGAGGGATCAGATACACAGGCGACTTGACTCTAGGTTGAATCTGGCCCTGAAATCAAATTATTTTGATGCTATGCAAAAGGATAAAGCAGATCAGTAATCACATAAGAAGCTTTCTGGACCTGATGATGAGACTATGTCAGGCTCTTGCCAATCTTCCCCAACTTGGTGCAGTCTAATATTACATGGTCATTTAGGCAGGCCATTCAGTCATGCTGATTCAGCAGGGAGCTCCCTAATCATCTTGAAGAGCTTCTAGGGTAGTAAGATTTTGTCTTAGAGATTCTGAGAGAGATATAAACAGAGACCAGCCATCAGCGTAGCTAAGAGGAAACCTGAGCTCCCAGTGTTTATCCTCCCACCCCATGAGTTGGACTTCTGTGAGGCAAAAGCAAGAAAAAGTTTCATATTATCTCACCTAATTATCCCAGGAATAGAGTTCCAGAACCTCCAAGATCTTGAAGACTGCATACCTATAGATCCAGCTATTGAGGAATTGGGAAGGGTGCTGGTGGTTGGGGGAGACATACAGGCTCTCAACTTTGTGGCTAGGTACTTAGAGTTTCTCTACTTAGGGATTCTGGGGACAGAAGACACAGAGCATCTCTATGGAGTGATGAGAATTTTGCAAATGGCCCACAAAGCTCAGGGAATAGCTATAGAGTAGCTAGGTCTCTAGAAAATTTAAATTCCTTCCCTTTCCATTGTGAGTTCCAACTATGATACCAAACTTTGAGTTTGGAAAACTATACTGACCATAGTGATATGGTGGAACTTAACAAAGGAGAATTTCATGGACTCTGTATAGCATATTTTGAATCCTTTTGAGCATTTCCACAGTGTTTATGGAGTAGAATAAATGTTACTTTAGGCCCAGGTGCATTGTTACTATAGATGCTTGCTGTATCTCAGTATCCTCTTCCCTGTGTCTATAAAACACTACCCCAAATCTCTAATCTTATATTGGAGAATATACTAGATGAGAGACAAGTAATCCAAGAAAAGATTTGGTATGAAAACATATCCTTAAGATCTATTCTGTAGAAGTTCAGGACCTAGGGCAAAGGATCTAGAAGAATTAAATGTATTTAATTATCTCCCCATGTCTGATGATGCAAGCAGAGAGGTACCAGTCAGTGGGGTTGCATGGGAGATGCTGGCTGCTATAATAAATGATTCCCCAAAGATTACACAAGGTGGAGTGAATGCCAGGCAAGAAAAGAGGCACTGTTATGACAGAAACTCACTAGAAAGGGACATTTTTCTGAATGAGTTATTTTAGTTTTTATTTGAATAAATTCTAGTTCATAAATTGTAGCCATGAAAAAAGATACAGTATTTTCTTTCCTTCTACATTTAATATTGTACAGGTGGTCCTGTTGCTCTTCTCAGGCTTAAAATGTAAAGGGGAAAAAAGTAATTAATTTCCTATCAAGGATTCTCCCTTTGGGAAGCAATAAGGCCAAAGAATTTGAGAGTACTGGACTTGGACCCTGAAAAATCTGTGTTCTAGGTTTGCCATTTACTACCTTTGTGACTTTGATAACATTTTATTATTTCTTTGAATCTCAGAAGGGCTATCAAGTGAGGATGTTGAATGACAAAGACTCTAAGGTCTATCCCAACTCAAACATTCAATGATTTTGTGAGCTGGGAAATGGCATGGTATGGAAGAAATGAGTCATAATAAAATTTCATACACACAATGCTGTCTGGTTCACAAGGCACAAAAAGGTATTTGCATTGACAGAAACCCATTTTCTATTTTAAAGTTGAGGAAATCAAGGTCCAGGGCAATTAAGAGATATCTTTAGTCACAGAGCTAGTAAGTTATGATGTCAGAATAAGAAGTTGGGAGACTTGGGTTCTAATCCAGCCTCTATTACTCCCTTGGTATGTAACAAATCACTTTACCTCTCTTGCCCTCAGTTTTTTTGGTGTTTTTTACTGTATAATGGGAGAGTTAAAACAGATGACTTCCAAGATCTCTTTCATCACCAAGCATCTACACATAAGATCACATTTGAAAAAAAAGAAAAAATATACATATATACGTATATATACATACATACATATATATACATATATATGGAAGGAGCATTTATTTATAAATCAGAAACCCCTCAAAGTACTGTGAGGGAGATGAAGGGGGAGAAAGGCAAGAGGAAAGAGACAAAATGATTCAAGTTTTCTTTTTTTTTTCTTTTCCCCCACTCTGGGCATATCTTCATGTAGGAGCAGATTCTGAAAACAGATGTAAGAGCCCTTTGGTGTGGAGGGATTTTTGCATGTCAGTGATTTCTATGACTTTGTCATTGACTTCTAATGTGTTTTCAGAATGATTTGGTTCTTTTGTGGACAAAGAAGAAAAATGAAAATAGGAAGAAAAAAGCTTTATTCATTATTATGCAGCTTTTGCTTTGCAAAACACAATTTATGGCTAAAACTCTCCCTTTTTGTATTATGTGCCACTTCAGATGTCCAATGCTAAACAGAAAGTGCTATAAAAATGTCTGTCCTCACTCGAAAAGATTCAAATGATTGACAATAAAGTGAGAAGCATAAAGTGGGTAACCTTGGTGCCACTTCCATGGAATATTTATTCATCAGTGGATCTATTCTTAGGTCTGTTTTGTGCTGGTATTATTTTCAATTGTGAATGGAAATCCTCTAGAAGCCCAGTTCCTTTTCTGTGTTACATTTCATTAGCACCTCCTTATTTGCTATCTCTTCCTCTCTTTATCCACAGGTTGCTTGCTTTCCTGCTTTATCCTATTTGATGAACACTAAGAGACATCATTGCTCCTGCAGTAGGTGGGTATATTGAAAACACCACTGATTTGGAAACGAGAGGCCCTGAACTACAATAGCAGCTCTCCAGTTTCCACTTCAATAACACATAGTTCTTCAGCAAGTTGGAAAAAAAGTAAAAAAATTGTACTCAAGAAGCAAATCACCCAGCAGCCTCTCTAAGACATCCCTGAGTTATACTTTCATATTGTTTTCTAGATTTCCCATTCTGAAACTGGTCCTCAGATCCACTGTATTCTAACAACAAATGTGTCTGCTGAAAATATAGCTCTGACCATGTTATTCCTCTGCTCAAAAACCTTCTGAGTTTCTTCATTTGCTGCCTAACAGAGAAATTCTGATTTCCTCAGCCTTAATATTCTGGACTTAACTTTATAACATCATATTGTATTTGGAGTCAGTAGATATAGGTTCAAATTTGACCTCTGAAAAGAGTATATCTGTGGAAAAAGTGACTTCACCAATCTAGGCCTCTGTTTTCTTATTTGCAAAATGATGGGGTTGGACTTTTGTTGTTGCTGTTGTGTCATTTTTCAGGTATGCCCAACTCTTCATGAGCCCATTTGAGATTTTCTTGGCAAAGATACTCGAGTGGTTTGCCATTTCTTTTCCCATCTCCTTTTAGATGAGGAAATGAGGCAAACAAGGTTAAGTGACTTGCACATAGTCACACAGCTAGTAAGTATTAGAGGTCAGATTTGAATTCATGATGAGGAATCTGCCTGATTCTAGACCAAGCACTCTATCTATCATACCACTTTGGACTAGATAGCCTCTAAAATTCCTTTACACTCTAAATTTAAGACACCATGATACTAATACAATACCTAAGTGGAGTCCTATACTCTAGTCTAGATAAACTGAACAATGAGTAATTCCCCTTTTGTATTGCTATGGGAGCATTTGCTCACATCATTCCTACTACTAAAAAAAAATCTGCATCCTCCACCTCTCAATCTATGACTTAGAGAAATGGCACCAATTCTTAAAACTCAGATCAAATGCTACTTTCTTTGTGTGGTTTTCTCTAATCTTCAACTGGAAATGTACTCTCTTTTGTAGGAAATTCCATTTAGCACTTTAGTTGAACCTATAAATTATATATATATATATATATATATATATATATATATAGTGCCCAAGATATACCTTACACTAGGCATTGAAAGCAAAAAAAAAAAATTTAATAAAAAATAATTCCTGTCCTTGAGAATCTTGCTTTCTACTGGGAAGATTCAACATAAATGTAAACAAGGCATTTTGAGGGCAAAATCACTAATATAATTCAGGACATAAAGGAAGGCTTTCTGGTGGAGATGGTGGCCAGAGCTGAATCTGAAGCAAGATGAGGATTCTGAAGGCTAAGGAAGAATAAGAGGCTAGGCATGGTGAATACAGAAGCAAGAATTGGAAAGATTCTTTCATAGAATTGTTACTAGTCCAAGTAGGTCAGTTTATTACTTTTAAAAAGTGATTTCCAGAAGGCCTTGAATACCAGCCTCAGGAATTTGTTTTAGTTTTCAATCAGATGCAATACTTAGCCATTAGCATTTTTCTTGCAATGAAATAAGTCTTTTAAAAAAAACTCAAAGATATTTTTATTTTCCCAATTACATGTAATAATAATTTTCAACATACATTTTCCAAAATTATAAGATCCAAAACATTTCCTTCCCTCCTTTCCCTCCCCCACTCAGAGATGGATGTGGGTCATACATATATCTTAATATAAAATGTACTTCCATTTTAGTCATTATTATAAAAGCATATTCATATGAAACCAAAATTCCAAAAGAAAACCTTAAATATACTTAATGAAAAATAGTGTGCTTTGATCCACATCCATTGGACTCAACAGTTCTTTCTCTGGAAGTGAATAGACTTTCCTGTCATAAATTTTTCAGAATTGTCCCAGATCATTATATTGCTGAGAGTAGCCAAGTTTTCACAGTTGATCATTCCATAATATTGCTCTTAATGTGTACAAATGTTCTCTTGGTTATGTTTATTTCACTCTGCATCAGCTTAAGTATATCTTTCTAGTTTTCCTGAAATCATCTTATTTATCCTTTCTTACAGTACAATAGTATTTTATCATCAAAATATACCACAGTATGTTCATCCATTCACCAGTTGATGGACATCCCCTCAATTTCCAATTCTTTGCCACCACAAGAAGAGCTGCTATTAATATTTCTGTACAAGTAGGTCTTTTCCCTTCTTTTATTATCTCTTTAGGATACAGGCATAGAAGTGATGTTACATGATCAAAGGCTATGCATTTTTATAGCCCTTTGGCCATAGTTACAAATTGCCTTTCAGAATGGTTGTATCAGTTCACAACTTTCCAGTAATGTATTAGTGTATCAACTTTTGCCACATCCCCTCTAATATTTATCACTTTACTTTCATATTGGCCAATCTGATGGGTATGAAGTGGTATCTCAGAATTGTTTTAATTTGCATTTCTCTAATTAAGAGTGATTTAAAACATTTTATATGATTATTGATAACATTGATATCTTCATCTGAAAATTGCTTGTTCATATCCTTTGACTATTTGTCACTTGGGGAATGGCTTGAGAAAAACACAATCTCAGTAAGATTTTGGTGACAGTTATAAGGAGGTTCAATTGGAAAGGCAGAAATCCAAATCAGTAAGACCAATCACAAACCTACTTCAGTAGTTCAGATGAAAGGAAGGTGATGAGGGCTTAACCTAACCAAGATAGTTGTCTCATGAGTGAGAATGGCAAGTGAATGTGAGATAAATTGTAGAAACAGAATTGATAAGACTTGGTCATTGATTAGATAAAGGTAGAGGGGAAAAAAAGAACAGAAACCAATTTTGAGTTTGTAAACATGGATGAGGGGACAGTGGTAATACTCCAACAGAGACAGAGGAGTTTAGGAGGGAAAAATAATGAGTTTCATTTTGGATGTGTTGAATTTAAGATGTTGGCAGGACATCTATTGGGGATGTCTGACAGACAATCAGCAATAAAGTGCAGGAGAAAGATTTGAGCATCATCAGCAGAGATGATAATTTAAGACCTGGGAGTAGACAAGATAACCAAAGAAACAAGTGTAAATAAGGAAGAAGACACAGGTCATGAGACTGAGTAAACCTTATTCTAAGGGAGCTGGAGCTAAATAATCCAACACAGAATACTGATAAGGACCAATGAGAGAGGTAAGAGGAGAACTAGGAAATAGAATTATTATCTCTCATGAGAATCTTATCTGCATCAATGATGTGTTATTCAGATAATTCTCAAATCTGCATACCCAGTCCTGATCTTTCTTCAAATTTCCAGACTTGAATCTCTCGCTGACTAATGGAGAGCTCCAACTAGATATCCCATAGGGATTCCACATGTCCAAAAATATGCTCATTACTTTTCTCCCTAAACCCATAAACCATCACTCCTGTGACTTCCATTTTTCTGTTGAGGAGACTATCATTATTCCAATCACCCAGCTTCATCCACGTGTGCTCAGTGCTCAGTTTTTCACTATGCCTCATTGTCAATGGACAATCAATTGCCAAAGTATTATTGATTCTACTCAAATCCAACTTATTAATTTTTCTTTCCTAATACCATGAACACCCTCCTCTAGACATTTATCACTACTGACTTGAACTATTTCAGGAACCTCTTAGTTTATGTCCTTTTCTGAGGCTAGTTCTGAGGCTACTCTTTAATCTGTTTTCCATAAAACTGGCAAATTGATATTCAGTTCAGGCCTGGTCCTTTCACTCCCTGCCTCCTGGCCGCTTTTGTGGCTCACTTTTAGCTCAAGGATAAACTACAGACTTCTCTATTTGGCATTTAAAAGCCTCAAAATGTGGTTCCAGACTATCTTCCCAGATCTGTTACATTTTACTCCCCTTCATACCCTCTAAATTCCAACCAACCCAATCTTCTTGCTGTAATCCAAATATGGTATTCCATCTCTGCCTCTGTACCTCTGCACTCTTGAATGTCCTCTTTGATTCTTAAAATGCCTAGCTCCCTTTGAGGCTCATCTTTGGCATACTTCCTCTTCCAAAAGGACTACCCTGATCTCTGTGATTGGTATTTTCTATGTCCCTCAATTTTTGCATGCATTTTTATATATGTTTATTTTTATCTTTTATCTACCCTATTTTGTTAGTGCTCCTTTAGAGCAGGGACTTTATTTCTTTTTTTTTTTTTTTTGGTTTAATCTCAGGCTCTAATAATGCTTTGAACATATTAGTTAGTTCTTAAATACTTGTTGATTGGACAATTGAATGATGGAAGCCAAAGAATGAATTATGAATTAATATAGTCTCATTATAGCTGCTTGTGTACATCTCCTATCTTCTCTCCCCTTATAAGATTATGCATTGCTTTTGTATAGGTAGCATGCCCTTTATGTATTTATCTTCATTAATATTGGCAACAGGTCTTGGAATCAAAGTCATCTTGTGTCACCCTGTGCCTGTCATTTCACCACTGTAAGAAATATGGCCCAAAACAGCTAATAGAAGAAGCCTCAGCCAGCACAAAACCTCTGCTAGAGTAAAGCTTGAAGTAATGATCCAAAGCCCTCTTTTCTGACATCAGGGGGTTTGAGTATCATATACTCAGCAATTTCTCAGGACACTTCTCTTTCCACATTAGCATGAAACAGCACTGATCTACATGTCTAAGCTCCTTTTTCCCTGCTCCCCAGTGACTGGTCCTGTTAGACCAGTTAAAAATTCTCATAGAAATCCATTCTACTTTATTGGTTCAGAGAAGAGGGAAAAGAATTCCCTGCAGGGGCTCCAGGAAGGTTCAAAATGCCACCTGTTGAAGGGGAGTGCAGTGGACCTGACCTGTTTCCATCCTCCTCCCTGACAGCACTTCCATTTTTGAGTATTTCCCATCAGCAAAACTAGATTCCTTTACTGTCTTATGTGGCCTGGATCTCAGTATCCCAAACCTTCCTGAGGCTGCATTGACAACTGCTCAGTGCCCCAGGCAATTCTCTAAGCCTACACATTGCTGAAGGAGCACTGATCTGTACTGGGAGTAGAAGTTCCTCACCTGAAGCTCCTTATGCTGAGGAAACCACAGATTCAGTCAAAATTTTAATAAAAAGTATCTGAAACAAGACTATGCACATAGTAAATAGTGAGCACATTGTGAATGGTTGAATGAATGGAGCTTTCTAGTCCCTAGACAACAGGAACCTACTTAGAAAAAAAGATAATTAAAAACACAAAATTGTCTTTGCTTTTGCTCTGTTTGGCAAGGTAAAGTAAATTAACTTTATGTTTTTATCATATAATCATTTGTGGAAAATCCTTACTCTTCTTTCTATTTGTCTCAGCTCCTGCTTAGGGATAATAACAGACCACAGAAAACCACCATTATGGTTATTTGCCAATGACAGGGACAGTTCATGAACTAGTTATATCTGTTCAAATACATTAAGAATATTAAGTACCTAATATGTACCCCAATATGCACTGGACTTGCCTTAGACATACAAAGATAACTACAACTCACACTGTGTACTCAAAGGTTTCCAATCTAATGGTTGAAGTCATTTTGCTACTAACTCCATCTTACTCCCACATAGGGATGGCATAGTTGCTTCATCAACTCCTGGTGGTCCTGCCAACATCAGGCGTCTTATAGATGTTCCGAGCCATCCAGTGGAAAGGAAAAGCTTAGAAGTCTTCTGATTTGCCCAAGAATTCAAGTTCTTTCAGCATAGTGCACTTCAATAGTTATGAAAGTACATGACAAAGAATTCTGCTCTGTTAAAAATGTTCTTGTTTAGTTTTACTACATCAGACTCTACAGAATTATTCATCCTAGAGCTTGGTTTCTGTATCAGTTTTCCAAGTGACTTGCCTTCCAAGTGACTGAAATCTTATCCTAAGTTCATCCAGAGGACTTCTGACCTCAAGACAATTAATTGGTTGGAGCCTTGCCTCAGTGGACAGCTTGAGGCAATCACAATTATCCCCAAATTTACTCTGATTTGGCTCCAGAAAGGAATAGTCCAATCACTTATGGCTCTCCAGTACTAGTGACCACCTCCAATTCCTAGAGATTTTGAGATCTCAGCTGCTACTACAGTTTGCATAGCCTCAGGGCTTCCTTTATTCTCCTCAGTCAACATGGTGTGTGTGGGGTGGAGTTGGAAATGGAACTCAGAATCTAACTAACTAGGGCTACATTTCTCCTCTATTCACCAAGCCAAGAATCTGCTGCTCTGGCAGGTTGTCAGATACAGCTTATCCATTACATATTCAGATACAGTACATTCACTTAGAGTCATTTCCACATGCGCAAGGCAGCATAATAGTAAATTAAGTGCTAGAATTGGACAGTCAGGAAGAACCAGGTTCAAACTCCAATTCAGACAATTATGATTATTTGTGACCCTAGATACATGACTTAACTTCTCTAAATCTCAAGTTCCTAATCTGTAAAAGTGGACATAGCACATCTCTCCCATTGAATTATTAGGAGGATCAAATGATATAAAGTACATAAAGTACTTTTTAAACATTAAAGTGCTATATGAATGCAAAGCATTCATCATCATCATCATCTTGTTCTTGGTCTTCTTGTTCTTGTTCTTGTTCTTCTTGTTCTTCTTGTTCTTGTTCTTCTTCTCCTCCTTCTCCTCCTCCTTCCTCTTAGATTCTAAAACATGATGTTCTGTGCCAAAAAGTATATGGTAGTTGAATGATATATATATAGCTTTATTATGTGCTAGTCATTATGAGGTGTTTAGGATATAAATAAGAAAAAGACAGTCCTTGCCCTCAAGGATCTTAAAGTCTAATGGGGGAAGACAACACGAAAAAGGATGCTGAAAAGAGGGGAGGAAGTACCAGAGCAGTTTGGTGTCAAACAGCTGGAAATATGAGCCTTCTATAAAGGGAGGGTATTGAAGGATTTTTTTTTTGCTCTACTGTCCAGCCCTCCAAACAGAGAGGCAGAAGCAACTGAAGTATTAATGCGACAGTTTACAAGGTGCTGTGTCTGAAATAATAAAGAAAGCTGATCTCCAATGTGATGTGTTTCTTAGTGTTGAATTTAGCTGGTGATGAGTTTATCTTCAGGAAAGGGGACTGAAGATGATGATGATGAAAGAAAGGACAGTAGCTAGTGACCAATGATTATTTTAAAGTCTCAAAAGTGGGAGCCTTAGAACATTTTTATTTTAAAGAGCTTATTTTCTCTCCTTCCCACTGTCATACCAAATAAATAGTTTAAAAAATGAAAAATAAAATCTTATGATATGCAGATTCCAAGAAAACAAAATCCCACTTTGACCATGTACAAAAACTTCATCTCTTTTTAAATTTTAAGTCTTTCAGTTCTCTGCCAGGAGGTGAGTGGCAGGTTTCATCTTTAGTCTTCTGGCCTATTGGCTTACTGTTTCATTGACAAGAATTTTCAAATCTTTTAAAGCTGTCTTGTAGTTTTTCATTATTTTATGAATTATTCTCATAATTCTGCTCATTTCTCTCAATATGAGTTGAGAGAGGTCTTCCAATTTTCCTTTGAAACTGTCCATTTTATAATTACTTATGTCACAATAATATTCTGACATTTCTATGCCATAATTTATAACAAAGAGGTAGATATTCATTTAGTTTTTAAATTCCTTCAAAAAGAATCACATATTGGAAACATCTAGCACCCTCATGAACCAAACAAGAATTGAATCTTTCCATTTCCAATTCCATATGCACACATTTACATATATATATGTACATACATACTGATTTTGGGCTATATATATAGTGTATATATTTTATAGATGCATATATATAATTATACATGTATAATTTATAGTTTAAACATTTATGTATATAATTTATAGATTATATATGGTGACAATTGCATATGCACTTATATATAGTATATGCTGACCTAAAGTTTAGTGATGCTTCAACTGTCCCAAATGCTGTTTTCACCTTTTATATATTGCTTTGTCTAAAATAATAAAGAAAGCTCTTCTTCATTTAAACAGAATTCATATTCTGATCTCTCTGCTCTTCTATGTGTTTTACTACATGCACACCTGCTGAAAAACATACGACTCCCTAAAGACATTCTCCAAATTCTCAAAAATAGGCGTAGAAATATTATATATTTAATAATCATCATGGATGTATCATTCATTTTTTCATACTCCACAATTTTATTGAACATTCATTATATTCAAGACATTCTTTTGACCTATATCCTTCTTCCACTATATTTTCAACCTTCATTCTCTCTTAAAGTAATAAGTTTTATAAAAAGTCCATTGTACAAATTAGAAAATCCTTTCATTTTTCTAAAATTTACCTTTTCCATGTCACAAATTCCCACATTCCCCCCACTTCCCAATTCTTTTATTCTGAGATTCAGTAATCAAATCTATGTCTTTTTTTAAAAAATCATTCTCTTCATCCTGTTATAAACCTGGATCATTGTCCTCTTTCTTCTTTTGACTTTCCAAGTTAGATACTTTTTTTAGTCTATCTTAATTTATTTAACACATTATGGCAAACTTCCTGTAGTAGTGATCTCTTTTTAATCTATCATTATCTCTTTCTTCTTTATCCTCCTATCCTTCTCTTCTGCTTTTTTTTCCAGTTTCTCCTAAGGTATTCTTCCAACATAGGAGAATTCTGGGACTCTGAGCATTCAGCAGCTTCCATCTGTCACTAGTGCTGCAGCCTCTAGCAACTTTTTATTAAAGCCAGTGATGTAGTGGGCACTTTGGCCAAAACTGTCCACATGATGGATAGGAGCACGTCTCCTGGGGCCTTTCCCTTACAATGAGATGAGATTGGCTGATGTTGGGATATGAAGCCTTTCCCCTCTAGGTCAGTGCCTGCAATCCATTCCAAGTCAAGGGGGAAAGGAAGTTATTACCAGCCAGTGGCTGTTCAGTGGTCACTGAGAATTCTGTTGGTGGCGACAATCTTATTCATATACTCTCTACACAGGGCCATCACTCCCATCAGTACTCACTAACAACCATGGTACCCAACTCAGAAGAAAATCCCAGACAAAATTAAGTGCAGTCAGTTAATTAATTCTTGACTCATCAAGGAGACAGAATCAAATTGTTAATTTTTTTAATGAAAAGAAAAGGAACATTTGAGAATACGATCTCAAAATCAGAAAGAAATGAAAACATCTTTTGGTGAAAAAGTTATCACAAAGTGCACACACACTGTACTCTTCAGAAAAGTCACTTCATTTCCTCAGCATAAAGTTTAAATTTATGTGTAAAATTGTGTTAGTGAATTAGCAAACTTAGCTTCCTCCTTTCCCCCAGCAAACTTCAGGTAAAGGTTAAGATTAGAAGCAATCAGGTAGAGGACATCCATGGAAGAAGATGCAGTGGGAAAAGAGAATTCACAGTGTCACAAGCAGGAAATGGAAAAGGCAGCAGTAATATCCATTTTAAAGCAGTCAAGAGACATTTTACTGAGGATATAATAGACTCTGAGCATATCACTGTATTTCAATACACGACAATAAAGAAAATCATGATAATTAAATCATCAAGAAATGAGCATACATTGCTTAGTAAAGCAAGGACATATAATATAATTTAGAAAGATGACCACCCACTATGGTTAAAATAAATAAAAATTTTAATCATTAAGGCGGTAATCTTTATCCAATTACCTGGATAATTCACTTATGTATAACAACATGATACTTAATCATTGATGCTTGCTAGACAAGATCCCTCTAATAATGTGCTCCTATGAGTATTTAAACATCATTGCCCTAACAATAGGTACATAGAATGAGGAATGGATGAATACATCATCTACCCCATCATTTTGCCTTCCTACCCCCTTTTTGTTATAGCAATATATATTTGGAAAATAGTTTGCTATCATGGATGTAGTCTCTATTTGGAGGATAGAAAGCAAAGCTGACTTGTATAAAACCTAAGACCACTAGGAGTATGATTTTAAACAAATTATCTTATAGTATTAGATCACTATTTTGACCAAGATCCAGGTTTATGCCAAACATTATACAAAGCAGATTCAATGGGAATAGTTGCCTTTTTTCTGGAACTTTTGTTCTAAGAGAGAAAATACTGATATGAATTGACATATAGGGGCATTTCAGCATACTGGGTCTGACTAAATAAGTAGAGGAAAAATAACTGGAATGTTCACTTTATATAAAAAATATCAGAAGATATGCGTCAAGAAAGAGTGAATTCAGAACATATCTTTGAGGAGAGTCTTGGGAAATTCGCATCTAGTTGGAAGTGGAGTTTTAAAAAAATCTGCTTATACTCTTTCAGTGAGTCGAAAATATATTAACCAAAGAGAAAAACTTTGGACAGCTTTAGAAATGAAGGAAAGGGAAGTTTTGGTAAGTATGAAATATATGTGATCTAGGGTGGGACAATGGACATTTCTACATTAATATTCTCCACCCAATCATCAGAGAAAGATATTTTGTAAATATACTTAAGATAGAATGAAGTATTATGGTTTGTATCCTTTAGCCTTTTCTGCAAACAGGAGAATTTCATAATCTTTTGTTTATACTTTAAAATTTATATTCAAGAAGCATTATTTTAATTTTATTTGGAATGCTTCCTGGTTAGAAATATAAACAAATTCAGAAGTCAGTGTTGAGGAAGTTTCTGGCTAAGAGGAAATAACTGGGTTCTAGTGGTCAGCTAAGTTTTATACAATAACTTTTGTATTTTGACCAAAAAAATAGATCCAGGTTTTAGGGAGAAGAAATCAAAATTTGGTAAAATTGTTGGCTCATTTAGAAGTAGCTCAGCAGAAATTAAATATAGACCAATATCTTATACCATATCCTAAGACAAGATCAAAATGGGTACATGATTTAGACATAAAAGGAGATATCATAAGTAAATTAGAAAAACAATAAACATATTACTTATCAAATTTCTAGATAAAAGAGGGATTTATAAGTTTACAAGAGATGGAGAACACTGTGAAATTTTAAATGTAAATTTTTGAATACATTAAACTGAAGTTATTATATAAAAATTGTTGCCAGGATTACGAGGAAAGCAGAAAATTGGTGGAAAATTTTATAGACATGCTCTCAGACAGATGTCCCATGGCTAAAATATATAAAGTTTTCCAAATTAAAAGGAGCCTTCTTCAATTGATAACTAAGCAAAAGATATTAATAAAACTCAGAAAAAATCAAAGCCATATACAGGTAAATGCAAAAATGCTCAAAATTTCTACTGATTAGAGAAAAGAAAAAGAAAACAATTTTGAGATATCATCCCTGATCCATCAGATCAGCTAAAAATGACAAATATTGGAGATTATGTGGAAAAATGAGGACACATGCATAGTTGGTAGAACTGCGAACTGATCAAATCATTGTGGAGAACAATTTGGATACACTCAAAGAGTTATAAAATGGTGTATACTCAGACCCAACGAGATTGGTGGAAAAAGAAAAGAATCTTTATGTTCCAAAATATTTATAGCAGCTCTCTTTATGGTGGCAAATTCCTAGAAACTGAAGGAATATCTATCAATTGGGGAATGGGTTAATAAATTGTGGTATATGATTGTGAAGGAATACTACTATGCCATAAGAAATGATAAGCAGGCCAATTTTAATAAAACTTGGAAAGAACTACTCAGGATAATAAACAGTGAAATGAGTAGAACTAAGAGAACACCAGACACAGTTATATATTTAATTCTTTAAGAATAAATTATGACTATTAGTTCCAGAGTGGGAACTGAAAGTTGAAAAAATGAAAGACATAATCTGTATGAAAATTTTGCCTCCAGGAAGATGCATTCTGTGAGGCAGGGAGGAGGAACAGTGTTGGGACACTTGTGAAAAAATTCTATTAATAATAAAAAATCTAAATTTCTACATATTTTAGAATGCAAGAATATTATTTAAAGGACTTACTTATGGAGGAAAGAGAAATAAAAATGAGATTTCCCATGACTTCTAAAGTATTTTAAAAGGTACAGTTTCCTGAAATGAGCTTCATCATTAGTCTTATCTTGGGCACATATAGAACCTTCATGACCCCCAATAAAAATGCAATCATTTTAAAGAAAACTTCCTTCCAAGCTGGGATTGTTCCAACTGGACCCTGTGGATCAAACTCATAAGTACATCATAAAATATTTAGCTTACTCTTATATAAAAACATTCCCGATCATTCTGATTATATTTCCACATAATTACAATTGTCACATTCACTAACTTTAACCCAGTAGCAAAAGATATAACAATATTTGTATTACCTTCTTCCAAGCAATCACAATTACAGATTATGAAGAAGGAGCAATGGAATGATACAAGCAGTCATTAGTATTTTATCAACCATTACTTTTCCATGGAGAAAGGAAGAAAGAAGGTATGGAGGGAGGGAGAAAAGAAGGAAGGAAGGAAGGAAGGAAGGAAGGAAGGAAGGAAGGAAGGAAGGAAGGAGGGAAGGAAAAAAGGAAGGAAGGGAGGGAGGGAGGAAGGAAGGATCAATCAGTGTGTGCTGGTAGTCAGGAAAAGCTTGCTGAAAAAATGTAGGACTTGAGATGAAGGTAGCATTTGGAAGGAGAAGAGACCTCCAGGCCAAGCAATTAGCAGCATAGAATTAGAAGCATAGAAGAAAGAATAAGCTTGGCACATTTGGAGGGATAGCAGAGACTGGCTTGCTTGTGTGTGAGAGAGGTAGACTTAAGAAGGATGAAAGGGAAAAAAGTATCTATTAAATGCCTACTATGAGTCAGATGCTGTGCTTAGTATTTTACAAATATTAGCTGATTTGGTTCTCACAAAAATCCTAAAAGGTAGGAGCTTTTGTTATTCACATTTTACAGCTAAAGAAATTGAGGCAGAGGTTGCGACTTGTCCAGGGTCACACAGCAAGTAAATGGCTAATATTGAATTTGAACTCACACTACCTAATTCCATCCCCAGTACTCTTATCTACTATATTACCTAGCTATCTCTTTTTTACTCCTATTAATGGGAGAAGAAATTTAGAAAAGTTAAGTAGATTACAGAGCTATAAATGCCAAGGGCTTTTAGAATTTTAATGCAATAATGTAAAATATTGCTCTTAAAAAATCCTTAGGAAAAAAGGTGTAGAAATGTGGCCAATTAATGTATTAGTCTCTTTTTTCTTTTTAAAATAATTTTTATTTCATAAAAAATCTTGCAATTGGAAAAAAACAATTTTAACATTTTTTTTTAATTTGCAGTTCCAAATTCTCTCTCCCTCTTGTCCTCCCACCTCCTTGATAAGCTAAGCAATTTGTTATTGATTATATATGTGAAGTCAGGCAAAATGTATTTCCATATTTGCTATGATGCAAAAGAAGAAATACATATGAAACAACTGACTCCCATAAAACAATAAAAACAAAAAGAATTATAAAAGAGTGCTTCAATTAGTATTCAGAGTTCATCCATTCTCTCTGGAGTTGGATAACATTTTTCATCATGGAACTTTTGGAATTGTCTTCAATGATTGTCTTGTTTAGAATAGTTGTAATCTCCCTTGAAAACATTGTTTTCAGGAGGAAGATCCAAGGTGGTTATAACCTACTTAACTAGGGACATGGCATAAGCAGAAAAGTTCAGTGAAAAGAGCATGATAGGATAGATGTTAGGAGAACAGAATTCAAGACCCAGGTCATATGCCACTCATCATGTCACCTTGGTCAAGTAGTTTAATTCATATAGGACTGTTTTCATTTATTAAATGATGGAGTTGGAACAAATAATCCCCAAAGTTTCTTTAATAACTAAAATTTTATGATCTTGAATATTTGAATTTCAATTAAAGAGAATCTGTAGAAAGCCAAAGTGTCTTCTAACAGGGTTTTTATCCCTATGTTCATTTCTCCTACAAGTGAATGGACTACACAGGGATATAGAACCTCTCCAATACCTATCCTTTTCCTGAGAAAAATGCTCCTCTGATGTACTACTATATTATCTTACTAAGAATCCTCCATTGGAAAATGAGGGGGTGTCCCTCGATTGGGGAATGGCTAAACAAATTGTGGTAAATAATGGTGATGGAATAATAATGGTGATGGAATACTATTATGCTGTAAGGAATGATGATTTCTATATGAAATGGGAGAACCTCAATGAACTGATGCAGAGTGAAATGAGCAGAACCAGAAGAACATTGTACACAGAAAGTAATACACTGTGGAACAATCCAATGTAATAGCCCTTGCTACTACTACCAATGCAGTAAGCCAAGATACTCCTAAAGGAGTTTTGTAAAAGAATGCTATGCACATTGAGAGAAAGAACTTTGGGAGAAGAAATGTAAAATAGACATATGATATCACTTATCACATGAACATATGGATATATTATTTAGGGGTTAGGCTTTAAAAATCGCTCTATAGGAAAAATGATTAAATGCAAATAGGTATCGAGTAATAACATTTGTACAACCCAGTGGAATTGCTTTTTGGCTCTGGGAGGGGGAAGGAAAAGGGGAGGAAAAGAAAATGAATCATGTAAACATGAAAAAATATTTTAAAATTTAAATTAAAAAAAAGAGTCCCTCAGAGGGGAGGTTTTTGAGGTAATACAGCTACAGAAAATGTGTATTATCATCTGCGATGAGGTTGGCAAGCTAAATTGACATGAAGCAAAATATTTTAAGCGTAACAAAAAAATTAGACAAAACTCAAATTATTTTCTTAGTCTCCTTTTGCTAATACTCTTAGAATATTGAATAAGGTAGACATCCTTGGAAGAGGAAAAGTGCACATGCTCCCTTAAGAAAACCTTATGGCAGTGTTAGAACTCTCCTTCCACCATTCTTATTTGGAATAACCAATCAAAAGATATTACAATAATTATTTACATTTGTATAGTCATTTGAAATTTATAGACATTTTTCATCTAACTTATTCTTTGGAACAGTGTTAAGTATCACCTTTAGTAGATGAAAGTATTGAAAATATTTTGCATATTGTTTAATATTGTGTTTTGCATATAGCATTAAATAGGTGGTTATTAAGTGACTGAAAAATATTTTCTGTGTTCTTAATCTCTTTACACTTGGAGTGTAGAGATATTTCTTTTCTTGAGGTGTATTTTGAATTACTTGTGAGAGGCATCATGGTGTCATGTATATGAGTTCACCTTGGAATCAGAAGACCTAGGTTCAAGTCTCATCTTTGACAAATACTAGTTGTGACATCACCTCTCAAAGTTCTAGGAAATGCTTTAAGGCTGTATATTAGATGCAGATCAAAAATGATAAAGAAAATTCCTCACCAGAAGCAACCTACTCTACTGAAATGGCATGCAGGTTAATTCTTTTTTAAAAATAATAATAAAAATATATGGAATAGCTGAATAGTTGTGGTATGTAATTGTAATAGACTACTATTATGCCATAAGAGGTGAAAAATAAGATGATCAGAAAAAAACAACTGGAAAGACCTATGAAGTGATGCAAAGTAAAGAGAGCAGAACCAGGAGACCATTGTATGTAGCAACAACAAAAGTGTTTGATGAACAACTTTAAATAACTTAACTGTTATGAACAAGAAAAAGATCCAGGACAACCCCAAGGAACTCATGGTGAAATAGTATATCTATCACCATAAAAGAAAGAGCTGGAGTAGGAATAAAAATTGAAATATACCATTCTTCATTTCATTTCCTCCATAAATTTTTCTCTAGTGTAATCAGTGTGCCTTGTTTCACAACATGACAAACAGTGAAATATGTATTATTTAATAATATGTGTACAACCTATATAATATTTGGGGAAGGGGGTAAAGGGGGGTTCTTAGAGTTAATGTGAGAATGTGTTTCTTTTGGATAAGGATATTTATTATAATTATATATTTATTAAAACCATATGTGTATGATTATATACATATATTATAAAATATAAACATCATTATTGTTATGTTATATTTAATATTATGTCATATACAAAAAAAAAGAAAAAGAAATGGTAACAAAAAAAGAAAAAATATAGGAGTAAATAGCTTATTAGTAAGGCATTCTATCACAGGCTAGGAGATTCCTGAAGGGAAAAGGGAGGGCTAGTGAGATTGTTCAGCCAACATGAATGTGTATTCTTGTAAAAGTATTAAATTGATATAACTATATGAAGGATTTTATAACTTCAGTATACCTCAATTGTGCAATTGCTTAGATGAGTAGTCAGAGAGAAATTTCAAGTAAAAATATTTTTTTTCAAAATTAAATCTTTTACAAATATTAATTGTTGTGTGTGTGTGTGTTTGTAAAAATGCAGTGGTCTATATTACAGGCATCAAACATTCTTGCTGAGTGCTACAGGAATCACATTAAAATATAACTGGAAAATATTTTACAAAATGTGTTAAAATATAACAACATATATAATATAAGTAAGTGGTTATCTTAGTATATGTCACACAATATGTGGTGTGCAGGGATCTTTATGTAGATGTCCTATTCCTATTTGACACCCTTGGTCACGACTTTGGAGTGCAGTGAAACAAGTGTGGCCTGGAATAGGGATTGAGAGACCCAGATTGTGGCTCCAACTCTGACATTTGCTAGCTGACATTATATACCTACAAAATCGATACCATTATCCTGAAATGATCTAGATTAGATGATGGTATATATTTCTTTCAGATTAAATGTCCTAGACTAGATAATAGTTTGCTATTCCTTTCAGCTTAAATATTGTTATTTCTGTGATGCTATATGACATTTGTAGTTTCCATGTATCCCTCACTTTACTTTCTCTTATCCCTTCTCCTCTCTCCTGCCCAGACTATTTCCTTATTCTCTCTTTATTTGAGATGAGAAAAAGGCAAACCAAGAATAACATGAATATTTCCCCTAGCAATTCAGTCATTCTCTACTTCCTAGGCTGAATTAGGAAGATGGAACTGTTTTATCCCTTTGGCAAGTCAAAATATATGCTGATACCATTTTCTGGCATTTTTCTAAAATTT
Source organism: Gracilinanus agilis (assembly GCF_016433145.1). Classification (NCBI taxonomy): domain Eukaryota; kingdom Metazoa; phylum Chordata; class Mammalia; order Didelphimorphia; family Didelphidae; genus Gracilinanus; species Gracilinanus agilis. Next base: position 418,292,655 of record NC_058130.1, read on the forward strand.
TCTTAAAAAAAAGTAAATACTTTTTGTATCTGGTTAATTGGTTACAAGATCTCTCATTTTAAAATTTATCAATTAATCATGAATATCTATGTGGATGTTTTTTTTTTCCCCCTGAAATTTAGCCAGCCCTTGGGCAAGTGCCTCCCACAGTGGTCACAATTATTGAAGGAGTGAGGGAGCAGGTATTACAGAAAACAATAACAGCAAACTTCTCAGTTTTTGAAGTATTATATCTAAGGCCTAGATTTCAGTAGCACCAAAGGGCTACCATAAAATAGTTTGGATTATTTGTCAAAGCTCGGTGATCTAACAGAGCTAAATGTAAGCTCTTTCTATGTTATTTGAGTCTATCTTCTGGGCCACAACTGCATTGAGGATTTGCTGTCTTCTTAGATAAAGATTTAGAAGTGGAAGAGACCTTAGAGATCATTTACTTCAACCCCTTTATTTTAAAGGTAAGGGAATTGAGGCCTAGAAGGAGAAATGGCTCACTCAAGGTCATGCAAATGATAAGTGATGGAAATGGGTTGCAAAACCCAGGTCCTCTGACTCCAAATGTAGTGTTCTGTTCTCTAAACTATACTGACTTCCTTACTTCCGATCTTTTCCTAATGGGAGACAGTTATAATCAGGGGGTAGATGATGATTCATAATAAAAGCAGAATCTACTCACAAAGAAAAAAAATGGAGCCCTACGTTGCCTTTAAAATCTCATGGAAAAGAAATATGGTTTGCCTCACAGCTTCCTTCCCACTATATTAGTAAATTGTATTTTCTCTAATAAGATAGAGAAGCCAGTAATATGATAGGAAGTCATTAATACAATATAATCACAGCTGCAGATCAAGCTCATCTCTTTCTCTTTACCTTGTCAAGTGTTTCAATATTTTATTTTATAATGTGATGACCAGAACTGATCACTGTAATCTAAGTGTGGATCTGACTAATGCATTGTATAATCAAAGATTTCCCCTCAGACTAAGAATCGTTTGCATTCTATAGCTCATCCCATATCAGAGCCCAGCCTATCAGTTTTACCACCATGAGCATTTTTATTCCAAAAGGAATTCAAAGAGAAGAGAAAACTATGATGCAGTGAGAAGGAAGCACATTAAACAAGGAGACATGAAGCCTAGTCCTGGCTCCGTCATTCATTCTGTCATTTTTGGTAAATCACAATTGCCATTTTGCTAGGCCTGTTTCCTCATCTCTAAAAATGAGGATATTAGACTAGATGAACTACAAGGTCAGAGTTAAGAGTGTATAGTTCACTGGATCTAGAAATAGGGTGAAAAGGAAAAGAATTGTAGGCCTGGTGCCACTGCACTCTCAGAAGCACCTTGTGAGAATGAGACCCACACATGGATGGTTCTGCCATTATTCAACAGGACAATAAAGGTAAACATATAAAGAAATGATCCCATTTGGGAAGGAGACCAATTCTTTTCTTTTAAAAAGTATTATCTTTTTGATGTATTTTATTGTTATCACATCAGTTTCCTAATATATTCCTCCCTATTGGCTATCCAGAAAGCCATCAAGTGTAACAAAGATTTTAAAAAAAGAAAAGCAGCTTGACAAAACCAACCTGCGCATCAATTATGTTTGATAGCATATTCAATATTCCACATTTATAACCCTCTTTCTTCCCCTCCCCTCCCCAATTCAGGAGTGAGGAGAATGAGATGCATTTCCTCAAATCTTCTCTGGGGCCAAGTTTGATCATGTAATTGCATAAGTTTCATTTGCCAGAGTTTATTCTTACTGGTGGGGTTGGTGTTGGTGTTTCCATTTATATTGTTATAGTTCTTATATATGATGCAGAATCAAATGAGCAAAACAAGGCAAAAAATATATATGCATATATAGACATATATAGGTATAGTTCTTTATATATACTTTTCCCCTCATTTTGCTAATTTAATTCTGCATCAGTTCCTATAAGTCTTCTCTTACTTTTTTGAATTCTTAATATGCATATTTTATAGGGCACAAATATCCCATTATATTCATAAACCTCAATTTTTTAACCATTTCCCAACCATTAGGCACTTCTTTTGCTTCTATTTTCTACCACAAAAAAATACTGCTATAGATAAATCCTATGCAATATAGGATTATTCTTTTTGTCTTTGACCTCTTTGGAGTATAAGACTAACAAAAGAGAACTTCTGGATCAAAGAATACGCATATTTTAGTCACTTTTTAAAACATAATTGCTATCTTTCCCAAAAAGTTGAGTCAATATATAGTTCTGCCTACATTGTATGTCTCTTTACCCAAAACCGCTTTGATATTTACTATTTCCATATTTTGTTTTCTTTGCCAATTAATTGTGTGTGAAATATTTTACTGTGAATTTCTCTTTTTGTTAGTGATTTATAAAAATCTTTCATAAAGTTAATAGTTTACGCATTTAATTTTGAGAACATTTTTTCTCATATTGTTTTTCTACTAATCTGTTCAGTAAAATACTTAATTTCACATTTTCCATTAATGAGAACCAGTTCTTAGAGTTCAGTGTACAGTCACACATATTCTCTTTTGGAATGAAATCTGATATAGGAAAGAGATTAAGTGGGTCCGTGGTTTAGTTATCATAGTCAGACTCCTTCCTACTTTGGGCCTTTGCTATATAACGTACTATTATCCTCTGTAGGAATAAGAGGCCCTTAAAGGCTGAGGCATTCTGCTTCCAGTGCAACAGAGCTATCCCTAGTGGCTCTTCAAAAAACCATAGTTGATAGCAAGGCATCTTGTTAATGTGATTTTGCCTTCCAGTTATCTCAGGAACTTTCATTTTACCCTGCTCTGAATATATCTGATGTTTCCATGTTCATTCTACTCCTATCCCCTATCTGGTGCTTGAAGCTTGAAATCTAGGGAAGAAGTCAATTTCTTCTTCAGAATAACTACCCATTGAAACCTACTGTAATCCTCAGACCCTACTTCCTCCATTCTTACCCCCACCTTCTAGAATACTTGGACTCTGAACAGTTCTGCTTGTTGGCCAAATTTGATATAAGCATTAGATCTTGTCCCCAAACAAGGCAGCTTCATCTTCTGATGTAGCCTTGCATAGCTGGAAACTGGTCCCCACTAAAATAATCTCAAGTGAGAATCAGCAAGATGGGCCATTTGCTTTCAAGGAAGTATGGAAACATTATAATAAGAATCAAATGAAATATTAATCAACTATTTGTGAATCACCTATGAATTCAGCATGGCTATAAAAACCCTGAAAAAATGCATAATACCAAATGGATGTCTTTGCTATATAACATACTATTATCCTCTGAAAGATGGACATTTTACAATTGGACATTCAACAAATTTTTATTAAGTTCTTCCTAGGCAGAGTACTCTATTAGGTGCTCCATGAATGACTTTTTCACTTGATAGAGAATTTGTAATGGAAGATTTTGCTGTCAGAAGGGAGATGGCCAGAAGATAGCACGCACTAGCCTTCACTTAGGACTTTCAGGCAAGACCTGGGGTTGGCTCAGAGTATGATAGGTTTACATGTGGCCTAGTTGTAGACACAGTCACTCAGGAGACTCACCTGACCTCAGTGGATAGAACAGTATCTAAATCAACAAGCGTGATGAGAGTTGCAGCAGCCAAATTAACCAAAGGCTGCAACATTGCTCTTTTCCCTAAGGGAAGAAGCTAAAGACTAGGAAGAAAATTCACACACACGCAGTCTAATGGAAAATAACCAAGGACTAAGGAGAGAGATGTTATTTTTGAACTTTTAAAGAGGACATTATAAATAGCAGAGAAAGCGGAAGAGCAGAAATTAAAAACGATTTTAAAAAAAGCAAGTCGACAGTGGTCCTTTTAATATGACAATTTCGCTGTTTTTAAGTCCCAGCCTTGTGGACTTAATAGCTGAGCTCCAGTGAAATAGCCAAGGACCATGGGGTTTCAGCACTTAGTCACAGTGGCATTTTGGGTTAAACAATCATTGACTCAGCTGTGAAAAATGAGATAAATTAAAATTATTTTCTTCACAACGGCCAAGGGGCTTGGCAAGTAATATATTGAAGAAATTTCCTGGACATAATAGGTTACATTAATTTTCAACTGCAAAACAATTCCTTCAGCATTATTTTTCAAGGAGAGAGCAAGAAGAAAAAGGGGGGAAAACTCACACAAAACACCCTGTTACTTGCACTATTTACTTCTGGACAAAATGAGAAAACATGTTTCAAAGGGAGGATTAAGAAAGGCATATCAAGACACATGGCAAATCCTGACTGTAAAGAATTCTAGTTAATTGGTTGCCCATTTGCCTTCTCTAAAATGTGGCCAGTATTAATCCAAGAGCAATAGACAGAGATGACCTTCTTCAGGCGGTGATGGATAGCCCTCACAATTAACATTTTTTAAAATAAAAATCATTTTAAGGAAGAAAACTATTTTTATTATCATCTTTTCTTTTAAAAACATTAAAAACATTTGGAAAGAGACAAAGGAAAGTACCTGGGAAATGGGGATGAGTGAATCAGCCATCTCAGAAATCCCTCCTTAGATATGGACAAAGCTCAGAGCAGAAACCTTAGACAAGTGAGTTTGCCTCTCTGGGCTTCAGTTTACCAATCTATAAAATGGATTTCACTCCTGAGGTTCATTCCTCTCCAAAATGTTTTTCTAATTCAGTCACTAATGATAAAGACAAAACTGCCCTTAATTGTGGTAAATTGGAAGGACCGCCTCAGGTCCCCACGGTTTAGGAATCCTCGTTCTGTTGTGACAAAAGACCCAAATATAGCTTTGCAGAGTAGAAAGGAGGTAGTTCTGTTAGTTGGTGGTAAAAAGGACCAGAGACTAAAATGACTCAATGAATAACTGAAAACCGATGCCCTTGCTCCACACTGCATACCCAAACACAAAAATGAATGCTGCTTCACACTTATTCCCTAGCTCTATGGCTACACTTTCAAGAGTCTATATTCCCCATTTGTGGCATCTTCTTCATTCATAGTTGCCTTCATGGCAATCTGGGATGAGCATTTAAAGCAGAGTGCAACTCACAAAGGTTTGGCCCCAAGTCCTGACAAAACTTCATCTTTTCTAAACTGTATAAATTCTCTGTATGTCATATGTGTCTATAAATGATTGTTGAATTGGATTAATTAAAACTAGAAAGTAGCCAAGGAGGCCAAAAGTGTGATGTCTTTAAGAAATGTTCTCTCTTAAAGACACTAATTTTCTTTTTTGACTGGGGGTGCCATCATCCCTGGAACTAGCCTCAATCACATATTCTATGGGATGTCAGAAGTCGAAGAATACTTAGAAATCATCTAGTCCAATCACTCATTTTATAAACAAGGAAATGGATGCCCAAAAGGGAGAGCAAGTAAATGACATGAGCAAAATTAGAACTCAGTTCCATTGCTTGGACTGTTCATTACACAATCAAGCCCCTATAAAGGTCTTAGGCTCACCGTGCCTTAAAAGGAAGCCATTGTTGAAGGGCTGGGTTTCTCTGTGAACTGGTCTAGGGATCCTAGATGTAACACAAGAAATCAGTGTTAGGTGGTAGATGATATTGCATGAGCAAGAGAAAAGTGATTAAAATCTTTAAAAAAAATTTTATTAAAAAGACAGCTGGAAATCTGATATGAGCCATTGTTTTCCTCCTTAATTTCCTTTTCTGATTCATATAAGAAGTCAACGAGACCTTTCTTTTTTATGTGAGTTGTTATGTAGAGATGGAAGCATGGAATCCCTGCAAAATACAGGGACAGCCTCACCCAGAATTCCAGGGGGCCCACCCCCTGGAGAACTTTGGGTGAGGGGGCAGTTGAGAAGGGTTGAGACAGTTGCTTTCTGGGGGTTGAGGTGAGCAGAAGAGACTGCTTACTGGTCCTGACTTAGGGGGTTCACCTGAGTGGCCATTGTGGCATGGATTTTACTCAGGAGTTAGCCTGTTCATTAGGAGTAATTCTTATCAATATCAGTATAACAATTATTAAGTGATTTAGTGATTAGATATATTCACTATTAACAAGAGAGCCAGTGCAGTTAAGTGCCCTTCATCCCCTCCTATGGGGGGGGGGGGGAAGGACAGCTTCAACCTAACAGATCAGGGCCACCCTTTCCTTATCCAAAATCCTAATTACCCCCTCAAGGTTTTCTTTTACTTCTTAATATAAGCTTTATCTACAATATTTGTGCCTCTGAATTATTTGGGAATACTCACTGCTCAAGTCTGGTCATCTAGCTTGAATCCTGTCAGCTTCCAGGTTTAAGAAGATCATCTATCTCAAGCCTTCAACATTTAGATAACTAGCTTCTACTTTACTTTCTTTTTACTCTAGAACCTAGTGGGGAAGGGATATATATAGCAGTATGATCAATAGGGCAGTTGTTACTTTGGGGTGCTCTGGGGTCTTGCTGTATGGGATTTGGCAGACTTGTGCCACATTTTGGCTTATCACAGTTCCCCAATTTTTCAAAAGGGTGATAGAGATCTATGACACTTACCTTTGGCTAACTATAACAGTGGGGGATGCCTTGGCTTATGTACCATCAGGGATAATCATGACTGCCACTTGCTATGGGGCCCTAATGATTTTGAGGAAGGTACTGGCTTTCACAAAGGTTGAAGATACTAACCCGGTTGTGGAACAAATGTTAGAACACATGAAGACATTGATAGAGATAAACAAACAGATCAGAGAAGGGAAGGAATTAGATGCCAAGACGATTATGCAATTGAAAATAATAGAGAATACGGTCACAACGAAGAAGGGGGGTGAGATAAAGCAACAGATTAAAAATGAAAGCCCAGAAAAGCAAGAAGTTTTAGGGGCAGAGGCAGCTCCTATAACTATCCTTCCAATAACAGATAGGACAATTGTGCAACCAGATGCTGGAATCATTCATATAAGGGTTACAAACCTTTTACTGGGGGGGGGATCTAGAAATTTTAAAAAGGAGGTTCCCCCAGTTTTTTGTAAATCTACACAAGGCAGTCAAGGAATTTAAAAGGGCAATCAGGCTTTACAATCCGAATTTCGAGAACATAGAACTCCTGTTATCAGAATTGTTTACCCCTAGCGAGAAGGCAAAGTTTATCTCTGAAATGAGGAGCAATCCCAATCTTGCATCGTGGCCAGAACATCATCGAGATCTGGAGCTTTCATCTCATGCCAATATGTCATACCTTAGGAGATGCAGGGAAGATTTGGCAGAGGCGATGAGACTTCATGATAGAAGATCGAATGCATGGGGCTCATTTGAAAAGTTGAGGCAGGGGGAGGAAGAACACCGAGCATTTATCTAGACAGATTGTTGGAGGCTGGGGAGACTGGTTTTAGGGACATGACTGCTGAGGACAACATTCAGCAATTCAGAAGGCAATTTGTGAAGGGGAGTCTGAACTACATCCAGACATATTTTAGACTACATTGCCCACAATGGGAGACCATGCCCATTGACGAATTGAGAACAACAGCAGCTTATGTCCATGACTCCAGGGATAGTGAATCTAAAGCAGCTAAGACCTCTGAAAAAGATAGGGAGATTGCTGAGCTCAAAAAGCAATTGAAGGAAGCTCAGAAGGCCAAGGAGGTGGAAGAAATTAAAAATATGGCTCTGATGTCCAGCAATCAGAGGAGTCAAAGCAGGTCTAGGCAATCTTCTAGTGGCAGTGCAAACAACGCAGTAAAAATATGTTTCCTATGCTCCAAACTTGGCCACGTGGTTCAGGATTGTAGATTTAAGTCCCAGATTTACTTTGGAAATAGGAGTAATAATAATAACAACAGGAGGAACACATACTATAATTCCAATACAATAATAACACCAATAATAATAATAACAGGGAAAACAACAGCAAATACAGTGATAAGGTAAAGGCCAGATGTTGTGACCATGACTGTGCCAAGTTTAATAATTCCCCAAGCTTGTCAAAAATAGAGGAATACCTGTCCCAAGGAGCCAGGCCTCGTACCTTATGAACCGAGGAATCAGCCTTAGTTTCCAGAACAGATAAGGGTAGTGACAATGATGTGGCAGAGGAATGTGGGAAAGACGAAATGGGTGCAGAAGAAATTAAGAATTATGGAGTAGATGTAACACAAAGTTACAAAGATATGACTGAGGAGGAGTTGCAAATGGAGGAGGATATAATAGAAATTAAGGAGAGAATTTATGGGAAAGGAAACAATGATATGGGGTACACTGACCGAAAACTAGGCACATCTGCACAAGTTCTTGATAAAAGCTTGAAGAAGGCAGCATTCCTTGATTCTCACTATGGAGGGACAGAAACATTCTGTAGTAAGACTTTGGATCATTTACATGTACAGGAAGGCCAAGCAGCAAGAGCAATGATTTTAGACAGGTGTTCTAATGGGGATCTCTTAAAAATGAACAGTGTCAACAAGGGAGATGAGCTCCTGCAGACCACTGAGAAGGAAAGTGCTAAATTCTCAGACACAGGCACTACCTCTTTTATATCACCAACTAGGGATGCTGGAGGGGAAAGTGGAAAGTCTAGAAGCTACAATACTAGAGGAATTTTAAAGCTAGATCCTGGAGCTAGGGAATTTGTACCAAGTCTACTTCAGGGTCGAGTGCATGGAGATGTAGCACACTTTCAAGCCTGTGATACTCCAGAGAAAGCTGCCTTTGGAGTAGATTCTGAGTTAATTCATTTAAAGGAATTCAATTCCATAAATGTCAGTAGCCAAGAGAGGAACAAAATGACACCAATAGGAACAAAGGAAGAATCTACAACACTGACTTTGTTTCCTATGCAAAATACATCTAGAGTTAAGTTTCCTATTACTGACTATTACTAGGAAGCAAATACAAGAAGAAAGCATAGACTCATAGGATTGGGATGTGGTCATGAACCAAAAACACATTCCCAATTCTGAAGAATTTCCTTTAATGCAGAGGAATACTTCTCCTGAATCTAACTTTGCACAAGTCAAGCAAAGCATGTTCAGTGAAGAGAAGGACACTCTACCTTACTCATGGTCTGGAAAAACTGAAATACACTTTGACACTAATAGGCCCATGAACAGTCCAGGGATGCCAATTCAGGCATTGGCAGTCCAACAAGCCACTTTTGAAGGAGACTTGCCATTATTACACTCACAGAATCCTGAGCCAGCACAAACAGAAGTCCTAGAACAAGATCAATGGGATTTGGGGGACATTGAGATAGAAATGCCTTTGGTACCTATTGATCAGACAGCCAAAGACAGGGAACCTTTGGTTATGGTGACAATAGGAGATCAAATCTATCCTGCTCTTATTGACATTGGAGCAACCTGGTCTGTGTTGACATCAGCACCAGAAAATTGTGCACTAATGCGGTCTGTGAGAATAAAAGGAGCCACTGGGCAAATGGAGTCGGTGCGCAAGCTAAGATCTAAGATGGTGAAAATAGGCACAATGACTTTAGATCATTCCTTTTTGTTGATACCCAGTTGTCTATCCAACCTCCTGGGGAGGGATGTTCTCTGTAAGTTAGGTGCCACTATCCAGTGTGATAAGTCAGGAGCAGTAAGCAGTCTCTTCTGCTCACCTCAACCCCCAGAAAGCAACTGTCTCAACCCTTCTCAACTGCCCCTCACCCAAAGTTCTCCAGGGGGGTCCCCTGGAATTCTGGGTGAGGCTGTCCCTGTATTTTGCAGGGATTCCATGCTTCCATCTCTACATAACAGAGTATGTATCTTGCGTGGGAGGAAGATAGAATGGGGTTCAAGAAAGAGAAAATAAATGGATTGTTGGCAATAGTATTTTGACATCTACCTTGCTTTGACTGTTTCTGCTTAGAACCTCTTTTTCAAACATTTTGGTCAAATGTTTCAATTTTTTTCCCAAAAAACATTTTTGAGCACCTACTAGGTTCATGACACTGTTACATTCAAGAGACAAAAAAAAAAAAAACTAAAGAGAAGAAAAAATGATTCCTGTCATCCAGGAGTTTTCTTTATTCAGGGATTAAGCTGTTCAAATAGATAAGTAAATAGAACAGTTTCAGAAGAAGGGCATTATTAGGTATAGGGAACATGGAAGGGGATTTGTAGGACAAAGAACCTGAACTGAGCAGTGGATTCTAAGCAAGATTGTTTTGTTTGGTTCATTGCAATCTTCTGTTCAGCTGCAAAAAATGGAAGTGTTTAAGAAAAAAGAATATCATAGCATCTTAAATCTAGAGTTGTATAAGATTTAGAGGCCATTTATTCCAACTCCCTCATTTTAAAGATGAAGAAACTGAGACCAAAGAGTTTAATTGATTTCTTCAAGGTCACACAGAAGAGGCAAGAATTAAGCCTGTACCAATCTATAATCTAAAGGTGGTAATGCGTCTTTGGGGACAGAGGAGTGAAGCATGTATGGCCATGCCATCAAAGGTTTTGCACCAAGTCAGTCTGGATCTTTTTTCAAAATTTGTCCAACAGTAAGAGTGTGGCCTAAGTACTTCATGAGAGATATAAGGAGGTGAGGAATTAAAATATGGGAGATTTAATAGTTTAGGGAAAAGGCTTAATCTTAATCACTTTCACAGTGCCTTATCTCTGGCTAGTCTTTTTCATACTCTATTTTCGAACTCACACACCAGTGCCTCCTACCAGACCTTTGCTCATGTGCCAAAGCTAGAACCCAGGTCCAGAGTGTATTTGGAGGCCCAAGGAGCCACCTGAAAGGCTTAAGGTGAATTGACCTCCAGTTTTCTTTAATGAGTTACCTTAGGTTTTTAGTAATAGGTTAATATACATTATCATGTATGATATTCATGATATTCATAACAGTAGATCAAAGATATATTTTTATTTTCACTTTCCACATGAAGAAACTGAGGTTTTGAGATAGGTTAAAATGATTTCAATAAGGACCTAAGACAAATAAGCAGTAGAAGCAGGACTAAAATTTAGGTGTAATGATTCCTTTTTCCATAATAAATCTTCATTTATTTATTCATTTATTATGCCATGTTCTGGAATAAGCAAAGCACTGAAGACACAGACACAAAAAAATGGAAAAAATTTTTGCCCACAGGTAGTGGACATTCTACTTAGGCAAATATAATCTATTTCTGTACATAAAATGAAAAATTATATATACACACAAAATGATTTGAGGACACTAGTAATCAGGAGACTCAACAAAGACCTGGAGGAAGTGGATGTTAAGCTGAGCTTTGAAGGAACCTAATTATTCTAAAAGGCAGGGGTACAGAGGGAGTACATTGTTAGGCATTGGGGACAAATTGTACAAAAACACAGAGGTAAGTAGTAGAGTATAAAATAAGAGGGAAACAAGTGGGGCAATTTGACTATATTACAAAGTGCAAGGAAGGCAATAATATATAATAAACTTAAAAACATAAACATAGGCTATGGAGCTATATTTTAAAGAACTTTTCCAAATTAAGGAGTTCATTTCTTAAAGACAATAGTGAACTACTAGAGGTTTTTGGGGGGAAAGGAGAGTTCATGAGCAAAGCTATGTTTTATAAATATTAATTTGGAAGCTGGGTTGAAAATGGATGGGAGAGGAGAGACAATGAATGCTAGAAGACTAATTAAGAAACTGTTGCAATAGTCCAGGTAAGAGAGGAAGGGAGCCTTTACAGGGGTAGGTATGATAGGAATGGGGATAAAAAGATAATTGGTGTAAGAGTTACCATAGAATAAAAATTGATAAGGATATCAATGTGTGAGGGATGAAAGAAAGGGAAGACATTATGAAACCGTTTAGGAGATGTCAGGAAGAGGTGTTTTGGAATTCTATTTTGATCATATGGTTTTGAGATGGCTAGGAGACATCACAGTTGGAAATGTCTAATAGGCAGTTAGTTATGGGAGACAAAGGCTCAAGAAAGAGATTAGGGATGAATATAGAGATCTAGTTGCCATCTGTGTGGAGATGATAATTGAACCCAGGAGACAGGACTGATAATATTGCCAAGAAGAGTTTAGTGAAAGAAGATGGCCTATGGCAAGACTTTAGGGCACACCCATGGTTCTTTGTGTCCAGACATGGATAAATATCTAATCAAGGACATTGAGAAGAAATAGCAAGGAAGATAGGGGAAGTATGAAAAAGTAATGTCATAAAACCCAGAAAGGAGAGAATATTCAGGAGAAAAGAAGAATTAAGTATAGAAAGCTGAAGAGAGGTCAAAAAATATAAGAACTGAGGAAAAGCCATTGGACTTGATGATTATAAAATCATCCTTGAATGCAAATTGACGGCCTTGAATGCAAAATAATGAAGTTGGAAGCCAAATTGTTTATTGAAAAATTCATGGAGGTAGAGGAATTGGAGACAAAATAAATAGATTGTGAAATGTAGGATAGGTATAAAACAATTTGAAGGTAAGGTCAAGTGATGTGTCTTTAAGATGAGGAAGATCTGAGAATGTTTATAAGAGGAGGAGAAGAACTCATCTATGCAACATCTCTTGAATATGTCTTTTATCTCCTCTAATAGTGCCACCATTCTATTATGGTGATAACTTGCTGGTGGGTCTATGTGCCTCAAATATCTTCTCATTCCAGTATATCCTTCTTTCAAGTCCCCGCTTTTTTTTTTTTGGAAGTGGGAAATCAATTAGTTCATTGCAATAAATTATAATTACAATAGTACTATTGTAGTAGTATGAAAGAATCTATGTCTCATCTTCTCCCCTAACCTTCTGAGGCCAGCCATGTGATATTAATTATATGTATAAAATCATGCAAAACATTGCCATATTAGCCATATTGTAAGAAAAAATTTAAATGAGAAATCATATTTCAAATTGTACCCAGAGTTCATCAGTTCTCTCTCTGTAGGTAGAGAGCTATCAATGTAAGTACTTTGGAATTGCCTTGAATCACTGTCTAGAAGTAACCAAGAGTTTCACAGCTGATCCTCATTAAAACATTATCATTGGGCAAAATTATCTTCTAGTTCTTCTCAATTCACTATGCATCAATTCATATGGATCTTGCCATGTTTTTTCTGAAACTATTCTTCCCCTCATCATTTCTTGTAGCACAATAGTATCTTATCACAATTATATGATATAACTTGTTTAGCCACTAACCAATTGATGTCAATTCTTTACCACCACAAAAATAACTGATAAAAGCTTTTATTGTGATGTAATTTCTTTTCCTTTTCCTTTATCTATTTGGGAATACAGACCTAGTAGTGCTATTACTGAGTCAAAGGCTCTGCACAGTTTTATATCCCCTTGGGTACAGTTCCAACATTTCTTCAGAATGGTTGGACCCATTAAAGTGATTTTCCTAAAGTGCAGGTATACCCATATCATGCCCCTACTCAATAAACTCTAATGGCTTCCTTTTGCATTCAGAATCCAATACAAAATGATCTATTTGGCATTCAAAGCTTATCATAATCTGGCCACCTTCTAACTTTTCAGTCTCCTTACACCTTACTCCTTGACAGGTAATCTTTGATTCAATGTCACTGGCTTCCTGGCAATTCCATGGAGAAGACACTCCATATTTCAGGACCAGAATGTCCCTCAAACTTTGAATATTCTTCCTGATCTCTTCTTCCTATTAACCTCCCTAACTACCTCTAAATTTCAAATATATTATTTTTTTTTACTGAAAACTTTCCCCAGTCCCTCTTAATTCTAATGTCTTACCTCTGTTAATTACTTCCTATTTATCTTGTGCATGACTTGATTTTCATACATTTGTTTGTGTGTTGCCTCCCCCATTGGATAGTAAGCTCTTCAAGGGCAGGGGCTGTCATTCAACATTTTTTTAATTGCTTGATTAAATTAATTAAGTGGATAGGGAAAAATTGATGATGAGAGAGATGGGCTATGATTATTGGGTTAAGTTGCTGAAAGAAAACTGAAATAGAGTATCATAGTGCAAAAAAAAAGGAATTTAGAGTGAAGAAATAGGATTTGAATATTAGTTCTACTACTTGGTAGCTTTAATAACAATTTTAATAGTAATAGCATTGATATAGTGCTTTATATTTTGCAATTTGCTTTTCAGATAGTATCTCAGTTGATATTCAGTGGAACTTTATGAGGCGAGTGCCATTTTTATCTTCATTCTATACATGAAGAAACAGGCTAAGAAAAGTGAAGTGACTTACTCAGGGTCATGCAACTAATAAGTATCGGAGATGAGGTTTGCACTTAGGTCTTCCTGACTCCAAGTCCAGTGATCTATCTATTTGGCACTAAGCTGTGATGATCTTGACCTCCCTCCCCAGGTTCTCAGTTTTCATTTTCTTGTTTATAAAAACAAAGTGGTTGGCTTAGATAATCACTAAGATAATCACACTCCTACTTCTAAATTCTATGATTTTATAAGAAGCTGTTTGATGGCTGATGAACTTCTAGTCATCCATTGATATTCCTCTATAATCAGTCATCTGATAAACTGGACATCTCCCTTTCCTCCACTCAAATTGAAGAGAAGGGAATTTTACTAGAGATCTATGAGAAAAATGTCATATAAGTAAAATGTTTCATATTATTCAGAAAAAAAGATTAGCTCCACCTGAAACTCAGTATGTTCCCAAAGTCAACAAAAAAAATACACACACACACACACACACACACACACACACACACACACATATATGTTATCATTGGCTATTCAAAAACAAGTAGATAGCTTTGTTCTTCAGAAAGTGTGTTGAAGAACAATTTCCCTGTATTGGAAACCTAATGTCATAACAGAAAGACCTGCATTTAATCTGTGAATCTGCTACATACTATCTGTTTGACCTTGGAAAAGTCATAGCTGAAAATGAATTTATGACTTACACCTAACAAAACACTTGACAGATGTACAGAAAGCAAAGACAGACTATACAATGAATTGTTGCTGAAAAGAAGTAGAAGAATAATCTCCAGCCCTTTCCATCTTTATTAGCCAGCCCTGTCTTTGTCACCAGCACAGAACAAAGGAGCTTGGTGGAGGAAGTGTGACAATCATTTCTTCATCACAGTGAACTCAATTTTTTTCCCATTGAAGATGTAGGTATAGGGATATAATTAGCCAAAGGGTTATTATGAAAATTAAATTTTTGACTATAGATAAAAAATTGAACTAAGAGATTAAATAAAAGAAAAAAGAAGATGGCAGAGTATAGAATGTACTATAGAAGAACTCTCCAAACATTCCCCTTTGAAGAATTTCAAAATAATGTATCCAATCAAATTCTGAAGTGGCAGAATCAACAAAAGGTCAGGATGAGAAATGATTCTAAGGTTAAGACAACTTAGGAGGTTGGTAGTAGAGGCTGGTGATGCAGGAGTTCGGGCTGGCCCAAATGCATTACAAGTGGTGGGATTTGGTGTTGGCACTAGAAATAGCAGTAGCTGTAAGAGCTCATGTGCCAGAAATGGGAAGGAGATCAAGCAACTGGTAAGAAAGAGATTGCAGAGGACCCATGTGCTATTATCACTCTTTGCAGATGATATGATGATTGAGAGTTAGCAATAACAACAACAATAAAAACTAATCAAAACAATTAGCATCTTCAGGGAAGGATATTAAATAAACTAATATAAAGGATCAGTATTTTTGTATATTGCCAATAAAACCTAGTAGGAAGAAATAGAGAGAGATTCTATATAAAATAACTGCAAACATTATTAAATCTTTGGGAATCCATGTGCCAAAATAAAACCAGGGACTATATGTTAAAGTCTGGCTTAATCCTTAGTACTGCTTGGAAATCTTCTACCTTATTGAATGTCCACTTTTTTCCCCCGGAACAAATAAATTCAGTTTTTCTGGATAGGTGACTCTGGGTTGTAAACCCAAATCTTTTGGCTTCCTGAATATCATATTCGATGCTTTTCAATCCTTTAATGTAGATAGCACTCAGTTCTGTGTGATCTTAATTGTAGCTCCATGGTATTTGAATGGTTTCTTTCTAGCTGCTTGTAGTAATTTCTCCTTGGCTTAGTGGTTCTTGAATTTAGCTATTACTTTCCTGGAAGTTGTCATTTAAGGGTTTCTTTCTGGAGGTGATCTGTGAATTCTTTTGATTTCAATTTTATTTTCTTGTTTGAGGATCTCTGGGCAGTTTTCTTTGATAATTTCATGTAATAGGATGTTCAAGATTTTATCTTGATTATGATGGTCAAGTAGTCCAATAATTCTTAAATTGTCTCTCCTAGATCTATTCTCTAGATCAATTGCTTTTTTCAATAAGATATTTCATGTTTTCCTCTATTTTTCATTCCTATAATTCTGTTTTATTATTTCTTGATTTTTCATAAAATTATTGGATTCTAGGTGTTCAATTCTGATCTTTAAGATCTGATTTTCCTCTTTCAGTTTTTGGTTCTCCTTTTTCAGTTGGCCCATTGCTCCTTGTATCCCTTTCATTTCTCTTTCCCACTTTTCCTCTGCCTCTCTTACTTGGTTTTTGAAGTCCTTTTTGAGTTCTTCCAGAATCTATGTCCAATCCATATTTTTCTTTTGGACTTTAAATGAGTTTGATTTGCTTACACTGTAGGTATAGGTATAGGTAGGCTCTGTTTTGTGGGAAGTTGGGATACCCTCTTAAAGTTCAATCCTTCCTTGATGCTATTCTCAACTTATTTTCTAGTTTTTTACCAGTTTCAACTCTTGGAGGATGATGTGATGGTCTGAGGGCTGAGAGCTCTGAGAGTGCTAATTCAAATGACCCTTGACAATCTGACGACTCAAAGACTTACCTTAGGCTTGCTTGTAAGCTTTTGGTCTTACTTTGATCTTGATCAGGTCATGAACCACTTAAATTGTAATCTCAGGCTTAGGTATAAGTTTTTGGTCTTACTGTGAACTTGTTCTACTTGGGCATACCCTTGATTGCCCTGTCCTGGGGCTCCACCCTAAGCTTAAGGTAAAAAAGATCTGGGTCCCTGCTTGGTATTATCAGCCACCCCAAACTGTGAACCATGTTCACATTCCAAGCCTAGACTGGGATTCCTGACTTCACTCTGAGCCCACACGGATCAGCCCACTTCAGCCTAGACTACTCCAAGCTGAGACTCCAGATTTCTTCACAGGTTGAGAATTTCATTGGATGTGGGTTGGGTTGGACCACTATTTGCCCAGGCAGGATCTCAGAATCTGAATTTTGGCTTGGTCTTAGGTTCTAATCCTGGGATAGAAGATGCAGAGTGGAGGTGTGTAGCTTGTTATTTGCTAGTTCTTCCTACCTTGTTACAGCCTCTTGGCTCTGCTTCCCTCTAACCCATGTGTCCCAGATGGTCTCTGACTACCTTTTGTGTTTTTCTTTCCTTGAAGTTGTTTCACTCTATCTCCTTGTTGGTTTTTTCAATCCTATATTTGTTTTCTGGTGATATTTTAATATTGGTTGGAGAGGGTTCTTTTTTGACTTGAGCTACTCTGGTTTACTCCACCATTTTGGCTCCACCCCCCAGAAGTTCACCCACTATATGAACACAATTACAAAACACTTTTTGTACAAATAAAGAATGATCTAAATAGTTGGGCAAATATTAATTGCTTGTGGGTAGTCTAAGGAAATATAATGAAAATCAATTTTATATAAATTAATTTACTTATTCAGTTTCATATCAATCAAAACTCTCAAAAATATTTTGTAGGGCTAGAAAAAATTACAAAATTAATCTTGAAGAGCAAAAGGTCAAGAATATCAGGGATATCAATGAAAATATGTGAAGAAATATGGCCAAGAGGTATTAGATTTAAAACTGCATTAAAAATGGTAATCATCAAAACAATCTGGTACAAAGAAATAAAGTGGTCAATCAGTAGAATAGATTAGGTACACAATATACAGTGGCAAGTGAGTCTAGTAATTAAGTGTTGGGCAAATTCCATAATGTAAGATTTTGGGTTAAGAACTTATTTCTCAAAAATTGGAAAGCAATTTGGCAAAAACTAGGTATAGAATAATATCTGTCACCATAGACAAAATAAAGTCAAAATAGATGAATGATTTAGATTTAAAAGATGATATAATAAGCAAATTAGGGGAGAATAGCAAATTACCTGTCATTACTATGGAAAAGAGAAGAATTTATAATGAAATAAGAGAGGATCACAGGAAGTAAATGGATCATTTTGATTGAAGTAATTTCAAAAGTTTTTGCACAAACACAACCAATGCAGTGGAAATCAGGAGAACAGGAAATGGGTTGGGGAGGGTATTTATAGCCTTTCTTTGATAAAATCTCATTTTTTAAATATATAAGAAAGAGAGCCAAATTTATTTTTAAAAATATAAGAGCCATTCCCTATTTGATAAAAATCAAAATAATATGAATAGGAAGTTTTCTAAAGAAAAAATAAAAACAATCAATAGTCAACTAAAAAAAGCTCTAAATTATTATTGTTTAAAGAAATACAAATGAAAATATCTCTGAGGTGCCACCTCATACCTATTAGGTTGACTAATATGACAGAAAAGGAAAATGACAAATGCTTGAGGGTGTAATAAAAACAGGTACATTAATACACAATTGGTAGAATTGTGAACTGATCCATTAATTCTGGGGGAAAATTTAGAACTGTGCCCAAGAAATTACACTACTCAGTCTATATTCTAAAGAGATCAAGGAAAAATAAAAAGTAGCTATTTGTTTATATATATATATATATATATATATATATATAAACTTTTTTTGTGTGTTCCCAAAGAGTAGAAAATTGAGAGGAATTGGAGAATGACTGAACAAGTTGTGGTATAGAATTGTAATGGAATACTATTGTCTGATAAGAAATGATGAGCAAGATAGTTTGAGAAATATCTGGGAAGACTTATATGAATTCATGCAAGGAGAAATGAACAGAAGCAGTAGACACTGTACACAATAATTATATTGCAATATTGATCAACTGTGAAAGATGTGGCTACTATAATCAAGATATTGATTTAAGACAATTCTAAAGGATCCATGATGAATAAAAGCTATCCACCTCAAGATAGGGAACTGATAAATTCTGAGTACAGTTTGAGAGCACATTTCTAAAATTTTTATTGCCTTTATTCTTATTGTTTTTGTAACATGGCTATTATGGAATTTTGTTTTGCCTGCCTTCACACGTGTACTTAATTGCTTGCCTTTTCAATGGGTGGGGAGGAGTGAAAGAGAGAGAAATTAAAATCCAAAATTTTTAAAAAAGGAATGTCAAAATTTTAAAAATATAATTGAGATTGCCCTGGTCAAGATGATGACCAACTAGCAGCAAAAGTTGAAACTGCTTTGATAATCCCCCCAAAACAATCTTTTAAAAGAAACTCAAAATGACAGGAGTCAAAAATCAACAGTAAGACAGAGTGAGGGGGATTTACAATGGAACACAACTTGAAAAGTAGGCAGAGATAGTTGATTTTCATGGGATAAGGAGGAACTGGAAGCAAAACTGCATAAAGAAGAGTGCTGGCTCACTAACCCCCCATCTATTGTTCCAGATTCTATGACCAGGCATAGGCTAATTTAGGAATCTTGAATAAGGTTACACCAACAAAATAGCAACTCTGATGTACCACTAAAATTTCCATACCCTGGTAACAGCCCATACTGAGGTCCAGAAGGCCATAGTACTGAGCCTTTTTGAGGCTGTGCTGGTGCTGTGAAGACCTAGCCCCAGGACAAAATAGCTCACAATTCTGATTCCTGTAAGCCAGCAATTGAGGAAACAGAATAAGCAGCTTTCAGATTTTCTACTCCACAGGCACAAAAAGGCTGGGAAAATTAGCAAAAAGCAAAAGAATCACGTAACCCTCAAAAATTTCTATGATGACAAAGAGTAAAGCATAGAACCAACTGGAAATAGTGAGATCAAAAAAACCACATGCAAAATTTCAAAGAAAGTTGGGAATTGGTCTCAAGATCTGGAAGAACTCAGAAATTCAAAAATAAAATAATGCAGGTTGAAGAAAAATGGGAAGAAAATGGGAAAAAGTAATGCAAAAAGAAAATAATAGCTTAAAAAGTAAAATTGGTCAAATGAAAAATAATAGAATTGATCTTCTATAAAAAGAAGCAAAGAAATCCAATGAAGAAAAGAGTGTCATGAAAAATAGGAAGAAATGGAAAAGGTATGTCAAAAGGTCAGAGAAGAAATTCAGTCTTTAAAAATTAAAACCAGGCAAATAGAAGTTGACAAATTCATGAAACATTAAGAAGCAATAAACAAATTCAAATAAATGAAAAAATAGGAGAAAATATGAAATATGTCATTGAGAATACAACTGACTTTGAAAACAGATCCAGGAGAGACAATTTGGACTACCTGAAATTCATGACCAAACAACAACAACAAAACCTGCACATCATAGTACAAACAATTACATTACAATGAGGTGATAACATATAAAAATTCATGGGATACAGCCAAAGCAGTACATAGGGGAAAATTTATATCTCTGCTTGCTCATATCAACAAGGTAGAGAAAAAATGGATTAATGAATTGGGCAAGCAATTAAAAAATAGAAAAAGAACAAATTAAAAATCCCCAATTAAAGAAAATTGGAAATTCTAAAAATCAAAGAAGAAAGTAAAATTGAGAAAATAAAAGAACTATTGAACTAATAAATAAAACTAGGAGCTGGTTCTATAAAAAATATAATTGTTAAATATTTAATGAAATAAATAAAAATATAATAATAAAAAGATCAGCCTACTAACTAGTCCAAGAAGGAATAAATCAGAGACCAGTTCCATGGACGTGACCTTGTACAGTGAACACTGAGTAGACCTATAATTTGAGAGTAATATTATGGAGAGGAACAGACTCAGCCTAGCTGAGCAATCTACTCACCAGAGACACTGTGCCCAAAAGTTCCATGTGAGGTTACCATGAGAAAGGAAAAGAAACTGGGCTCTTAAAGTAGAGGTATGAACTACTTTGGCACAAATATTCCAAATATGTCTGTGTGTGCATGTCACTCTCATTGTACTCATAGTTTGCTGCCATTCTTCCTATAGTTAAAGTGTGTTTATGGGAGAGTGCACACCAGTAAGTAAGTAAGTAAATAAGCAAATGTTTTGTAGCTATTTTTATCATATCATCTTCTTAAAACATTTTAACTTGAGTTAATTGTTTCTATGAATGACTATTAGGCACAGTGGATAGAGTGTTGGACATGAATTCAGGATGATTCATCTACCTGAGGTAAAATTTGGCCTTAGACACTTACTAGCTGTGTGACACTGGGCAAATTAATTGATTCTGTTTGCCTCAGTTCCTCATCTATAAAATGAGCTGGAGAAGGAAATCATAAACCATAAACAAACTCAAAACCATTCTGATATTGAGGGTAAGAAAATTTCAAAAGGGGGTCATGAAGAGTCAGACAAGACTGAAAACAACTAAACAACAACACTTTGGGGTTTGTGACCTAACATTTTACAAGTTTGAACTTCACGGGTAGTTCCTTGAAGTCATAACTATATTACATTATGAAGTGTTGTGTTGGTGAAAAAAAAGGAGGAAGGATATAAGAGAAAGGAAGGGAAAAGGAAGGGAAGGGAGGTAACCAAGGTAGCCCCCAGCCCCCTGGGAAAATTAACCTGAGCCCTTCAGAGCAGAACAAAATCAGGCTAGACTATAGGGATATTAAGGTTGGTTTATTTTAGGTTTAGTAAAAGAAAGGTTTGGGAAAGCTAGGAGTTCGATCTCTGGGGCAAAAGGCTCTCCAGAGCAAAAGGCTCTCTCTGGGGAAGAAGGCTTTCCAGGGGAAAAGGCTCTCTCCTCCCTTCTCCAAAAAAGGCCCTAAAACCCCTGCTCTCTCTTCTTTTTATACTTTCTCAGACACTGAGGAAGTTATGGTAGAGAGTCCTGGGAGATGTAGTGTTCCAGGGTTCAGAGCCATTTCAAAATGCACAGAAGGGACCCTTCACCTTCACTTCTTTAAAATATTTATTTTTTGTCATGTTGCCCTCCATTTTGTAAAAATATGAAAATACATTGAAAAAAATTAGTACATTGATAATCAAAGTAACAATTCAGTGAAGAGTGCTTATTTTTTACTAAATGCCCCCCATTAAAAAACTGATAGAAATTGAATACAAACTGAAATATACTATATTTCATTTTCTTCTTTTTTCCATTTGAGATCTCACAAAATGACTAATATAAAACAATGTTTTACATGATTACACATGTAAAACCTATTTCAGATTGCTTGCCATTTGGGGAGCAGAAAAGGCAGGGATAAATGGAAAGAGGGTCAGAAGAAGGGAGAGAATTTGGAACTCAAATTTTAAATGAATCTTTAAAAATTGTTTTTACATATAATAGGGGAAAATAAAAAAATAGTATTTTTTAAAAATTCCTGATTGTTGTATAAAAGGGGTTAAATTTATGAATAATAAAAGTGCCCATCTATTTCAACTTTTTACATAACTTTTTCATAATGAAATTAACAGTCATCCACAATACAATATACAAAGAAAAGAAAAATAAAATGACTGCATTTCAGATTGTAAATTTTTATTCTATAAAGTTTTAAAGTGTCTACAAAATTAAACATAGTATCATCTACCCTACTTGTCTCTGTCTCCCTCTATTCTTCTTTGTATATTTTAATATTTCACTGAAGCATACTATTCTATGAATTCAGTTCACTCAACTAAGCTTATTTGTAATAAGTTTTTTTCCTCTCAATTTTTATTTGTATAAGAGTTGGGGATTAAAGATATTTAAGAATAAGTGATTGCAAAAAAAGAGGAAATATGGAACATTTAGAAAATAAACATAAGAAAACAGAAGTTCAGAAGGAAGCATAGACAAATGGGACAATTTTGAAAGTAATGAATAAAATTCACTATGTAAATAAAAGTCTACCCTAGATATTTGGCACTTTCTGAGGGAGTCATAGCTAAAAGGAGGAAATTCTTAGCCATTGGCTATAAGACAACTAACTAAGGAGTTTTATGGACACAGGATGAAAGAGCAGATTGAGAAAATCTTTCAGCATCCACATTAATATTCTCCATTGGATTCATCCAGACTTTTTACAGCCAATATCTTCTTCTCCTTGACAAACAGACAAAGAAAGCTAACCAAATGAACCTAAGTGTGAACTTATTTGGTTCTCTATAAAAGCTTTAATCTTAGGATTTCTGAGTGAACTGTCCTGTTATGAATGTTATCATAATAAAAGACCATAATAATAAATAAAGGGTTTAGTAATCAGCTCTCTAGAAAACAAAAATTATACACATGACACATCACTAAATTTAATATGCATTATCAACATTTTTCCATCCTTTCCTTAGGTTTAGATAATCAACAAAACTGAACAAAAAATAAGTCTGATTTACTGTGTTTTCCAATTCCTGAGGTATATATGATCATACTGAAAAATTTAACAATTAGCTTTCTGAGTTTATGCCAGCATACTGCTGAAGCTTTCCTTTATCACCTAGGGGGAGAGAGACAGAGAGAGAGAGAGAGACAGAGAGAGAGACAGAGAGAGAGACAGACAGACAGACAGACAGACAGAGACAGAGAGAGACAGAGACAGAGACAGAGAGACAGACAGACAGACAGAGAAATTGCAGAGTTAGACTCATTAAGTTTAAGGACAGTCTCTACAAAACATAATCACTCAATAAGTGATCCTGATCCTGATGAGGAAGACAAAACTTAAACATTATGGGTACAAAAGAACTTTGCAAAGCATTAGCAATATATATATATATATTATATTGNGAACTTTGCAAAGCATTAGCAATATATATATATATATATATTATATTGTATATTATATATATATATATATATATATATATAAGATTTTAATAAAACCCACCAACCCAAGTTGCAGTCAGAAGACCTTTAGTCCTTTTTTTTTAAAATTAAAATAATTTTTTGTGGGGCACTTACAATTAACATAGTTGAACAGTGGGGGATCATGATAAATAAAAACTTGATTATGATTTTTAAAAAGCCTATATATATTTATATATTTAATAAATATATAAATATATATGTAGGCTTCTGTTATGGAAGAAAGATAACCACAGATATAATTAGTATAATACTTATACTGAAGGGGAGGGTACTCAGTTTCTGCTTTAGGAAAATGATTGAGTTGGACTTAGGTGCCTAGGAGATAGGATATTGTAGTGAAAAAAAAAATAGCCTTGGATGAACTTGGCTTCAAACCAGTCTTCATAGCTTTGGACAAGACTTCCTCTTTCTGGACCTTAATTTCCTCATCTGTTAAATGCAGAAGGTACGGTAGGATATAGTATTTTTTAAATCCCTTTCTAGTGCCAAACCTATGATGCTAAAATTAAGTTTCAGAAGATATTGGTACTATATCACATGCAAATTACATATGAAGAAAGATGGTAGTAAATGGCTCAGTTTATATCAACTGTTTGGGCACTTGGAGGAGGTTTCATAAGAGAACCAGACATATCAGTAAGGCATAAAACAATAGAAATTTTGTTAGGGTGTGTTTTACCTCACACAGAGGGAAGCTCTAAGCTATAAATGGAATAAATGCTTAGGAAAAAAATAGGCATCAATGACAGAGACATTTAGTATACAGGATACTATCAAGTCTCTGTTACTATAGGGGAGGAGATTGCCAGAGTTCCATATCCAAAGTATGAATTTAAACAAACAAACAGAAAGTTCCACAAGAATACACAAAGAATGAGTGCCAGAAATAAGGTTAGAGGTGAGATCCTCAGAGTTCCAATCAACTTCATCACAATTTCCTGTCATAATAGTAGGGTCCATAAGGACCAGGTTTATATAGGCCTCCAGAGGGCCTCATAGAATATCTTACACATAATAGGGACTCGGATAATGTTTGCAGATTACTGCTTCATTTATTGAGGTAATGCTAACTGGTATGTCCCCTTCTGGCTCAATAGACCTTGGCTGAGGTCTGGAGATAACCCATCTGCTTTGGCTCAGTGATTGGCAATTGTTTCTCTGGCTTCAGTAGGCCCCATTCTTGCTTTTTCTAATACTGTTGTAAAGGCTTTGCCGTCAAGGAGGATGGGAAAGGTTCCCCTGTGGGAATCCAGCCTGTTGTTCTCTTGTGCTTGGATGTTTTATTTACCATTTGGAAAAGGGAAAAAAGAAGTAGGACATAAAAGAATGAAAACTGCTAGAACTAAGCATGCTTTAGGAGGTACTGAAAGACCAAAGGCAGGCACAGTCAGAAGTGAAAACAAACAGCTTTGCAAAACCATTTCAGAAATTGTCTTGCCATCAAAATTTGATTCAGCCTTAGAAATTCTCACTGTGTCCACCCACTGAATACTGTTGTTGTCCCCGAAAACCTTTAGTTCCTATTACTGGTCTCAATAAGTCCCAGAATGTAATAGGTGGGAGTCTATTTGAAATCATCTAGTCCAACTCTTATTATTTTTACAGATGAAGAAACTGAGGTCCAAAGAGGAAGAATTACTTCCCCAAGGCCAAGGAGGTAGTGAATAATTTTCCAGTCTTAGAGGACATTACTCTCCTTTCTTTCAGTCTATGCTATGACCAAACTGGCCATCTCTCTTTTCTTCACTCCTGATACTTTGTTTCCCATCTCTGTGTCTTTGTGATGGTCATCTACCATCCCCAAAATGTTCTGACTCATAGGATAATTCTCTTCCTTCAAGATGGAGCTCAAGTACCATCTTCTGCATGTTTTCCTGATTTCCCCCAACTTCCTCTGCCATTCCTCCCTAACCACCTTGTATTTGATTTATTCACTTTATATTTATGTTGTATATAATTTTATGTGAATGTATTGTCTCCCTACTAAAATGTAAGTTAATTGTGACTATGCTAATTCATTATTTAGACTTGTATCCCAAATGGCTAACAATAGTAGGCATCTAATGAATACTTACTGATTGATGATTCACTAAGTGGCAAAGCAAGACAAAATTTTAGATTTTTTTGATTTCAAGTCAAGGACACTTCATGGTTCACCAGTGATGGACAAACTTTTTAAAGAGGGGGCCAAGGAAAGGAAATGCTCATCTGTCAGTCTCTTTCTAAGGCAACTCTTTTGAAGTTTCATTGTATTGTATCCTACTCATTAGGAATAATGTCACACAGCCAGATAGAACATTTGCTCCCCCACCCCCATCCCCGCATCTGACCCGCAGGCCATAGTTTGCCCATCACTGTGCTCCACCATAGTGACTTTCACAGTGTTGATTAATAGAATGTTGGAGTCCAAAGGCAAGTTTAAATTTCAAATCCAACTCCTCTCATTTTTCGGGGATGGAAACTAAGCCTTTCCAAAGGTAGTCATTAATCGAGATCACGTCGCAGTGGAGGTAGGACTATAATCCAAGTTCCCTGATTTCTAGGCCAGTGTTCTTTCCATCAATGACCTCAGCATTGGAGCTCCAACAATTTTTATTATTGTTGTTATTGTTCAGTTGTTTCTGTTGTCTCTGAGTCTGCGTAACCCCATTTGGGGTTTTCTTGAAGAAATACTGGATTGGTTTGCCATTTCCTTCTTCTATTCATTTTATAGATGAGAAAACAAAGGCAAAGTGGGTTAAGTGACTTGCTCAGAGTCTGAGTAAATGTCTGAGATTGGTTTGAATTTTAGCCTAACTCTTCCTGATTTCAGACTGGGTACTCTATTCACTCTACCACCTAGCTACACATAATTTAGTCTCTTTTAATTATATATTAAATATATTTCTCCTTTTCCTTCCTCCCATTGCTAGTGTACTTGTCCCCGAATCAAAAATTCTAAAATTTTGTCTTGGTTTGCCATTTAGTGAATCACTAATCAGCTACAAACAGTTCTTCTATCTTTGTTTGAGCTCTTGGCCTATTTTTGTCTGTCTGTCTTTCCATCTATCTATCTATTTATCTGTCTATCTCTATCTTTCTATCTATGTAACTCTGTACCTATCTATTTCTAGTATGCTTATTAAGTTTTACCAAAGAAGTATCATTAATTAAAAAGAGTAATGAAGGAATATATGTATTTTTATGTAAAACAATATATAACTATTATATAAGTATAAACATATGTATAGCTATAGAGACATACATTCATTTATAGTGTATGTATAGACCTATATTACAAGTACATGCATATATAGATATATAAATGGTTATATGTAGATATAAATATATGCTGAATAAATGTAAGGTATTTTTATAAGAGGAAGTACCATTAGGTGAAGGAATTGTCTTCCTGTAAAATATGGTACTTAGCCTTTTTTTTAAAAATTTTATTTATTTGTTTGTTTGTTTGTTTTTAAAATCCTTACTTTCTGTCTTGAAATAAATGCCATGTATTGGTTCTAAGGCAGAATTGCAGTAAGAGGGTAATGGGAATTAAGTGACTTGCTACATCACATGAAATGTCTAAGCCCAGATTTAAACTCAGGACTTCCCATATCTGAACTTGGCTCTCAATCCAATAAGCCACCTAGCTACCTAGCTGCGCCCTTAACCTAAGTTTTTAATGACAAATAGATGAATAAAACTTTGCATTATTATTCTCTAATTGATTAATTTGCTAATATATATATATATATATTTCATTTATTTATTCTTTTTAGAAAGTAAGTTCCTTAGAGTCAGGCTCTCCAAGGCAGGACTTTTCTTCCTCCTATTTTTAAATAATTATAGTTATTCATTTTTTAAAGAATGTGAATTTCTGATTAGAATTGCTGTGATTTCAAAGGGTTTAATAGCGTTTTGTAAACATGAATTGGCAGATATTCTGACTTTATTATTTTTCTTCACCCTCAACTTCAGCACATGATGAAACACAACCTAGGCATTCAGTAGTTACTATGAATTGATCTTTGGGCTCATCTTGTGATTTACAAAGCATATTGTTTCTCAAGTCCTGTATATAAGACCTGCCGATAACAAAATAAACAGACCTGGAAGATGTCATAGGAAGAATTTCAAAGAACCAGATTTGGAATCAAAGAAACTAGGTTAGATCTCAGCTATACTATTTATTACTTATTTGATTTTGGTCAAGTTACCATCTTGCCAGGTCTCAGTTTGACCATATATTAAATAAGTGGGCTGAAAGAAATGATTTCTGAAGACCCTTCTAATTCTAGATCTGTGACCTAATGGGATAAAAGTCATAAGATAATATTTTCAGCATTAAAGAATATATAGGCAGGTTCTTTTTAACTTAATTTAGATTTTAGAGGGTGGGATGCATGCAGGAGAGCTTCCTGTGACTTATCAATTTACAAGTTAATAGTATATTCTGCCTTTGCTCAATCCCAGCCCTGAGTCAGAATTCTCCTAATTGGGCCCACTACAAACCCAGAGCAGAATACTTCCCTGCACTTACTTGTACTTTATCTATCTTACTCAGGTAATACATACATATGTATGTATAGCATTACATGCAGAGATTTCTTCTCACCCCTTCAAAATCCCCACCTTTCTAGCTTCCTAGGCAAACAGAAGCCCGACTTTCAATTCCTTAGCCTTTCTCTAGTCCAGTCCATTCTTGGTCTTGGTCATGATTCCCCATCCTTATGGCCAAGCCAGAAATCTGTGTTTATTTAGCCTCTCCCTATAGCCCAGGCTGGGTTCCATCCACTAATGGAAATATATCTTAAAAACTTGAAGTCTAGCCCATATTTCCAAACTAATATGATGCTGACTTTTGCTTCATTAAAGTCTTGCCTTCTTCTGGCCTTCACTGTAATTTGGTTCAATTTTGCAGCTCCCTTCTATATATCCCATGAGTGGGAGCACCCACAACTTTCTGTATTTCCTCAAACCAAATTGCCTTCAGGAAACGCAAAGACATATGCCCACAAGCTTTAGGGCAGGGTATATATGTGTGTGTATGGAGAGGGTGGTGGGGGTGAGGAGGACTGACATTGATTAAGAAAGCATTGATTCTTCATCTAAAATCCAGTCTCATGATGGGGGTCCTCAGAATGGTTACAAGGAGAGGGAGAACACCTGTTCCTATCTAGGGAGGGAGGCCCCTTCTCTTATGTCAATGCCACAGCTGGCCCCCCTGCTTCTCAATCTGCCCTCTCAGGAGGTTGCTGGGCTCCTGTACTGATTATAAGAATAATAGTGAGCTCAGAGTCCCAGGCAGGGACACAGCACTTGGCACATAGGCTACAGTCCTCCTAACTATGTGTTTCCTTTGTCTGTTCAACATAGGCCAACAGAAGAGCAAGCCAATGGCCCTGGGCCAGCTCCAGAGACTATCTGAAACCAGCTTGTTCCCCTTGGCAAACAAATATTGCCTTGGCTTGTGAGGGAAGGGGAATCTCCTCCATGCATTGGTTCCATCTTTCAGAGTAAGAGGGCAGCACTGAAGAGAGGAATGAAAAATATTGCTCAGGGTCTGTTAAGTATCAATGTTATAACTGGCCTAAGAAACTCATTGAGTACTTCACATTTGTTATCTCATAGAGTTTTTTTTTAATCTTTTTAATGTATGTGCCCCATTTCCCCAACTAGACTATTTGCCCTCTGAGAACAGGAACTTTGTCCTACACTTATTCATATTCTTCATTCCACCTGCATAGTACCCTTTAAATGGTATGAATCATATTGATGATGACACATTCTTAGACTTTGTCAGAAAAACTTCCTTTTCCCCTCATTTTTAATAGTGGTAGTAGTAATTCAATTGGAATCTTGGTTTAAAAAGTATATACAAATGAAGTTCTATTGTGTCACAGCCCATAAGCCTTTATTGACTAGGGGGCAAGAGGAGAGGGAAGACATGTCATAGTCCATCCTCCTGAACTTATTGACTTAACTAACACCAATAGAACAAGTTGATTTCATTCAAGTCATCAAGAAATTATTAAACTCCTATTGTGTGTAGTCAATGGGTCAATAAACATTTGTTGAGAATGTACTGTGAATGATTTTTCACTTGTTTATTTGGGTTTATGTTTTGGGGTTTAGATTTTATAAGATTATTCACTTATAGAGATGAACAATATGGAAATATGTTTTGCATTATAATATATGTAAAACCTAGATCAAATTGCTGCCAGAACCAGGATGGAGAAGGGAAAGGAGGGAGAGGGATAAGTTTGATTATATAACTTAGGTAAACTTTGTGGAAATTTGTTATTTGTAAATGGGAAATAAATAAATATAATCTGTTTAAAAAAAACAGAACCTACTATATATACCAGGGGTTGTTTGAACAGCAAGGAGATCACTACTTAAAGAAATTGATCCATATTTTTTTGGAAGGACAGATACTGAAGTGGAAGCTTAAATACTTTGGCTATATAATGAGAAGGCAAGACTCACTGGAAAAAACTGATACTGGGAAAGATTGAAGACAAAAAAGAGAAAGAACAGCAGAGGATAAGATGTATAGATAGTGTCATAAAAGCAATGAATATGAGCTCAAACAGACTTTAGTAGTTAGTGGAGGACAGAAGGATCTGGTGGGCTATAGTCCATGGGGTCACCAAGTCATACCCAACTGAACAACTGAACATCCATGTGTCAAGCAAAAGACAAAGGAAAAAGGGTAAAAACGGAGAAAAAGAAAGTGCAGCCATGGGGGCAATTCTTTATTATTTTGGCAAAGAGAGAGAAAAGAGGAAGTTTTCCTTTAAGAGGACAGCTCTTGAATTCTAAGGCAAGTGACCTAACCAAAGAAAAGAAAATGTGTGATTCTCTGTGAGATCTACTACCAGCAAGCACTAAAACATTACAAATATTTCAGTTACTTTGGATTGTTGTTCTATTGTGTCCAACTTTTCATGACCCCATGGATGATGGGTATCATGGGATTTTCTTGTCGAGGCTTCTGGAGTGATCTGACATTTCCTTCTTTAGTGGATCCTTTTGTCATGCAAATCAGTGGCTGTGACTTGCCCAAAGTCACACATCTAGAAAGTATCTGAAGTCATCAAAGTCTAGTGGCAAAATAAGACAAGATGATTGGCAATGGATGCAATGGATGACTTTGGTGTCTTTGAGCTCTGAGTACTCCATGGTGCCTGCTTTTATAATGTTCATGACCTTGGAACAAATTGCTCTCATTCACTCATTCTACCAAGAAAAGCTTTCACATTCTTTGAATATATATCTCCCTACCTCATTTACAGGTTCTAGCACTGTTAGTTACCATCAATCTGGTTTGCCCTGTCTGTTGAAATGGTTTTATGTGAATTTGGCCACTGCACATGCTACATCTTCTTGGACTTGAAGTTGAGAGTTGAGCAAAAGGTGGACACCATGGATGAATGAATAAAAATGACTTGGCAAGCCCTCACAGTAGAGGTGCTAGTCTTTCCTGAAAAATCCCATACACCATTGTTTGGTGCAGCCTCCAGCAAAGTGACTTCAATCTCTATTCATCTTTATCAAAGGTAAAAAGAGAGTAGGAGGAAGAAGATGAAGCAACTAGAATCAAGAATCTTTAATACTTGTGTGTGTATTTTGTTGTGTGTATTTTGTTGATCAGTCATTTCAGGAGTTTCCAACTTTTTATGATCGTATTTGGGATTTTCTTAGAAAAAATCCTGAAGTTGTTTGCTATTTCCTTCTCCAGCTCATTTTACAGATGAGGAAACTGAGACCATTAGGTCCAGGGTCACACATATAGTCAATGACTGAGACCATGTTTGGAATTAGGTCTACCTGACTGTAGGTCTAACACTCTATCCACAGTGCCACCTACCTACCCCATATTATGTTTGTATATGCACATAAAATATACATGTATACGTATATGTATGGGTATGTTTGCTTTAATATTAAATTTACAGATACTCTCCACTCCATGAAAGGCTTCTTATAACAAAGGAAAGCAGTTAAGAAAAAAAAGCCATGACATCATTTGAAAGAGCATGCAACATTCTATATCTGTAGCACCACTGCTACCACTCATTTTTTTGGTTAATTAACAGAAATCTATTTTAAATCCCTCTCACCTCTACCTCATTATTTCTTACCTTCCTTAAAGGAACTTGTAATTAGAAGACATAGATTCTAGCACTGTTTCCTTTATTTGCTAGTTCTATGATTATAGGAGTCACTAACTTTTCTGATTCCTAATTTCCTTATTTGCAAAATGGGGATAATTGTTACACTATATATTTCTCCAGATATTAGTGAGGAAAACTCCTTATAAACCATAAAGTACTTGAAATTATGAATTATTATTATATTTTATTATTATTATTATTATATTTTATTTAGCATGACACTCTGCATTGATGAGCATTGATGAACCTTTTGTCCAAGGCTCAGTTGTTGTTGTTGTTTTTCCAGTAGTGAGGAAAGAGAAAACACACAAGAGACAAACCTGGTTTAAAGGTGTGATCTTTGGCAAGTGACCATCTTTGTACTCAGTTTCCTTGTTTAAATAACCATGTTGAACATTATAGTTAATCATAGACATTCTATTCTAGATGAGACATTCTAGAAAGAGAACTGGGTCAGAGATTTGGTTCTGCTACTTACTCCTAAAGTGGTATTCAACAAGTGATACCTTCTCTGGAGCCCTGCTTCCTCATGTGTGAAAAGAAAGAATTGAGTTGGATAGTCTTGAAGATCCCTCCCAGCTTTAGAGTGCAATGATCCTGTCATTCTTTGCCTTCTCAGGAAATGAGGGAAGAAGGCACTTTCAGAAGCACAGTATAATGAACTCTGATACTCATGTATTAACGGTCCCCTTCAACTCAGTGATATATGAATGAGTAAATGAAATTTCTCAAACTATCTTTCCCCTTTTTAACCTATGTCTTTGGAGAGAACCTTAA
The DNA here is from genome assembly GCF_016433145.1 of Gracilinanus agilis. Taxonomy (NCBI): domain Eukaryota; kingdom Metazoa; phylum Chordata; class Mammalia; order Didelphimorphia; family Didelphidae; genus Gracilinanus; species Gracilinanus agilis. Next base: position 418,325,348 of record NC_058130.1, read on the forward strand.
TAAATTGTTATAAGCAACAGCAAATATCTGAACATTGAGGAGAAAACCACAGGCTACCTACTATCTTAGAGGGATGGAGTGAGAAATGACTACAAGATTTTCAGCAAATTGGAGATATCTTTCATGAGGTTCTAAGGATACCTGCTTGAAAGCTCAGTAGACTGAAAATGAAGATTTTAATAAAAGAGTTGATGTAAGCAAAAACTTGGAACAAGCATGGACTAGCAGTAATGAAGACTTAGACTCTATTCCTGAATGTGCTAAGCCTTAGGTAACTGTGGATGACTTTTAAAAATTCATATCACTTCTTAGACCTTGGTTTCTTCAAGTGAAAAGGAGGGAGGGAAATGGCTCTGCCTACCCCATAAGGCCATGTTAGACCTCCAGAGAGCACAAATGGAAATGTATTTCTTTGGATTTATTTTGTATCTACTTATATATGCACATGTCATTTTCTTGAGAGAATGGAATCTTCATTATTTCTTCAGTCATTTATTAGCACAGTGCCTGGCACCTAGTATGTATTTTAATAAATGCTTATTGATTGCTTTTTGTCCTTCATACTCAAAGAGAACTAAAATGTCATCACTGTGTCAGGGTCAATGTACAGTGTGTACTACAGTGACTGATTAGACTAATATGAGCTCAGAAATTGTCTGGACTTAAGCACAATAGCCTGTATGACCATCTGGGATGAAGATGTCTGTAAATTTGTACATCTCACATTTCTTTTGAATTATTGAAATTCTTTTTGGCTCATCTTCATTGAGTTGGCCACACCATGCTGGACAGCCCTGGACATGCCAGTGTTTCCCATGTCTCACAATAAGTGTTAAATTCTAAAGAGAAATCTTGAGAATGTCCATGCATTGCTTCTTCTGACCTTCATTTGAGCACTTGCCTTGTGTGAGTTCTCCATAAAATAATCTTTTGAGCATTTGAACAACGTGGCCAACCCACTGGAGATGGGCTCTCTGCAGTAGAGTTTGAATGCTTGGCAGTTCAGCTTGAGAAAGGACCTCAGTGTCCAGTATTTTTGCCAGCTGATCTCCAGAATCTTAACTAAGATCATTCAAATTAGGGAAGTGATTCAATTTCCTGGCATGGCACTAGTTGACTGGTCATGTTTCAGAGGCACTCATTAATGAGGTCAGCATAACAGCTCTGCATCCCTTCAGCTTGATAAGAAGCCTACTACCTCTTTTCTTCCACACTTTCCTTAAAAACTCCCCAAACACTGAGCTTGCTCTGGCAATGTATGTGTAACCAACCTCATTGTCTATATGTGCATCCTCGGGAAGTATACTGCCAAGGAAAGCCAGCTTAGCCCCAGCATTCAAAACTTCTCCATTTGCTGTAACTGATGGTTCCACATATGGATGGTGTGGTGCCAGGGACTCAGAACCTCTGTTCTCTTGTATTGTCAGGCCAAAATTAGCACAAGGAGTAGAGAATCAATCCATACTCTGTTGCATCTCGGTTTCAGAAGCTGCACTGAGTACATGAAATGATTGTTAATGGATTGGGAAGGATCTTAGTGAGTTGCCTAAGGTCACTCAGAAAATGACAGAAATGAGACTATACACTTCATCTCTTGGCTCTAAATCTAGTGTGCTTGCAAGCGTGTTACTACGCTAGTTAGAGAAAACTAAATTCCAAGAGGCATTTGTTCTGAATAAGGAGCCTTAGCAATTTTGTGTGCCAGTCAAGTGAAAGTGCGCAAGTTACAATGACATGTTAGATGCCTGGGGAAGAATACATTCGGGGTGGTTTCACAAAAGGGTTAAAAAACAAAAAAGTCCCTGACTTTTGCCCGAACACCATATGCAACAATGAAAGGTAAAATCATCAGGAATAATACATAAGAGAAATTCTCTGCCTGACCCTCAGGTTTTCCTCTCTTCATTCCAACTCCGACTTCCTTGCTCCTGAGGCAGTGGTATCCTTTAAGGGATCAACTTCAGTAACTGTCAGTTGTCAACCTTCCACTGAACATCTTGACCATCTTTTTTCTACATCTCTGTGGGCTTCTCCTGACTAGCTTCCTTCTGAATTGCTTGTCCCCATTATAAACATGAAGTGTCTCCTTTTACCTGAGGGACTTTTCTTCTTTAGCAAAAAAAATTTAAAATTGCTCCATCTTTCTGCTTCTTTTCTGTACTTTTTATTCTTTATCAAAGCACCTTGAATAACATAAAAGACAAGATTAGAGAATAAAATTCTTTACCTGTGGTGCCAATACATCATTATTCTAGCCATAGCTTTCAGTATCACTTAGGGGCATAAAATGTTCAAGTTAGAAGGGACTTTAAAAATTATCTAGGCCAATCCCTTCATTTTTCAAATGAAGTTATAGTGGCCCAGAGAGGATGATTGACTTTTCTAATGTCACAAAGCTGGCAAGTGTCAGGGGTAAATCCAGCACTCTGGTCTTTTTGTCCAGATTTCTTTCTGATAGACTATGCTATCTCATAGTCAGGGATGTTAAATATACCTATATTACTTACATTATATAGGAAATGAGTTTATAGGTTGGCAGTGGCCTCATTGTTTCTCTCCTTCTAGCAGCTGGATTCCTTATCCTCCAAGTGAAAAATATATTTACTTAGAAATCAAATACTGCTTAGAAGAACTCAGGATTGTCCTAATATACAAGGGAATGTCCTTATGTGGAACAAAGAGAGAACTCGACTCAGAGTCAAGAGATATGAGTTCAAATTACAGTTCTTATGCTTATTTAGATATATGATCATGGTTAAATTTCTTATCATCTTTAAGCCTCAGTCTCCCCACCTGTAAAAATGGGAGGAAAAAAATTGCATTCTTTACATCATAGGATTGATGTTCTATTAAAAGTCTTCTATATAAACATGAATGTGAGATGGTGTCCAGCCTAGCTAAGCCTGAGACAATCAATACCCAGCAACAGCTAATGAAGATGTAGAAAGTGTATTATCCTTCCATGTACAATGCTATATTAGTAGGGTTAAACACAAATAGAAACAAGGGCCTCTAAGTTGTATATAATGATCCCTCTGGGCTGTATAATGATGGGGAAAACCACATGTTCTATTTTATTGGGAGGGGGACAGTGACACAGTGGGTAGTCTGGCCCATGCCTGAGTTTGCAAGACCTGAGTTCAAATTTGATTTCTACACTTACCCTAGACAAGTAACTTAACCCTGTTTGCCTCAGGCTCCTCATCTGTAAAGTGAATTGCAGAAAGAAATGTCTAACCACTTTAGTGTCTTTGCCAGGAAAACTTAAAATGGGATAATGAAAAGTCTGAAACAACTGAACAACGTTTTATTTTTTAAATTTAATTCATTATATATCTCTCAATTAGTTTTTAGTCTGGTTTCAACTGCACTCAAGAGTTTTGTGGGTCACGATGTTGCCAATGGGTCATGTGTTTGTCACCTTGGCTGTGCATCATGTAAAAGCAATAAATATATTGAATGATACTTCTATATGAGACTGTTTAACAACATGGAACTAACTTTCAAATACAAATGTTTGTTGGACCAAAAGGCAGGAAGGATTACATAGTAGAAAGAATGCTGACTCTGGAATCAAAAAAGCTAGATTTAAATCATATGTTTGTTTTATACCTGCATGAACTTCAGCAAATCAGTTGGCCTCTATGGGTCTTAGTTTCCTCATTTATAAAATAACGTGGGGAGCAGGAGATGGACTTAGAGCCCCCTTTCTAGCTCTAGAACTATGATCCATTACACTATATTTCCTGGAAAAAATATGATTGTACATATATGTTCATCCTATTCAAATCCTGCCTTTGCTTGGCTATGGCCAAGATTATTATAAATTTGTAATTATTATAGAGTTTTGGAATTTGTAGAGGAGGAAGTAAAATAAAATGGTTCTGAACTTTCCTAAAAGTGTCATAGGAGAGGCAGAGCACATAGAAAAAAGAACTATTGCCTCACAAATGTCTAAGCTTTTTCTGCAATTCTATATATCTCTAGCCTCCTGTGATGTCACAGCCATATATACTTATTCCAAAAATGAGGGTTCTAGTCGGTCAACAACATTTATTAAGCACCTATTATGTGTCAATCTATGGAAGGTAAAAATTAAAAAAAAAAACATCGATCTCATGGAATTCACAGTCTAATGGCAGAATCAACATGCAAACAAATGTGGTTAAACATGATATAAAAAGGATAAACTAGAAATAATCAACAAAGCAAAGGCACTAGAATCAAGGGGAATGGAAAATGGCTTCTTGTAGAAGGTAGTATTTTAGCTGGTATTTGAAGAGAGCAAAAGAATTCAGGAGGTTGAGATGAGGAAGAGCATAGGAGACAGGCAATGAAAATACTGTCAGGAAATAGAACATTTTATTTAAAGAACATTAAGAAGGTCAATGTCTTTGGATCATGGAGTACATTTGGAAAGGAGTTGGGTAAGGAGTAGGATGACTGGAAAGGTATAAGGGGATCACTTAAACATAGTTTGCCATATACATATACACAACTCTTTATTCATGAGACTAATGAAATAAACAGCAATAATCGATATATTAAATCTTCTATACCCTGGACATTTTGTCCATAGTTTCTCTCAGATTCAGACAGGACTTAGTTGATAAGCATGTGCCAAACCCAGGCATTACTGTACTTGAATTAGACATTTAAATTCAAACTTTCCCATCAGCTGTTCCCATTCAAAGCTAGCTAACAAACCTTCCTAGCACTGGAGTTACCAAGTGTCTCTGGTGATAGCCTTAGCATGAATTCTCTAGTTAATTTTTAAGCCTATGTCCTTCTGTAGAGTTAATATCCAGCTAGTTGTGGGATTCGGGGTCTGGGTAACTCAATTCCTCTCTCTCTCTCTCTTTTCTCTCTCTCTCTCTTTTCTCTCTCTCTCTCTCTCTCTCTCTCTCTCTCTCTCTCTCTCTCTCTCTCTCTCTTTTTTCTCTCTCTCTCTCTCTCCCTGTCTCTCTCTTTTTTTCTCTGCCCGCCCATCCTTCATCGGTCTGTCTCTGTTGGTTTGTCTGTCTGTCTGTCTGCCTTAAGGGCAGCTAGCAGCAAGAATTTGGTTGCTGATTCCCCTCCTAGTCAGTCCCATCTCCTGAATACCCTGCTCCAGGCATGCCTCTAGTCTTTCATCCTTCCTCATTCGCTTCATGAGCCTGCTACTACCCAGAGGCATTGCCTTACTATCACAGTCTCATTACAAAAATAAATAAATAAAATACACTGTGGTTCAGAAGCAGTTTTGTGTGCTCATAATGTCCTGTCTTCTTTTTGGCTTTCCTTGTCTATGAGTACATACACTAGTATAGACAATTTCTATCTCATATTAGCTGAAGCTTTATGGGTTCAGCTACCTTCAGAAAATTTCTCACATCTGCTCACAGGTAGACAGAATCCCTACTATGGAAGCTCAGCATTTTAAAGTCGAAAGGTTACTAGAGTTGGAGGCAAGTAGATCTGAATTCAAGCATAATCTCCGATACTACATGTCCATAAGCAAATTGCTTAAACTCGTCACATCATTTTCTTCATCTGTGCAATGAGGGATTTAGATTTGACATCCTCTAATATCCCTTTTACCTCTTAACATAAGTCCTGTGACATTTTTGCTCAGTTGTTTCAGTGTCCAACTCTTCACAACCCCATTTGGTGTCTTCTTGGCAAAGATACTGGAGTCATTTGTCATTTCCTATTGTTGAACATTTTATAGATGAGGAAAATGAGGCTGACAAGGTTAAATTATTTGTCCAGGCTCACACAGCTAGTAAGTATCTGAGGCTAGATTTGAATTCAGGCCTTCTTCACTCCAGGCTCAGTGCTCTATCCACTGTAATACCTAACTGTACCCCCTATAAACTTGGGGGAGAAGCAACTATGCTACAGTGAAAAGAGTAAGTGGAGAATCAGCAGGCCTTGTTGTAGGTTCACATCTTTAACAAGCCATGTATGTTCATATATATTTCACCTTGGTGAATCTCAGTTTACTCCTTTCTCAATGGAGAGTTAGAATAAATGATCACAAAGTATTCTTCCCGCTTTATGGTTTATCCTAAGAACTACATTTTCAATTAGGAAATGCTGCTTTGAACCAATATTTATCAGTACTGTGCAAAATGCTGTATATATCAGTTCACTTCATCAAGCACAATTCAGTAGCTGTATGCATTGTTCAAAGCACCATGCTTGACATTGACCTTAAACTTGGCCATATAGTCTGAACAAGTAAATATGAATTTTGTCCTTCATTTTAATAGAAACTTTTTTCATTAAAATATTGAAAAAAATTAAAATTCAATAGTAGATAATCTTATCAAGCAAAGTTCAAAGAAATAAATGCCTAGGTATGATTTAGTGCCTTTTAAAATTAAGGTTTAACTGTTATGAGTTTTTATCCTTCCCCTCTTTGTGATTTATATCATCGAAGAGAGAAACCCTCACTTATTTGCTCCATTATCAAAACTCCCTGGGTTTGTACATGACTTAAAGGCTTGGTGTCATCATGATGAGCTAAGAGTTCGAAAGCCTCCTTTCACAGCTATCGCCTTTGCCTTATCTTTTAGTCTTAGACTCTCCATTATTTCCTCACCTGAATTAGTGTAGAAGAATTAAACTTTACTTCTCTTAGGGCTCACTGTTTCCTGTTCCCTTCAATCCATATAGCAAAAGCAGAAACAAGAGAAATAAATTTAAATATGGGTTCTTTCACTTCAACCCCACATATATTTGTTACATGAATAAATATGTATGTATACACACACACACATATATATATATAACACAGATACTGCCCACATGTATCTCATCATGTAATCGACGAGTTGACCTAATCTCTTATCCACTAAAATTTTCTTCAAGTAGCTCATGTTTATGTGGAAGTTACCCTGAGAAGGGATAGGATGGTAATTATCTAACAACTGGGTCCCTGGCTTCCTTTAATTCCAAATTAAAATCCCATTTTTTACAGGAAGATTTTCCTAACACCTCTTAAAATCAATTAACTCCTCTCTTTTAATTATTTCTCACTTAATCCTGTATATAACTGGTTTGTACATATTTGTTTGCTTGTTGTATGAGCTCCTGCAAAGCAGAGGCTATCATTGTTGTTTTCATCAATATCTCTGTGTCTCTATGTCTCTGTCTGTCTGTCTGTCTGTCTGTCTGTCTCTCCTCTTTCTCCTCTTCTTCTTCCTCTTCCTCCTTCCCCTTACTCTTCCTGGTCGTCTTTTAGCATTCTTTTTCTTCCTCAGTGTTTATCACAGTATCTGGCACTTAGTACCCAATAAATGTTTATTGAAAAATTGATCCTAATAATACATGTAAAACCCAGTGAATTGTACATCAGCTAAGGGGCGTTAGGAGGATTTGGGGGAGAGGGAAAGATCATGAAATATGTAACTATGGGAAAATATTCAAAAGAAAAATTAAAAAAAAAAAGAAAAATTGATTCTGAAAAAATGACCCCTAAACACATTTTTAAGTTTAATCTATATTATTTACTTCAACACTTTCTTAAATCTAGATGCTTTTTTAAAAAGCTCTGATTTGTAGTGTTTGCCTATTTCTGTTCATGATGAAAATTTAACAAACTGCTTTCATGAGCTGGTTTGAGTCAGCTCCAGCACATCCTTGCCCTGAGTTGTCAAAAGTGGTGCCAACAAAAATCAAAAATATATTTTTTAAGTATTACATTTGAGAATGTCATATTTTTGTATGGTGCTTAGAATATAAGTCTTAGAGTAAGGAGGATCTGAGTTTAAGTCCTACCTCTCATGAATACTACCTGTGTGGCCATAGGCAAATCAATTTACTTTTCTGTTTCCTAGGCAGATAAAAATCAATTTTCCTGGAGAAGGGAAAATTATCCACACTGGTGAAACCTAGAGTGAAATCATCCTCCCCATTTAAAAAAAATTGTACTTGAATTAAGGAAATACTTTCCACTTGTAAAATCAAAATTCTGGGACTAGAAGATTTCTCAAGTCCATTTCAGCTTTGGATTTATAGTCCTATGATCCTAAAACACTTTTCCATTCTATAACCCAGTGATTGACAAACCTTTTTAGAGACAGTGCTATTCTATGCCCCCACCCCAGCCCCCAGGCAGTGTGCCATGCCCACCCTCCCAGAGACTGAGTGGTATACCCCACTCCCAGAGAGACTGAGTACCACACCATGCCCCCCACTACCCCCTCCTGTGACTACCTTCCCCCTTACTCCAGACAGGGAAGGGAAGAAGCTCTCCCATTGGCTGCTGGGCAGAGGGGATGGGGGAAGTGAGGAATGTCCTCAGGTACATGGAGAAGGGGAGGGAAACAGCTCCTCTTTGAGTCCCTCTGGCTTTCTAGTAACAAATTCTGGCAAAGGACTGCACACATGCCCACAGAGTACTCTGCATGCCCTTTATGGCATGCCTGCCATAGGATTGCCATCACTGCTATAACCTAGCATCATAAAAGTTCTTATTCATGTAGAACTTCACACATATCTCATTATTTCATCAAAATAACCCTGTGTGGTAGGCATTATTATTACCTCTACTTTATAGACATGGGAACTGAAACAGAGAGGAATGAAATGGCTTGACAAGGGTAACATAGTTTGTTCATATATGATTTCAAAATTCAAGCCAGATTTTCCTGATGCCAAATCCAATGTCCTTTTGATATGTCACAATCCATTGAGATTTCAGCAGGATTCTCTTCTTGGTTCTTTTGTATTCAACATTATTTTTTTCTATCTCCCCGAATATATTCAACCACAATCAAGTTAGCATTTATATTAAAGAAAGGTAATTGAGAAAAAAATAGATAATCAAAACTGATCAAACACATCAAAACACATCAAGCCAGTCTAGCAATCTATTTAATATTCTATTCCCAACCATGGCTATGAAAGGAAGGAGGCTTACTTTCTAAATTCTTCTTTGGGACTATGCTTATTCTTTATAACTGCAAAATGATGCTCAGTTTCTTTTTTGTTATTCTTCTCACACATATGGTAATTGTCTTTCATTGTGCATTTTGTTTTTTTCTTTCTGCTTATTTTTCTCTTCATCAGTTCACATAAATCCTCTTTTGCTTCTCTGAATTATTCATAATTGATGAGAATTATTAAGTATCCAATCTGACATGGAGGATTTAAAGATAAAAGATGAGTCAATCTTTACTCTCAAGGGAATATTAAATGCTCTTGTTCTCAGTTTCCTCCTCTATAAAGTAGGGATAATAATTCTGGTATTATTTCCCATATAGAATTGTTAAGGAAGTGTTTTTTAAAAACCTAAAAATTCTATATAGTGAGATATGTTCTCATGGATAAGCTGGTGACATCAGCCCCTCATGATTGTAAAGTATTCTTAGAGTCTTGTGAGATTTGGTAGGCATTGTTGCTGAGTAGGTAATGTCTGTATACTTGCTTTATTGAAGGCTCAATGATTTGGTACAGTGTGGTTTTAGAGAGGAACCTAGTTTCAGTTAACTTCTCAACATCAATTAACTTTTACAAAAATATATTTATTTCAAGGCATAGTAAGAACAAAATACAAATATTTATCCAATAGTTTGGAGGTATAATCTCTTCTATACTCCCTTATTTGAGATGGGACAGTCATATAACTTAGCTCAGGTCCTCTAGAACACTGGAAACATCAAGCTTATATCTCAACAGATCCATTGAGTTGATTATCCTGAAGGTCACTCCTGAAGATCATTCCTTGAGTTTTTGATACTTTGTTGGCTGCAAAACCTAATGTGGATTTGGCCTCTTGGATTCCTGCAGCTTGCTCTTCTAAATTTTGATATTCTCAAATCCAGATATACTACTCTCTTCATCTAGAACAGAGATGAACAAATGAAAAGAGCAAATATCAAGAACTGTTTTCTGAGGGTCATCAGAAGGGGAAAATTACTAAGGTCTTTTCTATTGCAGCAGGCTTTCTTACCAGACTCCATCACCAAATAAAGGCAGACTGGTGAATGAGACAAGGGAAACAACTAAAAGCTAATTGGGCTTTTTTAATGCCTCAGAAGCCAAACAAAAAGGTGTCTCCAATTCTCCATTGTGCTTTCTTAGAGTCCTCCATGTGAAGAGATTTCATTCACCAAATAAACTGATGGGGTCTGAAATGTAAGAGGAGTCCACTACATATTATATAGATATGAGTTGTTATTCTTATGAACATGTTTCATCATTTTGTATTGAGTGGTGGTTGGTTGTTGCCGAACAGTTATAAAATTATGTATGTACATATTATGCATTAGATATATTAAGGGAAAATCCAAATAGTTGGCAGGAAACAGTCAGATTGCAAATAAAATTCTCTTTTTGAAACTTGAAACCAAATATAAGATTAATAAGTGAGAAGACAGCTAGGTAGCAGAGGAGTTAGAGAGTTAGTACTAGTTATGGGAAGTCTTGGATTTAAATCTGGCCTCAAACACTTCCCAAATGAGTGACCCTAGGTGAGTCACTTAATCCTCATTGCTTAGCCCTTACTACTCTTCTTCCTTGAAACCAATACCGAGTATTGCTTCTAAGATCAAAGATAAAGGTTTTTGTGTTGTTGTTTTTTAAGATTCATAAGTGAATAATACATGAACTAACATATTATTGAGTTGATTAAGAAAATTCCTTACTAGAATCAGTTTCAGCAAAGAAATAATCAAATATATTTATCTAAAACAACATCCTACTATATCCATGTTAGGGTATGGGTGCTCAGCATGTGAGGTCTGTATACATCTTTTTGAAGAGTCTATTATTTGATACAATGTGGTTACAGAGAGAAGAATGAGACCAATGGATGGGAGAGTAAATGGGAAAAGCTTCAGGTAAGAGGCAATCTTCCCCTAGGACTTCCAGAAAAACTAATATTTGGAGGCCATGAAGAGAAATAGGAGTGTATTCTATGGAAGAGGAAGAACCTAATTGACTGTTCAATTCAAAGGTTATCTATTAATAAGAGATATTTTTCTCCTTCAGTTTGACCTAGGTTTTTGTTTTCCACTTTTAATGTACTTCTTATGAAATATGATGTATTTTAGTTATAAGGTGATATCAGAACATCCTCTTATTGGACTTTAAGTTCTATGGAGTTAGCAATTCTATAAGTTAAACTGTGTATCTCCATTAGCACTTAAAAAAAGTGTTCTGTGTGCAGTTGGTATTTAATAAATATTTGTTAAATTAAATTGAATTTTTATAAAATTATTTTAAATTCTAAGATTAAGTCCTCCCCATATCATTATCATATTATTCCCTGTATGATCTTATTCAAAGCTCATAGCAACATATTCATATTCTCTTTAAAAGCACTTAACATGATGGAGATTCTCTAACTTACTCTTTATGATGCTTTCCCCTCCCCTGAATTTGACTGGGTTCAGAATCTACATAGTATTTTGATTATTTTACTTGCCTCCAACATGAGGATACTTGGTAAAATGAAGGAATCCAGGTAAAGATCAGGTAGCCACCTCCTGTCTCCAATTACCATGCTGGAAAGCTGCCATGTCAGCCTGACTAGTGCCATCTCTGATCTGATTAAAAACAAACAAACAAACAAACAAACAAACAAAAAACCCTTATCCATATCACCATTTTTGGTCTCCTGCCTACACTTCCTCCGGGGCTGGCTGGATTAGCTTCTTCTCAGCCTTGCATTAATTTGAGCCATTCTTTTCAAACATGTGTATAACACTCCCCAAAGTATTATTGGTTTATAAATTACACTTGTTGTTTCGGGGCGATAAACGGAATGATGAATGCGTGCTTTGTTCAATCACCTTTTTATTCATGAAAGGCAAAACCAAGGATTCTAAAAACATTTATCTACATCAGGAATAAGCCATAAACCTTTCAAAAACACTTCAAGTAATCCAGGAAGGAACTACTGATTACTGTCATAACAAAGAAGAATCAATGATGCTAATGATTCATGGAATCCCAAATGTGAGAGCTGGAAATGACCTTAGAGATCATCTGGTCCATCCTCCTTGTTTAACAAATGAGCAAATGAAAGCACAGAGATGAAGTTGACTGGGTCCAGGTCCCACAAGTGGTGAGCTTCTGTCAAAATCAAAACCCAGGTCTCAGAATTCCAAGCCTACTTTTTATTTCTGTGATTGTTACTAGATGGATAATATCTACTGGAATTTAAGAACAATCTACCCTTTCACTCAAAGAACAACAGTGAATAAACTCCCTGGAGAAAATCAGAGCAACCATTCAGGATTCCTATGCTTAGAGTAAATTCAGTTGAAAGGGCAAATGGTGAAGGGTACAGTTACTTCCCTGGAGAGGGATAGCCTCCCCTTCAAAGGTTCTAGGTCTAGTCTCTGTCCTTTCAGCATAACCAGTGGTCAGCAGCCTCTCTCACTTATGCCAAATACCAATCTAGGAGCTAAGGATATGATTACCAAAATCCCTGAAAGAAGAACCTCTGCTCTGAACGAGTTTACATTCTCTCTATTTTCAGGCAATGTTTTATAGTATGTGTATATATACTATAAAGGAAAGTACCACAGTCTTAGATTCAGGAAATCTGAGGTCAAATGCCATCTCTATCTCTTACTAGTTGTGCAAGTCATTTGAACTCAGTTAACTCTATTTCCATAACTGCAAAATAATGTTAGTCTATGTACTTCACAAAGTTATGGGGAGAAAAGCATTTTGTAAATCTTAAATTAAGACATAATTAATTATTAATTCTTGTAACTTGCATTCTCTGGGAAAGCTTCTTGAATGAATTAGAAAGCAGCAGCTAATTCCACTAGACTCCTCAACCTAACTTTTACCTTACATAAACTTTGAAAAATATAATTTTTTTTCTAGGCCATTTGTATACACCCATATATTTAGACTTTAAATATATGGAGGGTAAAGACTATCTGTTTAGCCTGAGCTGTAAACCTGGGACCTTTCAGGAAGAACTTAAGAATATATATGCTACCTATTTAATTTGATCTGAGGATATGAGGTGACCAGGATAGCCTCACCATGTACAAAAATATCTTCCTGTTTAGCTTGCCTCAGTGTTCAAAATTCCATTATTCTTTCTTTCCCTTTGATTAAGTGGGGTGCCCCTTTTAGCTTACAAATGTTTTTAAGGCAAGAAATATTTGAGTGTAAATTACTTTATTAGAACTTTTCTGAAATCCAGAAGAGTAGAATGAAATAGGTCTGGAATATAAACATACGTACCTAGGAATAGCATCTCTGGTCTCAGGGAAGATTCTAAACAGCTAGCAGACAACACAAAAGAAAATGGGCATTTTGGAAGGGAGAAGAGATTCTGGAGAGGAAATAGGATGAAAAGAAAGGCCAAATCAAATTTGAACCAATCTAGGATCTACTTATAACTCCTAATACTATATAAAGGCTTTTTGATGTTGATGTTGCAGGAACAATTTCACTCTTTCATTTATAGACTGTGTCTTGAAAGGTGAGGGCACAATAATAAATGGAAAAGTTTCATGAATAAAACTGTCTCTGGAATTACCTACTTCATCCATGTGAATACACTCAGTGAAATTATGATGATTAATGGTATTATGATGAACACCAAAGCGCATAATAATGATTTGCTACTTATAATAAAGTATTGCCAATATTTTGTACACCCAAGCGGCACAATATGCAAGAAATCCAATGAAACTCTCTTAAACAAACCATAGGGAAATAGATGCATGAATCCAGCCAACAACATACACTATCCCTGAGGAAAGAAAGAGGCTGTGGACCTGGAAGCTCCATTTCATCACAGATATGCTGACTTCACACCCATGAAAGGTAATGGGGGGGCATAGAATACTATATGCATAGACATATCTCTTAAGAAGCAGAGAATGCATGCATGAATGAATGAAAAATCACTTTTAAATGCTTATTATGTGCCATGCATTGTGCTAAACACTGGGGATATAAATAGAAATGGTGAAGCCAACTTTATTCTCAAGGAGGTTAAACTGTGTTGGGGAGAGAACACATAAAAAAAAAAATTCAGTGGCATGGCAGAAGTAAATATCTGGATGTCTGAAGGGTGCTTTTATAAAGTGATAAAGTGGGAGGCAAGGTCCATAGGTTATTAGGTTGTATAAATAGGCCAAATGATGATGCATTTGGATTATAAGACAAATGATAATATATGAAAGACATTAGAAGTAACAGAGTTGATTATAAGGTCTGGTAGTTCTTCATCTCACCAGAAGGAAAATGAAAAAAAAAAGTTCTTGACTCCTATCAGGTAGGTAGCACAAGAGATTGAGCACCTAGCCTGAAGTCAGTAAGATCTGAGTTCAAATCCATCCTCATATATTTACTATTTGCATGACCCTGGGCAATTCAATTAACTTATCTTTGCCTGGGTTTCCTCATCTGTAAAATGGGGATATAATAACATCTACCTCCCAGGGATGTTGTGAGGATCAAATGAGATGATACCTGTAAAATACTGAGCATGCTGCCTGGCATATATTAAGCCTTGTATAAATGTTGGCTATGATTATCATCATTATTAGTAGGCAACTAGGTGGAATAGTGGATAGAATGCCAGGCCTGGAGTCAGGAAGACTCATCTTCCTGAATTCAAATCTGGCCTTAGACACTTACTAGCTGTGTGATCCTGGACAAGTCACTGAACCCTGTTTGCCTGTTTGTTTTCATATATAAAATGAGTTGGAGAAGGAAATGACAAACCACTCCAGTATCATTGCCAAAAAAACAAACAAACAAAAAAAACAAACAAACCTCAAGCAGGGTCATGAAAAGTCAGCTACAATTTAAAAGTGACTGAACAAGTATTATTATTATTAATAATACTATTATGATTGTTATTCAAAACTCATGAGTAGTTAAGAAGTCTGAGTTTGGAGGGAAGTTGGGGGTTGGAAGAATCCCACCAGAGCTTATGAATCTTCCTACTCTCTCAAGCCTAGGATGGGCTTGGTGATTAAAGAACAGTTGCTGATAGTCTTGTTTTTCTCCACTCCTCCGGTTGTTTAAAAAACATTCCCCATTTCCACTGGCTTCTAACTAAAGCCAGAAGACATCACTGTATTTTGAAGGACCTAGAACAATTCCTTCTGTGGAGTAAGCTCTGAATATAGGTTTGTTCAACTGAATTGAACTGGATACTATAGGGCACAAGGCTACAACTGAGTTTCCATCTTTTTAACCAGTGTTAATACAAGCAAATCAGTCTTCTAAAGCATAAATTTTGCTTTTCCTACCTCTACACCTTTGTACATGCCTCAGAGGGATGAAGTGCCCTTTGGAATCTTTGCCAGTGTTTCTTCAAATAGTGACCCCATCTAGTCAGTTTTCTTTAAGTCCAATCCTGCAATGATTACTTTTTTGCTTATCTTTTTCCATCTGTGTGACCTTGGGCAATTCAATTACCTTCTTTTGGTCTTTGTTTATTCAACAGTAAAATGAAGTATTTGAACTGCATGATCTCTAAGCTCCCTTCTAGCTGGACCATTTTACAACTTGATATTTCATGTACGGCACAATTCCCCAATCTAAAGGTAAATTACTTAAAGGAAGTCATCACATATCATCTACAATGCCTAGCACAATGGGCAGCAGATCTTCCTTGAGGTATAGGAGAGAAAGATCTTTGTTTTTGCCTGTCTATTTGAGGCTGGGATGTGCAAAGTATGATGCTGGTAACCTAATAATGACAGTGTGATATGGGAATGAAGGCCAACAAAAAAGAAGTGACTGTCAGCTAGTTCAAAAAAGATGAAGGTCATAACTAGCTCATCAAGCCAACAAATTCTGCCCTTTCTTCAAGCTGCCCTTCTAATACAGGCAGAATAATTTCTCTCAGGCTGATATTCCCTTGAGAAGTCTCTGGTATTGGCACATAAAGGATGTACTTTATAAATGCTTATTGAGTGATTAAGCCATGAAGACTGGAAATATCATGAGATTTGTTCCTCTTAAAGCCATTCCCTGAAAAGTATTTATTGCCTGTAACAAATCCATGTTTGAAGTGCTTCCCTTGAGAGTCTTGCATTCTTTAAATGAGGTCAGTTATGATTTATTTATTACTCACAATAGACTAGGAACTGAACATATACCTATTTAAATAAAACTAGTTCTTAGTAATATAATATGAAGGAGGCAAAATTTGACTTTAGTCTCTTACCAGGTTGTACAACAGATGAATGCAAGGATAAGTAACAGAGGACAAGAGTCACATTACCAATTAAATATAGTGTATCAGAAAGGCTAAAACCTAGCAAAAATATTAATTTTAAAGGGGTCATTTTAAGTTTAGTCAGGGTTAATAGATAAATGAATTAATGGATAAGTTTTGTCATGGATGAAAAGAGGATAACAGAGAAGGAAGAATTACTCAACTCTTTTTTTACTGAAACATTCTCCTTTATAAAGGTGTCCAGAATAGGGAAGTTAGAGCAAAATTTTCTGGTGATGAATATTGAGTTTCTCTCTCTCTCTCTCTCTCTCTCTCTCTCTCTCTCTCTCTCTCTCTCTCTCTCTCTCTCT